>NC_073304.1:222656222-223013368 GCF_027595985.1 Sorex araneus
GAGTGGGCACCAGTAACGTCTCCATTGTGAGGCTTGTTGTTACTGTTTTTGGCATATCGAATACACCACAAGTAGCTTGCCAGGTACTGCTGTGCAGGTGGGATACTCTCAGTAGCTTGCCAGGCCTCCAAGAGGGACGGAGGAATTGAACCTGGGTCGGCCGCGTTCAAGGCAGACACCCTACCCGCCGTGCTATTGCTCCAGCTCAAACAGAGTCAGAATATATAGAAGCCTTCCTGGAGGAGAGGGAGGTATGACCAAAAACCAACCAAACAAATAAATAAAGTGACCTCATGACCTTTGTGCCCCTGTGGCTGCAACCTAAACTGCCATCAAGTGTCCAGTGAAGTTATGACTGTCTGTGAGAGGGACCACGGACAAGAATCTTAAAACATAATTTGCCAGAGGGGCTGGAGTGATAGCATAGCGGGTAGGGCGTTTGCCTTGCACGCGGCCGACCCGGGTTCAAATCCCAGCATCCCATATGGTCCCCTGAGCACCACCAGGAGTAATTCCTGAGTGCAGAGCCAGGAGTAACCCCTGTGCATCGCCAGGTGTGACCCAAAAACCAAAAAAAAAAAAACATAATTTGCCAGAGGGGCTGGAGTGACAGTACAGAAGGAAGAGCACTTGCTTTGCACAGGGCCAACCTGGGGTTGATCCCTGGCATCCCATAGTTCTGAGCATACAGCCAGGAGTAACCCCTGAGTATCTCTGGGTGTGGCCCAAACCCCCAAAGTAATAAATAAATTAAAAAAGAAGAATTCACCAGAGCTAGAGTGATAGGTGTGGCCTTAAAACAGGAACCACAACAAAAAGGGGATTGGAGAGACAATACAGTGGGTTAGGCACTTGCCTTACATGTGGCCAATCAGGGTTTGATCCTAGGTAACCCCATATGTCCCCTGTCCCCAATCCTGCCAGGAGTGATCCCAGAGCCCAGAGCCAAGAGTAAGCTCAGCCAGATATCAACAAAAAACAAGCAAATAAACAAATAAAAGAATAAAGTGACTTCATGCCCTTTGTGCCCCTTGGCTGCAACCTAAACTGCCATCAAGTGTCCAGTGAGGTGACCACCCGAGAGCACCCAGCATTGGACCTATGCTATGGCCCAGTAAATGTCTATGGACTGTAGTGATGAATGAATGAGGGAAGGAAGATGTGACTAGCTCTTTGGCTAAAACGGGAAGCAGTCCTGCTCCCAGGCCATCGGATCCTTTGAGGCCTCTAAAATCCCTAATGCCCTACATTTGCTCTCAGGTATGAGGAAAGGCGGCTGAGAAGGGATGGCACTTACTTTCAGGAGTCTGGCTGGGCCCTCTGCTTGCTGCTGCAATCAGTAGAAAGTGGGTCACAGAGCAGCTGTGCAGAGCTGAGCCCCTTGAGGAAGGGCCTGGATTCCATGCCAGCTCACACTTTCCGAGGGTGCCTACTGTACATCAGCTGTGGTCACATAGCTGTAGTTCATTTGATTGTCTCTGCTAAGGGCTCTGCTGTCTGGAGAATGTGGTGGGGATCAGGGGCGATGAACGCTGGCCTAGTCACCGCACTCTCTGGGATTTCATTTTCTATCTCAGTACAAAGGAAACAATAGAACCACTTCGCTACGTCTGGGAAAGTCGAGTACATGAAAGCATAGCACTTCATAACTGCTGGGTTGATATTGTTCCTCTGGGCACAGAACCGCTCGCTTCCACACCCCCACCCCCACCCCGCCCCGGCGCACACGCAGGCATGACCACACTCCCACGTACACGCAGATGCACAGAGACGTGTGCAAGTCAATAGGAGAATCTCAGAACCAGGCCACCGACCGGCCGCGCCGGGAAGCCGTCGGATCCTCAGCTTCCCTCCTTTTCACTCAGCACTCTTTATGAATGAACTCCGGCCGCGCGGAGGTGATTTTTTTTTTTTTTATGAATGGGAGCTCAGGCCGTGAATGAAGCCCAGAGCCAGCCCCTGCGTTCTGATTGGCTCCCGCGGCTGGGAAACTCCGCCCCGCACTAGGTCGGGCGAGCGTCCCGATTGGCTGGCGTGCCCGGCCCTGGGGTTTCATTCACAAAAGTCAATGAAACAAAGGGAACAGGGTGGTGGTGAGGGGGGTGCGGGAGGGGGGGTAAGAGAGCCGAGGCCGAGAGGCGAAGGAAATGCACCAATCAGCAGCTCCCCGGGGCTCACAACTGTCGGCGGCGCCGGGAAAACAAGCCGGTGCGCGGGGTACCCCAGGCCGGGGCAGCCTCGCTCCGGCCTAGCCCCGCGGCCCTCGGTGCCGGCCCCGGGGCATGCTCCGAGCCCCTGCGGCTCCAGCACTGACGCCCCGGCCTCAGGTGAGGCTGCGGGAAGGGAGGGACGGAGAATATTTGTGATTCCCCCGCTTCGCTCCAGCACCCCCCCGCCCCCCACTCGCCGCCGCCTCCGCAGATTCCAAGTCCGGGGTGGGGGTGGGGGTAAGAGGCGCGAGGATTTAGGGCTGGAGGGGGCTCGGGAGCTGTGGGCGTGCGAACGGTACGCGCCTCGGCCTCCGCGCTCGAGCGCACACACATACACGCACACACATACACGCGCGCGCGCGCACACACATGCACACACGCGCACACACATGTCTTATGTAACAGAGCTCGGGCAGAGCGGAGCTGCAGAAAGCGACCGAAGCCGGCTCCTAGGAGCAGGTGGGACGGTCTCCCTCCTTTGGCGGGAGGGGAGCGGTGGCGGCGCCCAGCTCGGGGCCGGAGTGAGTCGGAGAAGTTTTGCGGTCTGGCGCCGAGCCCCGACCCCGCTCCCGCCGTGCAGCCCTGACCCGCCCCCACCGCTGCTTTCCCAGGACTGTGCGCGGACGCGGCCCCCTCCCCCCGCCAGGTCTCTGCCCCCGCGCGGGGCCCGAGCCGCGCGGCCAGAGGGAGCGGCCGGATGGATCGGAGGATGAAAGGCGGATACTTGGACCAGCAAGTGCCCTATACCTTCAGCAGCGTGAGCGCCGCGCCGGCCTCCACGCCCGCCCCCGCCCCGCACCCCGCCCCCGCCCGGCCCGCGGACCCTGCCCCGCCAGACCTGCCTGCGGGGGGCCCCGTCTCCCCGGCCCCCGAATCACCCCGGGACCCCGGCCCCGCCCCCATACCAGGTGGCCCAGGGTGACCCGGGGGCATTCCTCCCCCTCTCCGCAGAAATCGCCCGGAAATGGAATCTTGCGCGAAGCTCTGATGGTCCCGCAGGGGAAGCTCATGGACCCGGGCTCCCTGCCGCCCCCCGACTCCGAAGGTAAAGAACTGGAAGGACAAACCGACTCCCCCTGCCACACACACACACACACACACACGAACGCGCGCGCGCGCGCACACGCGCGTACACACACACACACACACCTGGAGCTCTGCGCACTTTCCCCCTAAACACTCGCCCACTAAATTCTCTGCCTCTACCCCCGACGGGGCGGCGGTCCCCCGGCCAGCTAGGGTTCCCTTTCTCCCTGCATCACCCCGCCTCACCTTCTCCAATTCCATTATTCACCCCTCAGATCTCTTCCAGGATCTCAGCCACTTTCAGGAGACGTGGCTGGCTGAAGGTGAGTAGTTTTGTGACCTTTTTATTGGGGTGGGAGGTGCGCCCTAGCGCTGATCCAACCTGTCCCTTCCGCTGTCCTTGCACCCCCCTCAGTCCCCAGCTTGCCAAGCCCCCGCTCCCCAAGTCCGCTGCCTCCTGTGCTCCCCAGGGCCCAGTGTGGACACTTATATTGATATTTATTTTCCCTGCCCTGAGCCAGGCTTGTGTAACTAGGCCTGGGGATGAATCAGACCATTGTGTGGGGTATTTGCTTATTTGAATGGAACTTGGCCCCAGGCCCGTTTTCCTGGTTGAAATTTTCATTTGCAAAGTTTGTTTGCTGCAGCTACCCGCCAAGGTGTGTTTTGGGGTGGGGGTGGAGCGACCAGAGTGGGAAACGCGATTCCTTACCTATTTTCGGGAGTTGCCAAAACATTTATTTTTACCCTCTTGGTTTCTCTTCTTTCCAAACCTCAGTGCCAAACAATTTAGCATCTGAGCCAAAAGATCAACAAAAGTGTATTCCTTTTTTTTTCCAGCAATTTGAAAAGTGGGAACAGCCCCTCAACCTCCCCCCTTAAGTCCCCCCAACCCCTGCCTTGATTATAATTCTAATTCTGATGACCACAGATTCTCCCTTCTCCATCCCTCCTGAATACCTCCAGCCCCGGCAAAATTCTCTTTTGCATGCTGGGGAATTCACTGTGAGCTGACTAGGGAGGAGTATTCTCAGGGTGCCCCAATTGAATTCATGGGTGTGTTTTGGTGGGGCCCAAGAGTGTCTCTGGTGGGGTTGCAGATTGGAGACGGATGGGGTTGGACAGCCTCGGGGAGCGTAGGGTTAATGCCCCCATCTTAGAGTCCCTTTAGTTTAACTCTTAAAACCAAAGCGGCCAAACCTATTCTATCACGGAGGTTTTTTCTCTTCCTTTCTATTACCCAGTTCCTCTACTTGGGGGTATTTTGGGGGTATTTTTGGTGGTTTTTTTTTTTTTTTTTTTTTTTAATGTTCAAACCCAGCCCCTCTGGAGCCTTCTATAAAAGCTTGGGGTAGAAGGGAAGGACCCTTGATGAGATCTTCACAGTGATCCTGAATCTGTCTTGACCACAAAATAGATGCATTAGCACAGTGACTCGCATAGAGCAAAGACATTTTGCGGACTTTGTGGCTGAGTGACCACCCTGGGTACTGGGGGAGATCTCAGGGTCTTGTACACGTCTGCCCTGCCTCAGCGAGCCCTTCATGGCCAGCTCCAGGCGCGGTCCAGGCGAGCTTTGCCTGGCGCGCCCATCCTCCTCCCGAGGTTCCGGCTGAGCCGGGCTGAAGATCACAGAGGTGTCAGTTTCCAGGGGCTCAGAGACTTCCTTTCCCCACGCCTGCTCTCCGGCCGGGCTCCTTCTGTCCGCAGAGGGTCCCTGAGCTTCCGCCGTGGGCAGCTCCTGGGGCTGTGATTGGGGGTAGGCTCGGCCGCTGAGAGCATTTTTCTAGCAGCAGTGGGTCCATTTGGGGGTGTGGGGGTTTGGCAAGGGAAAGGGGGTGGGGGTGGGGGTGGGGGTTGCTTTGGTCAGCCGTGGCTGCCCCACCCCCTTGGTGGTGGGGTCTCCAGAGAGTCCGTGTCTCTCTGTCTGTGTCAGTGTGTGAGTGAGGCGTGTTGGTGTCTTATTGCTGCCCTGGGAGTCCCTGGACATTTAAATCTAGTGGGTGGGGAGGTGGGGTGGGGGTGGGGGTGCTCTGGGATCTCCTTGGTTCCCTGTCCTTCCGAGGGAGCAGCTCAGGTTCCCGGCTGCCAGTGGATGGCCAGGCCTGAGGGGGGATGCTGAGGCCGCCTGCTCTTTCCCACTCTCTCTGCGGAGACAGATGCAGCTGCCGGGGCCCTGTGCCCCTGCACCACCCCACCAGCACCCCAGTCTCCTCTCCTGCCTCTTCCCACCAGGTCAGTGACCCCTGCTGCCCAGGGGGAGCTTTGGGGGGGCTGGGGGTAATGGCGGCGGGGGAAAGAATCTGCTTCTTTGGACTCTTGCCAGAGGTGGGGCGCATCAGGAAGAATGGGTGGGGGGCTGGTATCTTCCCAAGGGCCTGGATTGCAGAGAAGCAGTGGGTCAGTCGGGTGGGTGGGGGGGGGGTGGAGCCGTGAAAACTGGGGAGGGTGTCCAGGTCAGATCTGAGCGGATGTGGTTGTGGGTCCGGAGTCCCGAGTCCAGGCATCTTTGGGGTGAGTGTGAGTGGGCGCTGTAGGAGGGGGGATGGGGTTTTTATAGACATTGGGGAGGGGTGAACTGAGGCTCAGAGGGTGTGTCTGATTTGGGGGTGTCTGGGTTCTTCCGAATTGCTGGAGAAAGACTCAGCATGTTGAGCCTAGGCGGTGTCTAGTTATGGTCAAAGATGCGCTGCTTCCAGCCGGGGGGTCTTTCTGAATTTATTGGGGGCTCTCAGGAGCTCCAGGGACAATGGATTGGTGGCTTTGGTAGAAAGGAACAGTGGCTTCATGTGTGAATGTTCCTAAGACCTGGGGGGGTGTCTCCAGACACCCCTATCCCTGTGGACAGTTTTCCAGGGTCTTTGAACCAAGGCGTCTTTGCTTTTGTGTGTAAAATTGTTGGGGAGCACGATCCCTAAAGGAATATGATGTTTCTAGGGAGAGTGTGACCCCTCCCTGCTGTGGGCTACTCAGAGGGTGGCTCTGTGGCCCCCTTTCTGTCGCATTGCTGCTCCTGAATCTTCCTTGGGGCTCTCCAGCTCCTTTGCACTTTTTTTCTCTCCCCCAATTCCCCCCCCCCGTGCCCCGTGTTTGTCCGTCCAAAAGGAGAGGGGGTGTATGTGTGAGGGGGTGCTTGTGAAAATGGTGCATTTTTCTTGAGGGCTGCCCTGAAGTCAAAGGGTTTGGGGGTGTGGGTCTGGTATACCATCATCTCATAGGAGCTTTGTCTTTGGGGAAGAAATGGAGTTCTTTCTAATCACAGTGCCTCCTTCTCCATCTCTACCTCCTCCCCTTCCAGAAAGCTCTTGGGGACAAATGTCCCCTCCATGGAGAGAACTGGTTCCTTCCAGCACAGAGGCAGTCAGGAGGGGGCAGGGTAAGGGTGAGAGACAGGCCAGTGGTGACAATGGAACACAGGGGAATGACCCCCCCACAACCCAGATGCCCCGTCATCCTTAAAGCAGGAGAGTGAGGGGGCAAACTCAGTGGTGGGAGGTGCCTGACCCAGAGTGCCATTGTTTGGCCCTCTGGGATGTCCCCGAAGCCCAGCTAGGGAGGGCCCTACCCCCCCTCTTGGAGGAATCGTCCTTAAAATTCCCTCTGGGCATGATGCTGGCCTGGCCCTGCTCCCACCCTCCCTACCCAGGCAGATAAGCTCCACCTTCGTGCCAGGATAGAGTTGGGACACAGGCTGGCGGCCACAACGCCGCCTCTTCCACAAAGAGTGTGGCAGGCTCGCAAGACCAAACATGGTGTGAGAAGTTCTCCCGCTCTCCAGGAACGCAGGCTCGGGCTGCTGTTGTGCCTATTTCGAGCCTTGTTGATAGTCTCGGAGCCCCGAGGCCCGGGCCTGCCCCTCCGGGAAGCGAGCGTCTCTATTGGGGAGGGGCCAGGCAGGTGGGGCTTAGGCACTCCCAGATGGCTGGGGCTCGGGCTCTGGGGAGTGGGGAGGTCTGCGGGCTGTGGGTGGTCTCCTCGGCCAGGAGGGGCGGTGGTCACCTTCAGGCCTGAGGTGGGAGGAAAGGCTCGGTGACCCTCTAGAGCTCACTGGCATCATGTGACCCGCCCTCTGACGCCAGTGAGAGGTGCCCCCAGCCCATTACCTCAGTGGAAACTGGCAGCTAATGAAGCCCCAGAGGGGCCCAGAGTGCGTCAGTCTCCCCCAAGTTCTGCACCCTCCCTGCCCTCGGGACCACCCGCCTCCCCCTTGTCTGGGTAGCAGGGAGGGGAGATTTGCTCATCGTCCTCCATCCCCCCCCATCCTGCCCCTGTCGGTGGGCCAGCAGGAGGAGCTTGGCTGAGCAGGAAGGCCTCCATTCCCCCGTTCCCCACGCCCGCCTTGCTGGGGGCTGAGCCCCGTGGAGCGGGTGTGTGGGATGAGACTTTGCAGGGCAGGAAACTGTTGCTGTGGTCAGTGGCAGGGCCCACACCTAGTGGTGCTGACTTGCGGTGGGGGACATGCAGTGGTGGGGATCGAAGGTCCCCACCTCACACAGGTAGTGACTGTGCTGCATGGTTGAGCCAGCACCCCCCTCCCCCCCCCCACGAGTCCGCACGAGGCCTCTGGAGCCTGGTGCGGGCAGCACCCCAACCTTGCTTGCTCTCCCGAAGAGAAGTGAGAAGTCTTTGTGTTGGCCGAGGAATTTCCCTTCCTGCGGATGTGTTCCTTCGCTTGCGAATTCTTTATTGTGTGTCTGTGTCTGTGTGTGTTTGGGGCCACACCCAGCAGTACTCAGGGGCTCCTCCAAGCAGCCCCATATTTGGGGGTTACCCCTTGTTGTTGCTTGGGGTAGGAAGCAGGGGTAGGGGTGGGGGGGAAACACCTTGCAGTCTCGGGATCATGTGCTCCACCCTTTGAGCTGTTTCCCAGGCTTCGAGAACTGCTTTCTATGGGCTTCTTTCTCATCAATTGTTCAGTAGACATCCCTGGCAGCTAAATTCTACAAATACCCCCCCCCCCACCTCTCCTTCTGACAAGAAGTTACCTGAAATGCGCTTGGTGCTTCTGATACTTAAAACAGTTTGGTGAGGGCCAGAGAGAAAGAGTACAGCAGGTTGGGCTCTTGCCTGCTATGTGGCAGACCCAGGTTCAGTCCCCCGGATCCTGTGTGGTCCCCTGAGCTCGACCAGGAGTGATCACTGAGCACAGAGTCAGGAGTAAGTCCTGAGCACTGCTGGGTATAACCCCCAAACTAATAAAACAAGTTAGCGAGTAACTCTCTTGCTCCCCATCTCCTGATGTTGCTGGGGCCCGGCAGGAGGCGGGGGGTCATGGGAGAGCTGGTCATGGGTCAGCATCTCTCCTGTCCTTGCTCCCAGGCCCACCGTTGGCTCGGGAGGGCTAGGACTGACCCCTGGGACAAAGACTGCCTTGAGCCAGACCAGTTCAGGGACTGAACAAGACAGAGCAAAGCCCTGGCATGTGGGCCCTTCGGGTCTGGGTATCAACCAGGCAAACACAGATGTGTCAGCTCCACCCAGGCGGTCTGTGGGGGCACAGGATACTAGGGGATGTTACCAACACTCCGCTGCCAGGATCTGGGCGGGCATGAGAATCTGGGAGCTAAGACTTTAGTGGCCAGAAAGAACAGGCAGGCGGGGGTGGGGGGGGTGGGAAGTGGGGGAACAGCGCTGCTGAGACCTGAGAACTAGGAAGGAGACAGAACTCTGGAGACGGACGGCTTCTGGGGCCAGCAGGGCCAGGCTGAGGGGCATGGAGGCCGTTTAGGGCCCCGACTTTAAGCAAGAGAGAGATAGTGATGTGGTGATCCCGCAGCTTTGTAGAGAACAATGGATGGTGGGAGGCGGGAGTGGGAGTGGGAGTTCAGTTAAGAGGCCATGGCTGGGGTCCAAGTAGGAAATGCTCGTGCCTTGGCCCAGGAGGGAAGGAGCTGGTATGCGCATGCGCATGAGTGTGTGTGTGTGTGTGTGCATGTGTGGTGTACGCGTGAGCATGTGTGTGTGTCTGTATGTGCATGTGTGCGTGTGTATGCACGAGCGTGTGTGTACACGTGAGCATGAGTGTGTGTGTGTGTGTGTGTGTGTGTGTGTGTGTGTGTGTGTGTGTGTATATACATACACGCACAGGGGTGGGTGCGAGAGGGTGGTATTGCTTGTTCAAGGTTAGGAACATGGATGTGACCTCCAACCTCCGCCACTCTGGCCCTTCCCTAATGTCTGCTTTGAGAGCAGAGACCCGTGGAACAAGAGTCCAGTTTCCCTGGGTTCCGATCTTCTTCGGCGGCCACCCCCAATCTGGCCTGAGCCCTTCTCTTCAAGTTCAGAATCTACCCTTCACTCTTCCTGATGCCATCTGGGTTCCTGAGAGGGGGAGGTGGAAGCTGTGGGGAAGGCCAGAATAAACTAGCAATCAGCCTAGTGTTGAGGTTGGAGCAGAGGGCTGGTGCTGCCGATGGGATTTTTCTTTTCTTTTCTTTTTTTTGCCTTTTGGGTCATACCCGGCAATGCACAGGGGTTACTCCTGGCTTTGTACTCAGGAGTTACTCCTGGCGGTGCTCAGGAGACCATATGGGATGCTGGGAATCGAACCCGGGTCGGCCACGTGCAAGGCAAATGCCCTACCCGCTGTGCTATTGCTCCAGCCCCCGATGGGATTTTTCTGCCTGAGCCCCAAGCCCAGCTCAGCCTATGCCAGCCCCCGGGGCGGCCCCTCAGACCCCTGGGTTTCTGTGCTCTGCGCGTTGCCCATTCAAGGGATGAGGCCCTAAGCTGGCATGTCCCACATCTCCTTTTGAGAGCATCTTCGCCTGCTCCAACACTTCTCTGCCTCAGCTTCACCTAGCAGGGGTTAAAGGTCAGCGAGAGGACGCAGCCGGGAGGGCCTTTGCCTTGCCCAGGACCAAAGTGGGTTCGATCCCAGCACTCCATATAGTCCTTCCAAGCACTGTCAGGAGCGGGCACAGAGAGACAAGTAAGACCTGAGCAGTGCCACATGCGGCGCTGAAACTAAGCCAAGCAAAAATACAGGAGAGATTCTGGAGCCGAGTGCAGATACTGGCTCCAGGAAGCCTTCACCTCCCGCTGGGGCCTGGGCTCTGAGCTTTGAGGGAACTTTGTAGGAGACACTTTGGGTACCTCAGAAACTTGGAGAGAATAGAGACAAAGTAGCTAGGAAAAGACCCTGGAATCTGCTCGGACAGGTTCTGAGACCTCCTGGGCCTCCCCTCAGAGGGCTGCAGGGCCCAGGTGGACTTGCCCTGGGCACTGGAAGGCTGGTTCTCCACCCCCACCCCATCACCCCATGCTGGGCTCTAATAAAAGGTTTCTTCGGGGCTGCCACCCAAGGCCCCCACCCCCCACTCACCTCTGACCTCTCTCTGCAGCTCAGGTACCGGACAGTGATGAGCAGTTTGTTCCTGATTTCCATGCAGAGAATTGTGAGTAGGGGGCTGTGTGTGTTGGGGGGGGTAGTGGGATGGGAGGGTGAAGGGAGGGGCTGGAAGTGAGTTACTTGTATTGAGCTAGCAGAACAGAGAGGGGTCAAGAGCTAGGATGAGGGGGAGGGGAGGGGGAGGGAAGGCGGGTGCTCCCCTTAAACACCCAGGTTCCTGGCATAGCGGTGGCCCCAAACCAACCAAATGGGCTGGAGCAATAGCACAGCAGGTAGGGCGTTTATCTTGCACGTGGCCAACCCGGGTTCAATTCCCAGCATCCCATATGGTCCTCCGGGCACCTCCAGGAGTAATTCCTGAGTGCAGAGCCAGGAGTAACCCCTGTGCATCGCTGGGTGTGACCCAAAAAAGCAAACCCACCAAACAACAACCAAAAATAGACCAGCAAGTTCCTTCCTAAAGAAAAGGGGTAGTGCATTTGCCTTGCACTCTGCCGGCCCAGGTTCAATCCCCAGCATCCCATATTCTCCTGGTACTCAAAGTCCCCTGGAGTACCAGGAGAATCTCTGAGTTGGTGGGGTGGGGGGAGAGGAAAGGAAAGGGTGAATGCAGGGTTTCTCATTTTGGGTTTTGGATACAAAGCCTCAGGCTGTCACTGGGTGATGAAGGCCTTGGTTCCAGTGGGGACTTCCCATTCTATCTCTGTGACTTCAGAACTCACACTTTGCCTCTCTGGTCCTTTGTTTTCTATTTTTGAAATAAGGGGATTGAACCAATTTCTCAAGGTTCAGGTATAACATTCTGAGTTACTTTCATGCAATTTAGGAGTAGGAGACTTAAGTTGCACAGAGCCAGTGCAATCATTATCACCAGTTGGTGACAATGTCTGTAGGCATTTTTGATTGTCATAGCTTGGTTACGTAAAGAGGGTTCTGTCACATTCCATGGATAGAAGCCAGGGTACTGCTAAACAGCCTACAGCCACACAACACACAACACACACATACACTCAGACAGCCACACATGCTCATACACACATACACTCATATAAACACAATCACACATATACATACATACACACACACACATATATATATATACTCATACACTTACACACACACACACACACACACGCTCCTTTTCTTTCATTAACAACCAGATCTAGACACATGCCACATGTCAGTAATTCTGCTACTGAGAAACTTTGCTTTGCTATTACTGTTCTCAGGAGTGTGCGCCACTGTCACTGTCACTGTCATCCTGTTGCTCATCGATTTGTTCGAGCAAGCACCAATAACGTCTCACACCATGAGACTTATTGTTACTGTTTTTGGCATATCCAATACGCCACGGGTAGCTTGCCAGGCTCTGCCGTGCGGGCTCCATACTCCCGGTAGCTTGCCGGGCTCTCCGAGAGGGGCAGAGGAATTGAACACGGGTCGGCCACTGGGATGAAAAAGTACACAAATGATTAGAATAGCAGCTTACAGAAACATGCATGACTTTCTGCAAAAAAAAGCAAAACTTAGGGGCCTGAGTGATAGTACAGTGGGGTGGGCTCTTCCCTTGCATGCGGCCGACCCAGGTTAGTTTCTTTGGTTAATCGGGGACATCGACTTGACACATAGAGCCGGTGTCACGACAGTAGTCCTACTGTTGTGAGACGCGGCTGACCACAGATGTCTGAAAAACGAAAAAGCAAGAGGCAGAGGCAGTCTGGGATTCCCCGCGGGTCCTCTAGAAGTGGAAGCAGCCTGGCCTGCCTCTTGAGGGACACCCTGGGACTCGTCTCTGCTCTCCCCCACGCCCCCGCCCCCGCAGTAGCCTTCCACAGCCCCACCACCAGGATCAAGAAGGAGCCCCGGAGCCCCCGCACAGAGCCAGCTGTTCCCTGCAGCAGGAAGCTGCCGCGGCCCTACCATGGCGAGCAGTGCCTTTATTCCAGGTGAGCATCTCAGAACCAGGAAGGCCTGGAACCAGGAGGGGCGCTCTGGGCTGGAATGTGCCTCTGACCACTCGATAACGGCCTGTGTGGTGAGACACAGCAAAGCTGTGTGAGCTTGGAAGGGAACACAGGCTCAGAGTCTCCTCGGGAAAAAGACTCAGTGTCCTGGGGCCCGCGTTTTGCTCATGGAACAGTATCTGTCCCTCCGAGGCCAGCTACTGGGGGCCGGGGGTACAGCTCCTTGGTTGAGCACAGCCCCCACCACCGCCGTGTGGGGCCTCCGGTTCCATTCCCTTCCTACCCCCCAAGAATGGGGACTGCTGAGAGTTCCTGGGCCTGAGTGTGGCCCCTGCAATTCCTGGCCCTGCTTCTCACCCCTTTCTCCTTCCCTAGTCCCTGTGACGTCACTTCCCCCGGGAGGAAGGGTTCAAAGATGTTCGTCTTGTTTCTCTGCCCTTTCCTTGCCTCCCCCTCAACTCCAGTGCCTATGACCCCCCTAGACAAATCTCCATCAAGTCTCCTGCCCCTGGTGCTCCCGGACAGTCACCCCTGCAGCCTTTCACCCGGGCAGAACAACGGAATTTCCTGAGATCTAGTGCCGCCCAGCCCCATCCTAGCCATGGGTACCTTGGGGAGCACAGGTAAGGGACCCAGCCCACGGGGTCCCCCATCCCTCAGTATTCTTGGGAATGGCAGGCATTGGGGTGAGGGGGCTTCATTTAATACTCTCTGCTCTGCCTTCTCCAGCTCCGTCTTCCAGCAACCTCTGGACATTGGACACTCCTTTGCATCCTCTCAGGGAGGGGCCCGGGACCCCCTCCCAGGCCCCTACCAACACCAGCTGTCGGAGCCCTGCCCGCCCTACCCGCAGCAGAGCTTCAAGCAGGAATATCTTGACCCCCTGTACGAGCAGGCGGGCCAGCCCCCCGTGGGCCAGGGAGGGGCCAGTGGGCACAGTTACCCAGGGGTGGGGGTGGTGATCAAACAGGAGCAGACGGACTTCGCCTATGACTCAGGTGAGACATCTTGCTGGCGGAAGGGGATTCGGGGGAGGCATTTCAGGGTGGGTGGCATGGGATGGGATGAACCCACATGGTTTTTGGTGTTACCATCCAGTTCATCCACCGTCCACTTCTGTCCACTTTTTCCCCCCATAGATTCAGAAGAGTAGTCGTTTACTTTTGGGGCGGGGAAGGGAGGGTGCGTGCACCTGGTAGTGCTCAGGGATCACTCCTGATGATGTTGGGGGGACCCCCAGTGGAGTACTGGGGATCAAGCCTGGGTCGGCTGCATGTAAGGCATCCGCTTCACTACCTGCAGGACTGTCTCTCAGGTCCTAAATGGACATTTTCTTTTTGACTTTGAGTGTTTTGTGTCTGTGTTGGGGGCGGGTGTGTGTGTATGGCCACACCCAGGAGTGCTCCTAGGCTACTCTCAGCTTTATGCTCAGGAACTGCTCCCAGCAATAATACCAGAAATTGGGGCTGGAGCAATAGCACAGTGGGTAGGGCATTTGCCTTGCATGTGGCCAACCCGGGTTCGATTCCCAGCATCCTACATGGTCCCCCGAGCACCACCAGGAGTTATTCCTGAGGGCAGAGCCAGGAGTTAACCCCTGTGCATTGCCGGGTGTGACCCAATAATAATAATAATAATAATACCAGAAATTGAACCTGAGTTACCCATGTGAGAAGGGAAATGCACTTCGCAAATTCAGTTCTCACGGCCCCCTTTTTCCTTTTTTGGTACTTTTCGGGGTACCATCTGGTGGTGCTCAGGGTGCTACTCCAGCCCAGTGCTCAGGGAACTAAACGGTACCAGGGACTGAACCCAGAAACTACTGCTTGGGCCCCAGTCCTGGAGTCATCTTCCTAAACCAAATTTCCAAAATCTCTCCCCCTCTCCGCCACTGAGGGTCGAATCCAATCCAGGTCTCATGCAAACAAGACATAACTTCATGGTGATCCATATCCCTGGCTGTTTGGAATTATTTTTAATGTTTATTTTGGGGGATGGGGCGCACCAGCTAGTGCTCAGGGTTTATTCCTGGGCTCTGTGTCAGTCGTGGAACCAGGAACTAGGAATGTGGTTCTGGAGATGAAACTTTAGGTTGGTCACATGCAAGGCAAGCGCCTTAACACCTAGTACCATCCCTCCGCCCCCCATTTGGAGTCTTAATGACCTCCAAAGTGCAGTTCCTGGAGCTCGTATAGAGGATGGGAGATGGCTCCGACAGATCCCTGAGCCGGGGCTCACGAGCTTAAATCCAAAGGGATCTGATGGAAGAGAAGCAGCAGCTCAAAACTAGCCAAACCCATGTTTCCTAGTAGGGATGCGGGGCTTCTGAGTGTTTTCCACGTCCTGCTTGAGTCCCCTGATTGACCGCTACCCACTGCCCTGGCCAGGAGTGTGTCCTGGACTGCTTGTCGTTTTGGGGGGGTTGCTATAACCTCAGATACAGGAAGCATTGGTAGCACGGCTTCCTCCGGGCCCCAGGAGGGATGCCTCTCTATTCTCGCTCCCGGCCCTCCGGGAGCGCGCGCTTCTCAGCCCTAAATGGGTCCACATGCCAGCCTGCAGCCCTGAGGGAGGACGCGTCCTTCCTCCGCGGCTTCTGCTACTCTGTTACTCTGTTGCGGGCGGCGGATCCGAGTTCCTTTGCAAACTTGCATTAGAGCGATCAATTCGGAGGTTAGAGAAGGCGGCCGCGGGCGAGAGCAGCTTTTGAGTTTACCTTTTCCGGGTGCCTGGTCTGTCGGTGGGAGGGTGAGCGGCGGAGCTGCGGGGCCGAGAGGGCGGCGCGCCGACCTTCAGCGGCCGCGGCCCCGAGGGCCGGCATCGGGTTACGTGCCCTTGAACTCCCGCCCCCTCCCTCGGCTTCCTGTGAATGGAGTCAGGAATTCCATTCACAAAATGGAGGCCTGAATGGGCCCGGCCTCCGCCCCCTCCCGGAGGTGTCGGGTTTCAGCGCCGCCGCCTCGCTAGGTGGGAGCGCTGCGCGGCCGCCTGCTCCCGCCGCCGGGCGGGGAAGCGGAGGGATGGGGTGGAATGTGCTCTGCTCGCGAACCCAAGCCGCGACGTACCGCTGCCCCAGTGCATTGCCTGTCTCTCCGTCTGTCCCCTTGTCCGTCCAGCTCTGCTAGGAACCTGACCCGCCCACCGGACCTTAGTCCAATTCCAAGGGAGTCACACGTGGACACCGAACCTTTTGCCCGGAGGTTCCTCCTACCCCTCCCTCCTTGCCCCCTAAAGTCGCAGGAAGCAGCTGCTCCCTGGAATCTTGGCCCGGGGAAACGGCTTGGCCCGGCCCTCAGCTGCTGCCGCCCATGCCCTCGGGCCCAGCCCTCAAGCTGAGGGGCTCAGGCCTGGCACTCCCACTGCCTGGGTGGCAGGCGGGCAGCTGGGCTGCCAGCTGGAAGCCCGGCTAGCAGGGAGATCTTGGATGTGTGGGGGGCTCCGGCCCTCAACGCCACTCCCTCCCATTGTCCTTTCTTTCCTGCAGATGTCCCGGGGTGCCCCTCCATGTACCTCCACACCGAGGGTTTCTCAGGGCCCCCCCTTGGGGACAGCAGCATGGGTAAGACACCCATCGTTCCCGTCCCTCCCCTCCCCCTGCTTTCCACTTGGAGGAGAGTCCTGCATTGGGGGGAGGGGGGGAGAGAGACGCTCCTTGATCAGGAGTCTCCCAGAATCATAATAGCAAACCCACAGATCTGAGTGACACCTCCCCCTTCTCCTTAAGGTTACAGCTATGAGAAACCCTTGCGACCATTCCCAGATGACGTGTGTGTCGTCCCTGAGAAATTTGAAGGTCAGAGGAGTTCCCGAGAGGGGCCTTAGCCTTTCTTCTGTGGGTGTATCCTCCGGAATCACACTTGGCATTATACTGGCAAAGGGCCTGCAGACGCCTGGGAGGGAAGAGGCTGGTTGGGGGTCCCAGAGGCCCGGACCCCTCAGCTCCTACTTTGCTCTTCTCAGGAGACATCAAGCAGGAAGGGGTTGCAGCGTTTCGAGAGGGGCCGCCCTACCAGCGTCGGGGCGCCCTGCAGCTCTGGCAGTTCCTGGTGGCCCTGCTGGATGACCCCACCAACGCCCATTTCATTGCCTGGACTGGCCGGGGGATGGAGTTCAAGCTAATCGAGCCTGAGGAGGTGAGCCTCTCCGGTGCCTCCCACCTCCCCCTGCACATCTGTGGGGTCTGCAGATGGGAACTGAGAAGTGGGGGCCGCCCATGCTTTACTGGACCTGAGTTCCGGCCAGGCCGGGTCACTGGGTCAGGGGCTGGGTGGGGCTGGATCGCAGGGATCACTGCCCATACTGGCCAAGAAATGTCCAGTGTTCTTTTGGGGAGTGGGGTGTGGGTGGTATTGGACCACACTCAGCGGGGTTCCGGGATTACTCCTGGCGCTGTGCTCAGGAGACCATTTGCAGTTCTGGGAATAGAACCTGGGTCATCAGCAGGCCAGCACCTTTAACGCCTATCTCCGGCCCCTCAAATGTTCTTTCTGGCTTGGCTTCCATATTCCCTCTGCTGAGCTCGACTCGCTGTCCCCACTTCCTTTTCCTGCGCCCAGGTCGCCCGGCTCTGGGGCATCCAGAAGAACCGGCCGGCCATGAATTACGACAAGCTGAGTCGCTCGCTCCGATACTACTATGAGAAAGGCATCATGCAGAAGGTCAGGCAAAGGGTCAAGGACACGAGGGTGGGGCAGGAAAGCACTTCTCAGCAGGCCTGTGGCCCGCCTAAGGTTTCCCTGCCCAAGAATACCAAGCTGAGACTGGAAGTTTCCAGAACCCGGAGAGATTGGGATGAGAGCGGAAACCAGAGGGAGCCGGCTTCTTAGAGAAACCAGCAGGGCAGGCTCCTGTGGGGGGTGGGGGAAGCTGCTGTCCCTAGTCCCTCCCTGGGTGGAGCCTGGGTGACCAACCCAGCCCCTCTTCCCGCAGGTGGCTGGCGAGCGCTATGTGTACAAGTTCGTGTGTGAGCCCGAGGCCCTCTTCTCGCTGGCCTTCCCGGACAATCAGCGGCCAGCGCTCAAGGCTGAGTTTGACCGGCCGGTCAGTGAGGAGGACACAGTCCCTTTGTCCCACTTGGACGAGAGCCCTGCTTACCTCCCAGAGCTGGCTGGCCCTGCCCAGCCCTTTGGCCCCAAGGGCGGCTACTCCTACTAGCCCCCAGCTAGTAGGGGGCACTGCCCAGTGTACATAGAGCTGTATCTGGCACTGGGAACCCCACACACTGCCGCCCACTGAGGTCTTGGGGCACATCACATTGCCCACCCTGGCCTATCTCTGAGCTGCTCGCTGGTTGCTGGGAAGGAAAAGTAGGGACTCTGCTGGGGCAAAGAAGGGGGGGGGGTACCGTCAGGCAATTCTGGGGACAGGCCTCTGGTTCCCTCTTCTATCCTGCTTGGAGGCCCAGGCTCCGCTCCCACACCAGAGAACGATGAGAGTGTTCCCACTTAACCCTGGCAGGGGTGCACCCCAGATCTCCCACTATAGGGAGAGAAGCCTGGCCCCATCTTCAGCTCCCGGCTGTGGCCCTGGACGGTTCTGCCCGTCAGTCCTTGGTGCTCTTGTGTTCCCAGAGGCAGGAGGCTGGAGTCGGGACTGTGGGGTGTGCAGAGGGTGCTGGGGGGAGCAGGGTGGGTGGGGCTCCTGCACTCGCCCCTGTGTCTCTGCTGTCCCCAGGCCTGAGAATCCACGTCCCCCTTCTCCATGTCTGCCAGGCCCCAATAAAGGTTCCTGCTTCCTGTCGGTTGTGTGTCTTCTTTGCTGCCCGGGGAATGGGCGTGCGTGTTTCGGAATAAGCTCTGGGGAATCCACCCTTTTTTCCCCTCTAGGAGTGGCCTGTGAGTGTCCAGCCCTGCCAGGGAGGCTGGAATGTCTCTGGCCCTGGGCCAGGCAGCCTCCAGACCGGGTCGGGAGGGCTCGGCACTGAGCTTTGAGGCCTTTCACAGGCTTCCTCAACGCAGGACCTTGGACCCGTGGGTCCCCATGACCCCACTATTCATATGTGTACCCCATATGTCCCCGTTCAGGCCTGGCTCCATCCAGGTTGCTGTCTGTCAGGCCAGGATCTGAAGGACAGGAAAGATAGCTAGGCAGGAGGGCGCTGGGAGAAGCTGGCGCCGGCCCCGAGTTCCAGCCAGTGGGAGAAACACACAGCTTCCGTCAGGCCTATAGGGGCCAGCCTCCACTATGCCCAGATATGGAGGGGAGCAGAGCCCCAGGGCCACATTTTCTGGGGGGTGGGGAAAGTGTCGGCATGAGAGGTGACTGCACAGATGAGGGGGCTGAAAAGGATAGCGGCTAAAGCACTTGCTTTGCACACGGCACACTGGATTTGGCTTCCTGAACACCGCTAGGAGTAAGCCCAAAGCATCACTAGGTGTGGCCCAAGACAAAATGCACACGTACACCCATTTTTAAGTTTCTGGAGGAAACTTAAAATATACATATGCTGGCTTTGTACACACCAGAAAGTGGAACAGAAAAAAACATTAAATGCCAGTTTGGAAAACTACATAGACTTTAATTCCACATTCCAATCAGGCTGTCAAGGTGAGAAGTAAAACCCCAAACCCTAGGGGCCTGGAGCAGAGATCGTGTAGAGGACAGGGCTCTTGCCGTGCACACAGCTCGCCTGGATTTAATCTCCCCACCCCAAATGGTTCCCTGAGCACCGCCGGGCCTGGCATCGAAATCAAAACCAAGAAGGAACCTTGAGGTGGAGCTATTCACCCCCTACAGTACCCAAAGAAGCTCTCTCACTGCTCTGCTGCTCGCCTGCTGCCACTCGCAGGGCACTAGGGTGCTCCAGCCGTCCCGGGGACAGCTCAGAACAAAGCAGCCGTGGGCTGTGTGAAGGTCCACCCAGACCCAGGGTCCTGCCCTGGCATGATTTTTTTTCTTTTTGGGCCACACCCGGCGATGCACAGGGGTTACTCCTGGCTCTGCACTCAGAAATCACTCCTGGTGGTACTCAGGGGACCATATAGGATGCTGGGAATTGAACCCGGGTCGGCCACGTGCAAGGCAAACGCCCTACTCGCTGTGCATAGGAGGGAGCTTAATAGGCTGGATCACACCAGCCCCCTGCCCTGGCGTAATTGACAGCTGCCCCCACAAGCACCGAGGCGGCAGCAGGAAGCACCCGAGCTGGGCTCCCGCAGAGTTGGGGTGAACAGCGTATTTTCATGGCCGAGAAGATTCCAGCTCCCTGCACGAGACCCACATCCTCTCCTGCACTGTCACTCGATCTTGGCAAACGGCGGTTCAAGGAACAGAAACAAGGACCCCATTGTGTGGGAGCAGCAGGCGAGGCCTTCCGCTGGCCAAGAGCTGGCTGCTTTCTCCCGGAGAGGCACAGGGTCAGGCCCCAGGCATGTTATCAGAGCACTGACCCCAGTTCCTGGGCACGATGTTCAGGGAACACCCACGGAGCTGGTCCTTGCTGCTCGCCAGCCCAGCTCTCCCGCCCGGGCAAGTTTGCTGTCCCCTTCTCAGACTCGAAAAACCCAGCCCTGGGAGCAGGGGGACCTCTGAGGAGCCAACGCCATCAGTGCTGGCCACTCGGGTCAGGCGCGCTACTCAGCCCAATTTGCTCCTGAACTGCAGAGAACTGGGTTGGATTAAGCCCGGAGAGCAGAAGATATTGCATATCTCCCTGTAAGATATGAAAGTTCAGAGACCAGAGAGAGTACAGTGGGTAGGGAGCTTGCCTTGCATGTGGCCGACCTGGGTTTGGTCTCTGGCACCCTATAGGTCCCCTAAGCCCCACCAGAAGTGACCACTGAGTACTGCTGGGTATAGCCAAAAAAAAAAATTGAATGTTGAGCCTGCAAAGATCCCTGCCCACCTGGAACTACTGCCCTGGGCTTCCGGGGGACAGACCCAGAACTGGAGCTGGCCCTCGGCAGGCTTCTGACCGACCCCAGGCCTGCGTTCCTTCGGCTGAGTCTTCGGGGCAGCTTCGTGGGCTGCCCACCTGTGGGCCGAGTCGCTCACAGTCCAGCACATGATTCCATGGTAGTTCCAGACTTTATGGTGGGATGAGGGAGGTCGAGGGGGTCGTGACTGGACGTGCCCAACCCCCAGGGAACTTCTCCAGCAGCTCCACGTTCAGACCAGTCTCTTGACAATCTGGCCTGGCAGCTTCTGCCGGATGTTCTCTAAGTCTCCCAGCTTCCCGGGAACTGGGACGGGGCTGCCAGGATGGGAGGGGCCCGTTCCCCACCGACTGCTGGGTTGAGGCCACGGAGAAGGAGACCCGGAGCACAGATGCCCGGGCAGTGCCACCCCGCTGAGAGGAAAAGGCTGGTTTTCTGTTTGGGTTGGGGAAGGGGCGGCTTTGACTACAAAAGCCCTTTGTTAAAAAGCCCGCAGAGCGACGTGGGGGTGGGGGGTAGAAACAACACAAAATAAAAACCACGCGTGGCAGGCAGGACGCAGCACACCATGTAAGGAGCGAGGACGCGTGGTGCGGCAGCATGGTGGGCGGGCGGACACCCCAGGGGGCACTCTGTATTCCACAGGCCCATCTGCAAACGCTCTGGCGTCAGGGTGGACACTGTCAGCCATCTGAAGGCCTAGGGGCCCCGAGAGTGAGCTCAAAGGGGTGGGGCATGTGCAGCAGCCTGGCCCAAGCAGCACCACTCTGCTGGGTACTGCCAGAGTGTAGCACCTCCTGGGGTCTGGGCATCATCTCTGAGTCCAGGCCCCAGGCCAGGCGCTGGTTTCACGGGACTCTCCACTCCGTCTTCCCAGCTCTGTCCAGACCAACAGCCTCATTCTGCTAAAAGAAATCACCACAAACCGCTTCTGTTTCCTTACAAAAATAAATATTTGCAGCAGGAGGTTAAGCAAAAGGCCAGAGAGGGGCTGGAGAGGGGGCAGGAAGTGGCGCCAACACTTTCTATGGGCGTCCCAGCTCCTGCCAAGACAGTTCGAGACGGGGCTGGGTGCCTGCGGCTCCCCTGGGCATTCCATCCCCAGGCTGGGCCGAGTTGTCCCTTCCACGGGGATGTGTACCTGTGCTGATGGAGACCCCCATACCAAATGGCTCCATGACCTGGGGTGTGGGAGCTGGTGGTTCGGTCACACCGGGAGGAAATCCCTGCTTCTGTTTACCACCAGGGAAGAAGTGGGAGTCCGGGTGAGAGAGTGCCCAGTTCAGACACGTAGGCACAGGCCAGCTGTCTCCACACAACCAGCTTTTCCCCAGGAAGAAGGAGGCCCAGCCCAGGCCCACCAGTGCACTCGAGGCAAACAGACCAGTCTCGCCTTTCAGCGCCGCCGGAAGGCCCGGGAGATTCTCCAGGCGTTGGGCTCCTCGTAGCGGTTATATAGGGGCTCCAGACGCTGCTGCTTCTTCTGCTTGCTTAGCTTCGTCGGGTCGGAAACCTTGAAGAAGGCCGGGGCAAACTCCACGAGCCACCGGGGGTCAATGGTGGTCACTTCACGCATGTACTCCTTCGTCGTCAGCACGAGCTCGTGGTACACCACCCTGCGTGAAAGGGAGCATGAGGACGCATGTCTGAGCCCATGAGATAGTCCCCCTGTCCCCGCTGACAACATCCCCACTGGCAGCTCCTGCTGACCCCTTCAGAGCGGGAGGTCTCGGCTCACGACAGCCACACTCCCGACCTCAGGAGAGCTCTCAGAACAGTGTCTTCAAGGACTTCAAGAGACATGGAGGGGCTGGAGCGATAGCACAGCGGGTAGGGCGTTTACCTTGCACGCGGCCAACCCAGGTTTGATTCCCAGCAACCTGTATGGTCCCCTGAGCACCACCAGGAGTAATTTCTAAGTGCAGAGCCAGGAGTAACCCCTGTGCATTGCCGGATGTGACCCAAAAAGCAAAAAAAAAGCAAAAAAAGAGAGAGGAAAACGGAGCTGGGCAGAGCTCAGCAGGCTGAGCGCACATTGTATGAAGGAGGTCCAGGTTAGAGCCCTGTACCACAAACTTCAGCCAGGAGTGACCCCTAAGCAGACCCCTAAGCAACTCCGGGAGTAGCCCGAGCACGGCTGGGTGAAGCCCCTCCACACAACAAACCCAAACCACCTAGAGCCAATCCCCATCCCTGGCCTTGTCTCCTGCTGGGAAGCTGGAAGGTGCTTTGTGGGTTGCCTCTACTGATCACGTGGGTCTTAGTGAGGGGTTGCCACAGGCTTGGGGAAGGGGGGTCAGGCAGGGGAGGCTCCGAGTCTCCAATCCAAGAGGCACCGTGGCTTTGAATCCACTTTCTTTTTTTTTTTTTTTTTTGGTTCACACCCGGCGATGCACAGGGGTTACTCCTGGCTCTGCACTCAGGAGTCACCCCTGGCAGTGCTCAGGGGACTATATGGGATGCTGGGAATTGAACCCGGGTCGGCCGCGTGCAAGGCAAACGCCCTACCCGCTGTGCTATTGCTCCAGCCCCTGAATCCACTTTCTATCAGGGTTAAGATTCTAATTTTTGGCTTATTTTGAGCCACACCAGTGGGGCTCAGGGGACCACGCAGTTTCAGGGCTTGAACCTTGAACTTCATCATGAAAGGGTCCGTAAATTGGCCTTTGCCTTATTTTCCCAGCTGAGATTCCAATTTCTTAGGGTTGGAGACAAAGTACAGAGGGTAGGGCACTTGCACATGGCCAACCTGAATTTGCCTTGCCAGCATGGCATGATGTTCCCCTGAGCACCACCAGGACTGACTTCCTCACACAGAGCGAGGAGTAAGCCCTGAGTGCTGCCAGGTGTGGTCTAAAAACCAAGGAAAAAAAAATTAGGGGATGTGGGGACAGGGATGCAGCTCAGCAGTAGAAAGCTGGGCCCTGCCTGCCCTGTGTCTGGGCAGGGTTTGATCTGCAGCACATTAAAATAAATAAATAAAAAAATTTAAATTTATTTGAGGACCACACCCAGTGATGCTCAGGGGTTACTAATGGCTCTGCACTCAGCAATCACTCCAGGCGGTGCTCAGAAAACCATCTGGGATGCCAGGGATCGAACCAGGTCAGTGGTGTACAAGGCAAATGCCCTGCCTGCTGTACTACTGCTCCAGCCCCCCAAATCTTTATTTTAAAAACCAACTCACAGGGCTGGAGCGATAGTATAGTGGGTAGGGGGTTTGCCATGCATGCGGCCAACTCAGGTTCTATTCCCAGCATCCCATATGGTCCCCTGAGCACTGCCAGGAATAATTCCTCAGTGCAAAGCCAGGAGTAATCCCTGTGCATCACCGGGTATGACAAAAAAAAAAAAAAAAAAAAACTAAAAACAAAAAAAACCAAAAAACCCAACTCACCAGAAGATCTCTAAGCACCTTCTCAGCTCTCACCCCTTATCTTAATTCTTGTAAGAGTCTGAGACAGTGAACTTTGCAAACTCATGCTTCTGCTACTCTAACTCAGTTACAACACACCTGGAGGCTGGGCGTACAGCCCAGGTCCTCTGTGCCCAGAGGAGCCCCCAGCCCCCCCCCGCCCGCCCACCTACCACTCGGGCTGTCTGTTGAAGAGCGCGCTGGAAGGGTGGATGTAGACCACCTGTTGGTCGATCAGTGTCCGGTAACCCTCCTGGGGGTCTTTCTTAGCGGCGTTACGGAAGAAGCCACTGCAGATGGCTTTCTGCACGCGGACTGTGGACTTGCCACAGGAGACCACATCCAGCTTGTGTCTAGCAGGAGAATGAAACAAGAAACATGTGAGCTCCCCACGGTTGGTTCTCGCTTCCAAAGTGCCCGCAACTCTGGACCACAGAGCAGGCACCGGGGCCCTCCCTGCCACCCGCGAAGCACAGAGCAGCTCCTCTGTGGGCAGACGGATGCCTAAGGAGCAGGTACTTCACTCACCGAGGGGCGTGCCAGCAGAGGGCATTTCCCGCCCCCCCAAACCCTCTTCCTCCGGGGGACTTTGTGAAGTGGCTCTCAGCCATCAGCTCAGGGAAAGGCAGGGGAGGCATGCAGCTGCCCATTGCTTCACAGGTGCGCACAGGGATGAGGAGACAAGGAATCTAAGGCTGTTCGCCTGCAGCAGCAGGAACAGTCACCAGTTACCTGTCCATTATGCCTAACATCTGTTTGCGAATGTCCTGGGCCCGGCGCAGGGAACGGGCCTGGATAAAGTTCTCATAGCACCAGGGATTGGAGAACTTGTTGTTCTTCCAGGAGTTGTACACGGCCAGTAGAGTGAGGTGGTCCCCTTCCGTCTGGTGGAACTTGGCCTTCTTCTGATCCGCCAGGGCTTGTTTATCCTGCCACGCAGAGGGGAACGGGGATTATTTTCCTCCCCACAGCCTCTAACTGCATGTCCAGGATGCACTGCAGTGATGCCACTGTGCCTCCCCCTCTGAATGGGGGGGTCTGAGCCCCTTACCTTGGGTCTGTAGAAGACATTCTGCACCGACAGCATGGACACGATGGTCAGCATCTCCTCACTGCAGCCCAGATGCACGGACATGATGAGCATTTTGCACAGCATTGGCTCCAGGGGGAATTCTGCCATCTAGAGGGAGAAGTAGAAACTGCAACTCATTTTGGGGAGGTGGTAGGGGTGCTCTGGACTGGTCAGTGTGAGGCAGGCCAGAATGGGTTGCCTCTAGCTGGTTAAGGGCTAGCATGACAGCACAGCGGGTAGAGCACCTGCACTGAACTCGGCTGACCTAGGCTTAATCCCCAGCATCCTGTGTGGTCCCCACCAGAGGTCTGCCAGGAATGATCCCTAGGAACAGAGCTAGGTAAGACCTGAGCACTGCCGGGCATGGTACAAAATCCACAAAAAATAAGCACTGCCCTCCCTCTCCCCCACCAAAGAGACTATACAGAATCATTTCCCAAAGAAACCCCGATCTAATAAGTGTAACCAATTACTCTCAGGGTACTAATCTCATTCTTTTGTGTTTTTATTTAAGGGGGTATTCACACCCAGTGGTATTCAGGAACTATTCCTGATGCTGTGCTCAGGAGCAAGCCCTGGTGATGCAGGTGAAGTACCTTCCCTCTCTGCGGCACTACCTCTCTGACCCCGGGGGGCTTTTTTTAAATCGACTCAAGAATATATACTGAGAGTGTCAGAGCAAAAGTACAGTGGGGAGGGCATTTGCCTTGTATGTGGCTGCCCCAGATGTGATCCCCAGCATCCCATATAGTCCCCTGACTGCCACCAAGAGTAATTCCTTAGTGCAGAGCCAGGAGTAAGCAAGTCCTGAGCATTTCCAGATGTACCCAAAGAACCACCAAAACACTATATGTGTGTGTATGTATGTATATGTGTGTATATATAGATATATAGATATATGCATACACATACATATATATATATATATCACTACCACTGTTATCCCGTTGTTGATCAATTTGCTCTAGCGGGCACCAGTAACGTCTCCATTGTGGGACTTGTTACTGTTTTTGGCATATCAAATACGCCACAGGTAGCTTGCCAGGCTCTGGCATGCGGGCGAGATACTCTTGGTAGCTTGCTGGGCTCTCCAAGAGGGACAGAGGATTCGAACCCGGGTTGGCCGTGTGCATGGCAAACGCCCTATCCACTGTGCTAGCGCTCCAGTCATATATATATACATACATATACATATGTGTATGTTTATATATGTGTGTTTATATATATATAAGCAAGTGTGTATACACACACACATATATATATGTGTGTGTATGTGTGTATATATATATATATATATATATATATATATATATATATGCTGAGGTAAGGTCAAATACGGACAGAATTCCTTTTTCTGTAAAGAGGAAACAATGTTGGAGACCGGAGAGACAGCATAGTAGGTAGGGCACTTGCCTTGCACAAGGCTGGCTGACCCGGGTTTGATCCCTGCACCTCATATGTTCCTGAGCATAACCAGGAGTGGCTCCTGAGTTAAAGCCAGGAGTAAGTGAACAACAACAACAACAAAATATAGAAAAACACTTTTAAGGCCCAGGGAAATGATGAAAGGACTGGAGCAGGAGGCCATATGCTCTATATGCAGGAGGCCCAGATTTGATTGCTGGTACCTCTGGAAGTCCCCTGGGTAATGCCAGGAACAGCACCCCAAGGACTAAACTGGGTGTAGCCCCTGAGCACTTCAGGCATGCAGGCATGCCTGACCCCAAAACCAAACCAAAACAATTTTCAGCAGGTAGGGCGTTTGCACTGCATATGGTCGACCTGAGTCCAATCCCCAGCACCCTGTATGGTTCTCTGAGCCCACCAGGAGTGATCCCAGAGTGAGAGCCAAGAGTAAGCCACAAGCACGACTGGGTGTGGCCCCCAAACAAAATTTTAGTGATAAGAGCAAATCCAGGTTCAACAGAGTGGGCACCTAGAGTTTATCCTGGCTTTACACAGAACCAGGTGTGTTCCCCCGAGCAGCGGCGTGAGTCTGGCTCCTACCCTGCGGCCCAGGCGGGTGAGCAGGCCCTCGTCATCCAGGGCCCCCAGCGTGTACAGCTGCTCCATGGCGGTGATCAGCGTCTCCATTGGCGGCGCATCCATGAAGTCAAAGGACAGCAGGTCATTGATGCCCATGGCCTAGAAGAGGGAAACAAGTGTATGGACTAAGGCTCAGCCCAGCGACAGTCAGCATGGAGAAAAGAAAGCTATGCCCCGTCTGTTTCTTCAGCCACAATCAGGAGGCTGCCAGCAGGACAGCAAGACAGCTCTTGCTCATACTTCAGCAGGAAACTCGAAAAAGCCCTTCCTTGACGTGACAGTGCCTACGACTCAACAACAAGACCAACGACTCAACTGAAAAATGGCCAAAGGACTTGAACAGCCACTTCTTCAAAGAAAACAGCCCAGCAGCGCATGAAAAAATGCTCAACATTACTAGTAATTAGGAAAGGGAAATCAAAGCCACGAGGAGGTACCACCTCATACTCACTGGGATGGCGATTAAACAAATAAATAAACAAAAGAACCAGTGTTGGCAAGAAAATAGAGAAAAAAGAATCCCTATAATTTGCTGGAGGGAATGTACAATGTTGAAGCCACGATGAAAAACAACCATCTCTCCCCACTAAGTTAAACATAGAATTACCATATGATCCCGCATTTCCACTGCTGAATACGCATCCAAAAGAACGGCAAGCAGGGATCCCAATAGGTACCTGCATGCTAACATCCACAGCAGCACAACCCATAATAATCAACAGGGAGAAACCACCCGAATGTTCAGACAGATGAGTGGATAAACCTACACAGGATATACCCAACATGCAACATACAGTGACTTAGATACTGTCACTTACCCTTAAAAAGTAATGAAAATCTGATTTTAGCTACAACATGTATGAACTATAACATCGTATTAAATAAAATAAGCCATATCACAAAGGCTATCACAGGATTTCATTGGTAAGCAGTACCTCTAAAACAGGCCAAATGCATAATAGAAGCAGATTACGGCTGGGTCAGGGATAAAGGTCATACTGCCTTGCATGTATGAGCACGAGACGTGGGTTCAATACCTGGCACCACAAGAGATGAGATAAGAAAACAGAAAAGAGAAAAGAAATAACCAGGGTTTGGAGCAATAGCACAGCAGGTAGGGCATTTGCCTTGCACGCGGCCGACCCGGGTTCGATTCCCAGCATCCCATATGGTCCCCTGAGCACCACCAGGGGTAATTCCTGAGTGCAGAGCCAGGAGTGACCCCTGTGCATCATCGGGTGTGACCCCAAAAGCAAAAAAAAAAAAAAAAGAAAGAAAAGAAAAGAAATAACCAGAGTGGGGCCGGAGCGATAGCACAGCGGGTAGGGCGTTTGCCTTGCACGCGGCCGACCCGGGTTCAATCCCCGGCATCCCATATGGTCCCCCAAGCACCGCCAGGAGTAGTTGCTGAGTGCAAAGCCAGGAGTAACCCCTGAGCATCGCTGGGTGTGACCCAAAAAGAAAAAAAAATAAATAACCAGAGTACAGAGGCAGAAAGGAAAGGGTTAAACAGGCAGCGATTCTGTTTGGGATGATGAAAAGCTTCTGCAACTGGACAGTGGTGATGACTGTACAACACTATAAGTAAACAATGCCATCATGGCGACACTCTGTGTGTCTTACTATGTCTTACTATGTGCGTCTCACTGTGATTTTCAGAGAGATCACCTGAGCTTATCTGGCTCTTATGTACATACACTGCTTCTGCGGAGCACCTAGGAAGCGCTCAGTACTAGTTTAAAGGGTAAGAAAGTAAAGGTGACTGAAGTAGCGCCCCAGGGCTCAGGCTGCACTAGGGTGAAAACGGAAACAAAACCACCGCCCAGTGCCATGTGCTTGCCTGGCACCCAGTGAGCTGCCAACATCTGTTCGCTCATCTGAAAAATAAATGAAGTGACTGAATGATGATTATCCAGGGATGTCCAAGCTAAGCGCTCAGCTTCTTCCCCACAAAGCGACCATGCCCATAAACACAGCATGTGCTCTGTACATGCCCATCTATGAATAATAACTAGAAGGAATTATGTGAGCAATCAGGAAGCACTGTGCCTCGTGCCTGTACCTGCCACAGCCCTCTCCCAACACACACACACACACACACACACACACACACACACGCACACCTCTTTCATGAGGACACAGAGCAAAGGGCTGAGAAAATACACCTGTCGAGGCCACGCGGCTCGGAGCAGAAGGGAAGCATCTGGGCTCCAGAGCCAGGCGCGGCTTCTCTCCGAAGCTCCACGTCAGCATCTCCTAGGGGGGAAGGAGAATAGACCGCGACAGCACTCTCTGTGCCCGTTCAGTGCCAGGGCTCCAGGGAGCGTGAGCGCCGGGGTGGGGGGAGGAAGCCCTCATCTGGGAAATTACTCAGGCGGCTCCCCTGCCAAGGGAGAATGAAGGCCCGCGCTGGGGCGCGCGGGAGGAAGAGCACTGACTCAGAATGAGCGCCAGGCCCCCGGCGGCCCGCCTGAAACCCGGACTGAGCTCCCTGGCAACGTGCGTGGCCTGCGAGTACTGCTTCCGTCTGCAGAGGAGAGGAGCGGTCCTGGGGTGAGGGGAAGTACACATCTAGCCCCTAGCTCGGCACTGACTCGACTTTTCTAATTTCCTATTAGAAAAGACTCCAGGGCTGAAATCTCTTACAACCGAGTCTCCCGCTGGTTATTACGGCGTGGGAAGAAGTATGGGCTCCCCAGCAGCCGCGCCCGCTCAGCCCTGGTCCCGAGGTGGGGATGCAGTTATCGCAGCTGCCAGCACTTCACTCCGAGGGACTGTTTTCAGGAGGTTACTTCGGTATTTAACAAGGTTCATAAAAGGAGAGCCATTTGCAAAGGCCAGAGCAGTGGCCCATTCCACCAGCCCACTCTAACAAGACAGTGATTGCTACCTTGAGGGACAGCACCGTGCTTGCCAAGTTAGTTCTCTGGATTTCCGGCACGTTGGTGGTCAGCATCTCGTCCCGGTAGGCGCGTTCCGTGTACAGCCGGTAGCACTTCCCTGGGCCGGTTCTCCCAGCTCTGCCAGCACGCTGCTTGGCCTGCGCCTGGGAGGGAAGGGAGAGAGCAGCATTCCTATTAAACACGAGCAGCTCTGCCTGGGAAATCGGTTAAAAGGGAGGCATTTGGCAACTAGCAGAATCAGAAACGCCATTTATCTCACTTCCTTTAGGACCATTTCCGAGACTATCAATGCTCTTAAAGTCGCACACATACATACACATACACAAAATCCTCAGCACTTCATCAAGTTTGTTAAGACACAATTGTAAAGATCACAGATAACACTTTCCATTGAGTGTGGCACAGTGTGAGAGAGGAAGCACGGAACAAGACAAAATACCACTGCACGGATCTGACCAGAAATAAACCAGACATCAGTCCCATTAACAGCTACCCTGTAGTTGTTTGAAAACACAGGTATGGGGGCCCGACAGACAGTGCAGTGGTTACGGCACAGGCCATGAATGCACCTGGCCTCAGTTGGATTCCCAACACCACGTGGTCCCCAAGGATGGCCAGGTGCAGTCCTGGAGGTCTCTGGGCAATGCCCAATGTGCCCTGGGTATCTCTAGCACTGCAGGACACAAGCAGCATCATACCCTTGGGTCCTTGAGGTGAACTAATAGCCTGGTTGCACAGATTCACTGATGGGGCCCCCAGAACTCCTGCGCACCACTCAGGAGGCAAAAATTTTTTAAAAAATAAAAATTGGGGGTATAAATGCTCAACGACAAAAACATTCACTCATATAAACAAACAAGTTACAAATCAAAACCAAAAAGAGAAAGCAAAGAAACATACCTGAGAAATGGGAGTCACAACCAGCTGGTCAATTCCTGTTTTGGAATTATAAACTTTCTGCTTCACGAAACCTGGGTCCACCACATAGTAGATGCCATCAATGGTCAGCGAAGTCTCTGCAATGTTGGTGGCGATCACCACCTGCAAACCAGAAGGACCGGGGGGAAGTGAAGAGGGCTGGCTCAGCCCCGAGGGATGAAATGGGATCCCCTCTCTCCATCCCTCCCAACCTCCCTAGATGACCTGCGAGCACTTTGTCTCAATTTGGCCCCGAGAGAGTGGAGGGGCAGAGACTTCATCTGAAGGTTTTGATGAGGAGCAGGTGGCATCCAAGGAGAAGCGGAACAGCAAAAAGCTAAGGCCAGGGACAAGCGATTTCATTTGCACAAAGGACTGCATAGCTCATCCCCTAGATCCAAGTTTGATTGTTACAATTTTAATTGTCTAGCGTCCTGGGAGAGCAGACACTTCCTGGCATCACATGTGCCAGTGCAAAATGAGATTTTTCTTCTCCCATGGGGACATCAGGATTATAAAATGAGCTGTTTGTGTATGTGGAACGAGAGAGAGAGAGAGAGAGAGAGAGAGAGAGAGATTTCCACCCTCCCCTCCCTCTGCTCATAAAATGAACCATGAGGCAGTCAAGGAGTTTCAGTGTGTGCGTGACTGTGTGTGTTGGTGTGTGTTGGTGTGTGTTTGTGTGCGTGCATGCGCACGCTGACAGCAAGTATATGTGATCTTGATTATTGGTCTCCGCTTGGCACTGCCACAGTTCTTCTACCCAGAGGTTCAGCTAATAAAACATAACTGCCGGGAAGAACTATTGCCAGGAGGCACCAGAACATCTCACATTCGGCCAGCATCTCACCCGCTCTCAAGGCTTTTTCTTCACCTGCCACAGAAGCAATGCCAAGAGGCAAGTGGATGGGGCAGGAGGAGAGCAGGGGAGTCACCAGCCCCGCGCCCCCTGCTCCCCTTCCCCTTGCCCTTCTCAGCACCACCCTCTGTCCAGCTACCCACACCTGCTTCCTGGGAGCCATTTCTCGCCTCTCCTCCACCACCAGACCCAGACCCCACTCTCTCCATCCTAACTGTTAAGGTTACTTCACCTTCACCTCCCTTCCATTTGCAGGGACTTACGCGAGAGAAATAAAAACATTGGTCTACCTAAAAATCTGTGAACTATTGACAGCAGCACTGTTCATGAGAGTCAAGATGTGGAGGGGGTAGGAGTCACAGGACAGTGGGGAGGGCATTCTTTACGCGGCAGACCCACTTTCGACCTCTGGCAGCCTGTATGTCCTCCAAGCACTGCCAGGAGTAATTCCTCAGAGCAGAGTCAGAGTAACCCCTGAGCATCACCAGGTATGGCCCCAAAAAAGTCAGAAAAAGGAGTTAAGAGTTAAGATATGAAATGACCCAAAATGACTAAAACGAATAAACCCCAAAGGCCACCCACCTCTTTTCCTGTTGTCTCATGCTCACACTCACACATGTATTTATATTTTGGGTGCAGAATATTTTACAACAGACTATTATTCAGCAGTAAAAGCAATGCAGTCTCTATACATACTACAACATGGATGAGTTTTGAAAAGAAGCTAAATGGAAAAAGTTGAATCACCAAGGATCACATATTATATGATTCTATTTACAAAGGATGATCAGAAAATGTAAATCTCCAAGCAGAGGATGTGGTTCAGTGGTATAGCATACACCTTGATGTGTGAAGTCCTGAGTTCAATTTTTGACACTGCTAATCATCATCATCATCATCATCATCATCATCATCATCATCATCATCCCCAGAGAAGACCATAGAGATGCTCAATGGGCTGAACACAGGCTTTGCAGAAGTCCTGGGCTTAGTTCCCAGTACCGCAAAGTTCCCCATGGAAGCAACACAGGGACTCACCCCCGAGCACAGAGCCAGGAATAGTCCTTGAGATTTTTTTTGTTTTCTTATGTTTTGGGGTCTTACCAGGAGATGCTCAGAAGTTAGTCCTGATTCTGCACTCAAGAATTAATCCTTGTGGGCTCGAGGAACCATATAGGAGGCCAGGGATCAAACCCAGATTGGCTGCATAAAGCAAGCACCCTTCTCACCGGACTACTGCTACAATCCCTATGAGTAGTCCTTGAGCGCTGTGAAGTGTGGATCCCAAACAAAAAACACCGGGGGTATGGTGCCGCCAGTAAGTCAACCTGTACCTGTGGGGCGAGTGCATCAGCAGCCTGATGGTGCCTTCAGGCTTCCTAGTACACCAAAATTGCCGTTATACCTTTGGCCAGACCAAATAACTTGGGGCCAAGTTTACCAAGAAATTAAGTGGCCAAAAGTTAGGTATGTGGGAGCCATACCCACAAACCACCTCCTGCTAGGCTATACAAGCTCATTTACTGGCCTTATTTTAGACACCCATAAATCTTGAAAGAGATCTTAAACCACAGTTAAACCCAGACATGTGCATGGCTAACCAGACCAGGGTAAATCAGAGGAGGCAGGTTAGTCTGGTGCCCGCCCGAGCACTGCCCCCGGCAGCCGCTTGCCTCCACAATCCACAATCGCAGCAATACCCCTGGCCTGACTCCATCATCTCAGGACAGACCGACCTCACCAAGACATAATCTGATAAAAATTTGGGTATGTGGGTTTTGGGATTGAAATTTCCAGATTTTCTCAGAATTGGGATGGGCTACCTCCCCCTAGTCCCCAATACTCCTGGAAGCACTGGCAGTCACTGCCATAAACTAACTCCAGCACCACCATGTAAGCTCTACTACTGGCCTTGCTTCAGAAACCCATAAATAAATCTTGAAAGAGATCAAAAGCCGAAGTTAATCCCGGATTCACACATGGCTGAACAGACTGGGGTAAATCGGAGGGGGGCGGGTTGGCCAGGGGTCCGCCCAAGTAGAGCCCCCGGCAGCCATTTGCTTCCACAATCCAAAAATTGCTGCCATACGCCCGACCTGACTCCACCATCTCAGGATAGATCTCACCAAGTTATAATCTGCTGAAAATTCGGACATGTGGATTTTGTGACTGAAATCTCCAGGCTTTCTTGGGGTCGGGATGGGCTACCTCCCCTCACCTCTCTGTACTTCTGGAAGCCTTGGCAGTCACATCCACACCCCAAAGTGGCCACCCAGTTGAAAAGCTACTCCAGCTTTACTGTCCCAATAAAATTACCGAATGCCCTGAACAAACACCATGACCTCTTAGCACCTGCATTGCAAACCATAATGCAAAGAAGGAAAAGGAGAGAGAGAAAGAAGGAAAGTGCCTCCCATAGAGGGAGGCTGTGGGTGGAGGGGATGGTGGTAGGGAAACAGGGGAAACTGGTGGTGGGAAATGTACACTGGAGGAGGGATGGTGAGGGATCATTGTATGACTGAAACCCAATTATGAACAACTTTGTAATGGTCTATCTATTGGATATTTAATTAAAAAAAATATCCAATAGATATAATGTGGAGTTCATGCACAATTCAATCAGCTTCATCAACGGCTTCATCAATGGCTGAATAAATAGTGGTACTCTTACATTACATATTGGATATGCCAAAAACAGTAACAATAAGTCTCTCAATGAAAGACGTTACTGGTGCCCGCTCGAACAAATCCATGAGCAACGGGATGACAGTGACAGTAACAGTGACTCCTACATTAAAAACAACAATAACAACTCCCCAAGGGGCCAGAGCAGGTAGAGCATTTGCTTTGCACATGGCCAACCTGGGTTTGATCCCCAGCACTCAATATAGCCCCTCAAGCACTGCCAGGAATTGTCCCTGGGTGCAGACCCGGGAGTAAGCCCTGAGCACCACGAGATATGGCCCCAAAACAAAACAAAAAACAACTTCACAAGAAAATTTCAAAAATGTAAGTATGGGGCTGGAGTGATAGCACAGTGGGTAGGACATTTGCCTTGCACATGGACAACCTGGGTTCCATTTCTCTGTCCCTCTTGGAGAGCCCTGCAAGCTACCAAGAGTATCTCGCCTGCATGGCAGAGCCTGGCAAGCTACCTATGGCGTATTCGATATGCCAAAAAACAATAACAAGTCTCACAATGGAGACATTACTGGTGCCCGCTCAAGAAAATCGATGAGCAACGGGATGGCAGTGACAGTGACAGTAACAGTTGGGGTCGAAGAGATCAGATAGTGGGTAAGATGTTTGCCTTGCATGTGGTAGACCCAGGTTCAATCCCTGGCCCTCCATAAGTACCCCAAGCATGTCAGGAGTGATTCCTGAGTACAGAGCCAGGGAGTAAGCCCTGAGCACAGCTGTGCATGGTGCAAAAATGAAACACACCAGAATGCCATGTTAATAACAGTAATCACTGCAAAATTCTGTAAATATACTAAAAGCCACTAAATAGTAAATGCATCTGTTTAGGTTTTTAGGCCAAACCTGTGCAGTGCTCAGGGGACTATACAGGGGCAGAGGGTAAAAACCTCTGCTGCCTGCGTGCAAGGTGAGTGCCTTCCCCACTCTCCTACCACTCCTGCTCCCTTGAATAAAATGCTTTAACGGAGTGAGCTGTTTCTCAAAAAAAAAAAAAGAAGCTGTTTTTAAAAACCTCACATATGGGGCTGGAGCGATAGCACAGCGGGTAGGGCGTTTGCCTTGCACTCAGTCGACCCTGGTTCTAATCCCAGCACCCTATATGGTCCCCTGAGCACCGCCAGGGGTAATTCCTGAGTGAAGAGCCAGGAGTAACCCCTGTGCATCGCCGGGTGTGGCCCAAAAACCCAATAAATAAATAAATAAATAAATAAATAAATAAATAAATAAATAAATAAATAAAAACCTCACATAGGCTGGCAATGTGGCTCAATGGTAGAGCACATACATCACAGTTTAAGACCTGGAGTTTGATCCCAAGTACAAAAAAAAAAAAAGGCAAATAGCTACTAGTCTCTTCTGCCCCTCATACAACCACACTCCTGCCACTGGAAGTCCACAGTTCCCTGAAATGGCCCCTATTCTACCCCCAGGTGCCCCAGGCTGCTCTGTCTGCTCAGAATGTGTCTACCTGTCCTTCCTGTGCTCTTGTGGGTCCTTAAACCCTGCTCACTCCCTCAGATCCTTACTTCCAGAGATGACTAGGCTGGGAGCACCCCTTCCCAACATCCATAAGCAGCGAGAGCACATTCACAGAAGCTGTTAAGAGAATCGGCCAGGGGCTGGAGCGGTAGCACAGCAGGTAGGGCGTTTGCCTTGCAAGCAGCCGACCCAGGTTCGATTCCCAGCATCCCATATGGTCCCCTGAGCACTGCCAGGGGTGATTCCTGAGTGCAGAGCCAGGAGTAACCCCTGTGCATTGCCAGGTGTGACCCAAAAAGCAAAAAAAAAAAAAAAAAAGAGAATCAGCCACTGGCAGCTGCCCGCACAGCAGGTTGATGCCTAACTTCAGACAGCAGCCCTGAGCCTAGTGGCTGCTCAAAAAAATGTGTCAAAGGTGGGGCTGGAGCAATAGCACAGCGGGTAGGGCGTTTGCCTTGTACTCGGCTGACCCAGGTTTGATTCCCAGCATCCCATATGGTCCCCTGAGCACCGCCAGGAGTAATTTCTGAGTACAGAACCAGGAGTAACCCCTGTGCATTGCCAGGTGTGACACAAAAAACAGAAAAAAAAATGTGTCAAGGGGCTGAAGAGATAGCACAGAGGGTAAGCATGTTTGCCTTGCATGCAGCCAACCTGGGTTCAATTCCCAGCATCCCACATGGTCCCCTGAGCACCGCCAGGGGTAATTTCTGAGTGCAGAGCCAGGAGTAACCCCTGTGCATCGCCAGTTGTGACCCAAAAAAGAAAAAAAGAGTTGTGTGTCAAGGGAGGAGACAGAAAGAAAAGAAGCAGGGGCCACTCCTGTTCCTGACTACACTACCGGTTACGAGGCAACAAGCGAGACTGGCCCACCTGCGAGCTACACATACTCTCCGGCCTCAGGGCTCATGTGCCTGCCATTCCTCCCCACAGTTACCTTTCTGCTGCCAGGAGGAGCTGGGTCGAAGATGCGGGTCTGCATCTCACTGGGCAGGGCCGAGTACACGGGCAGGATGATCAGCTCTGGCACATCAGGCCCCAGCGATTTCATTCTTTCGTACAGGATCTCACAAGCGGTATCAATCTCTTCCTGACCAGTCAGAAACACCAGGATGTCACCTACACAGAGAACAAAAGCTTGATGTCCACCAAGGTCACAGAGACAGATGCTTGGGCTGGGGAGGGCGCCGCCCACAGGCTGAGCACATGCAATTCCACGCAGGAGGCCCTGGTTCCATCCCAATGGGCACAGGGCAGGGAGTAGCCCCCAGCACGGCTGGTCGTGGCCCAAAGACACAACAAGTAAAAATAAAAGTTCCACATGACAACAATGCACACTCAGGGCTGGAGCAATAGCACAGCCAATAAGGGATGTGCCTTGAATGAAGTCGGCCCGGGTTCGATCCCTGGCACTACACACGGCTCCTGAGTCCCATCAGGAGTGATCTCTGAGTATAGGGCCAGGAGCCTGGCCTGCAGGATTTGCCCCCACACCAAAAGTGCTCCCCTTTTCAAAAAATTAAAAAATAAGGGGCCGGAGTGATAGTACAGCAGGTAGAACGTTTGGCTTGCACGCGGCCTACCCGGGTTCAATCCCTGACACCCCATATGGTCCCCTGTTGGGGACTGGCCTTGGTAGTCCCTGCCTGTTTTCCCTGAGAAGGGAATGAGCAGGAGGGAAACTTGGCGTGTGGGAGCGCCATGTCCTGGCGGTTGACCCTGTTCAGGGGGGCCGAAGGGAAGGCGGCACCTGATCCACCCTGCCCGGGCCAGAAGCCACATTCTCACTCCTGTTCTGTTTTGCTGAGAAAGTTCAAGGAACTGCCCGCATACGCAGCTGCAAAATAGAATAACAGACAGCGGAGCTCGCCCAACTTGTGCCCCTTGGCTTTCCCACGAACTGTCTACTGCATACTATAAAAGTCAACCAGCGGGGCCGGAGTGATAGTACAACGGGTTGGGCGTTTGCCTTGCATGCAGCCAACCCGGGTTCGATCCCCAGCATCCCATACAGTCCCCCAAGCACTTCCAGGAGTGATTAGTTGTGTCTGCAGAGCCAGGAGTAACCCTGAGCACTGCTGGATATGACCCAAAAAGAAAAAAAAAAAAAGGCAATAAGCTTTGCAATAAAGTTGCTGTATGCTTCATACAGTCCTCCCTACCCCATCTTTGCGGCTCTCATTCCCTCTCTCGGGCTGCTGTTCAACTAGCTGCACAGGTCGAGGCAATCCCCCAAGCACCACCAGGAGTAATTCCTGAGTGCAGACCCAGGAGCAACCCCTGAGCATTGCTGGGTGTGACCCAAAAAGCAAATAAATAAATAAATAAAATAAAATAAAATAAAATAAAAAATTTTAGGGGCTGGAGCAATAGCACAGCCGGTAGGGCATTTGCCTTGCATGTGCCAACCCGGGTACAATTCCCAGCATCCCATATGGTCCCCCAAGCACTTCCAGTAGTAATTCTTGAGAGCATGAGCCAGGAGTAATCCTGGTGCACTGCCAGGTGTGACCAAAAAAAAAATTTTTTTTAAATAAAAATAAACAAACATATCAGAAGTTTGACTAGGAGGAAGACTGCTCTTTCTCCTTACCTGGTGGTTCCGTTAAATGGATCTGCATGACAGTAATCAGGCTGGCGTCCAGATAATCTGTCTCGGGCTCCTTGGTGTACAGGATCTCCACGGGGTACGTTCGGCCTGGGATGGTGAAAATGGGAGCTTCGTAGAAGTACTGGGAGAACTTCACTGCATCCAAGGTGGCCGAAGTGACAATCAGCTTCATGTCCTGCCGCTTCTGAACTGTCTACAGGGAAACGCCAAGGGACTTTCAGAAGAGCCACCAGGAGGGCCCGGCACCCCCCAGCCCTAGAACTCGGTTCCACCCAAGGCAGAGAGCACCCAGGGGACCTGCTCACCTTTTTCAACAGGCCAAAGAGCACATCCGTGTGGATGGTGCGCTCGTGCGCCTCGTCCAGCATGATGATGGCGTACTGCGTGAGGTCGGGGTCGATCAGGCACTCTCGGAGCAGCATCCCGTCTGTCATGTACTTGATGACTGTCTCAGGGCTGGTGCAGTCCTCAAACCGGATGGTGTAGCCCACCTACAGCAGAACCAACGCAAAGACAAAAGTCATCTTTTCGAAATCACTGGGTATGGTTTCGGCCCCATCGGATCACCTATAATTTTCTTGGTTGGTTTTGTGTTTTGGGGGCCACACCTGATAATGCTCAGGCCTTACTCCAGGCTCTGTGCTCTGGGATGACTTCTGGTGGGGCTCAAGGGGCCATATAGGATGCTGGGACTCAAACCTGGGTGGGCTGTGTGCAAGGCAAGTGCCTGCCTGCTATCCTACTACTCTAGCCCAGATTACCATTATGATTTTTGTTTGTTTTGGGGCCATGCCAAGCAATGTTCAGGGGTTACTCCTGGCTTGGCACTCAGAAATCACTCCTGGCAACGCATGGGGATCATATGGGATGCTGGGAATCGAACCCAGGTTGGCCATGTGCAAGGCAACCGCCCTCCCCACTATATTATTCCTCCGGCCCCAGATTACCCACACTCTTTTTTATTTATTAAAAAAAAATTTTTTTTCCTTTTACCCACATTCTTAATAGCTAAGATGTACACTGATTATCTTCTAGTAAACTCTGCCCTGGACTTGACCCCGAAGAGATCAATAATGACCACGAGAATGGGCCCTCGGGAGAAAGCTGAAAGCAGAAGCGTTCTCCTTGTCTTAAGAGAGACAGGGCTTTCTACCCAGTTCCACTTTCGTTTCCCGGCAGCTTCGCCCCCTGCTTACCTCTTGGCCTAAGCAACAACCAAACTCTTCCGACACTCGTTTGGCCACCGACATGGCTGCCACTCTTCTGGGCTGGGTGCACCCAATCTTGCCCCTGGAAGTGTAACCCGCCTCTGCCAGGTACTGGGTGATCTGTGTCGTCTTCCCAGATCCCGTCTCTCCGATAACTATCAGGATCTGATTGTCATGCACAGCCTGAAAGCCACAAAGCAGAAATACAGTCATTACAATCTGCCTCCGTTACTCGGTAGTAAAATAAACGATGCTTATATTCTGCCAGTAAAAGGCAAACCAGGATCCTGACCGTACTGTTCCATTATCATGTGGAAAAAAAGCAATTTTTTGTGGGTGAGGTTCTTTCATGATTTTGAGGTTTCTTTGGGGAGCAGGGAGAAATTGGGCCACACCTACCTGTGTTCAGAGTTAACTCCTGGTTCTGTAATCAGGGATCAACTGTAGCAGGGCTCGAGGGACCAAAAGTGGTACCAATGGTTGAATGGGAGTATTACCCTCTTTTAACTATTTCTCATTGGCCCTGCTTCTTCTTTTTTTCTCCTCCTTTTTTTGGTGCCTGGGCCACACCTCGAAAAGTTCAGGGGTTACTCCTGGAAGTGCTCAGGGGACCATATGGAATGCTAAAGACCAAACCTGCGTCGGCCATATGCAAGGCCATCTCAAGAGGATCATGCACTTTACCCTCTGCATGATCTCTGTGGCTTAAGTCCTCCTCTTTCTTATTTCATTACTTTTTGTTTGTTTGGAGGTGATATCTGGTGGTGCTCAGAGGACCATATAGAGTCCCAGGGATCAATCTGGGTCAGTTACATGCAAGGCAAGAGCCTTCCCTGATACTACTTCTCAGGCTCCTCTTATTTTAATGCATATATGGCAAACTTAAAATCTTTAAATATATAGGCATTTTTATATTGTTTCTAGAAAACACCTCACAGTGCTCAGGGGCTAATCCAGGCATAACTGGGGACCACGTGATGCTGGGGACCAAACCTAGCTTATATAAAAATCACATACAAAGCATGTGCTCCAATCCTCTAAGCTATCTTTCCAGCCTAGGTTATTATTATTATTATTATTATTGTTGTTGTTGTTTTGGTTTTGGGGCCACAACTGGTGGCTCTGTGCTCAGGGATCACTCTTGGCAAATTTAGGGGAACAGATGGGGTACCAGGGATGGAACCATGGTTGGCTGCGTACAAACCAAACGCCCTACCTGCAGTACTATCGCTCTGGCCCCCTAGGAATTCTCTTTTTAACTGACTCACACTTAATATTAATTTTTTTTTGCTTTTTGGCTACACCTGGCGGGTGCTCGGGGAGTAAGCGCAGGGCTTACTCCTGGCTCTGTGCTTAGGGATCACTGCTGATGAGCTTGGGAAACCGCATGGATGCCAGGGACTGAATCTGAACTGACCACATGCAAGGCAAACGCCCTCCCTGCTGTACCATCGCCCCGGCCCCACAGCCGTTATTTTGAAACCACCATCCTTCTCTTAGGAAACACACCTTCGCCACCAACACAACAAAAGCGGTTTCTCACCTGGACCAGCTGCTCCTTCAGCTTGTAGATGGGCAAGCTCTCTCTCTGCTCGAGAATGGACATCTGGGTCTTTTTTCCGTACGAAGCCTTGTTGCCCCCAAAGGCGTGCTTCTTCCACTCTGGAATGTCGTTGGGCATCATCCCAATACCCCTCATGTTGGCAGCTATCTGCCGGCCTTCCGCTGGGGAGGAAACAGGAAACTCAGAACTGCCCTGAAGCCACCTCTCAGCACCCACCCCACACTCTGTGAACCAGGCGCCTCCCTCCACTCCTCTGCCACCACCTTTAAGTCGCCAGCTTCTACAGCATCCTGATTTATCCCAAGTGTTCCCCTATGTCCCACCGAGTCCACTCTGCAGGGCAGCCTCAGTAATCCATTGGAAATGCGATTCTGATCCTATAGTACTCTCCTGCTCAGAAATAGTAACTGTTCCCAACGCACTCAGAATTGAGCCACAGTGTCTAATGCCACGTATAAATGCCTCATCCCCATTTCCCTGACTGTGGCTGTCACCCCACCACTCAGGCCTGCTTTTTGCCTCCTCTGTTAAATTATTTTATTAATATTCTCTCCCAGTTAACTAAAGACCTTATATTAAGAGTAGCAATCACTGGGGGCCAGGGCAATAGTACAGCGGGTAGGTCATTTGCCTTGCATGCAGCTGACTGGAGTTCGATCCCAGGCATCCCATATGGTCCCCTGAGAAATGCCAGGAGTAATTCCTGAGCATCATTGGGCATGACCCAAAAAGAAAAAAAAGAGTAGCAATCACGACTACTTAATTGCTTTCTGTACCCCTCAGATGTCTGACAATTAGTTTTGTTATGAGTATTCTTAGCAGTTATTTACTATACACATTATATCAAAAGGACATTTTAAAGCTGGGTTATTGTTACAACACAATTTCTTTTTGTTTTGGGGCCGCACCTGGTAACGCTCAGGAGCTACTCCTGGCTCTGCACTCAAGAATTACTCCCGGTGGTGCTCCAGGGATGGCATGGGATGACGGGGATCAACCTAGGGTCAGTCGTGTGCAATGCAAATGCCCTCCCTGCTACACTAAGGTTCTGGCCCACAACACGACAAAGTTTAAGTTATTCAGGAGAGAAAAAAATCAATCTAACGATGTGACCAATATTACTGAACCAATCTTGGTTTTAAATAGGTTTCAAAAGTGACACTAGGGGAGGCTGGAGTGACAGCACAGTGGGTAGGGCGTTTGCCTTGCACGCGGCCGACGCGGGTTCAAATCCTAGCATCCCATATGGTCCCCTGAGCACTGCCAGAAGTAATTCCTGAGTGCAGAGCCAGGAGGAACCCCTGTGTATCGCCAGGTGTGACCCAAAAACCAAAAAAAAAAAAAAAAAGTGACACTAGGGGAGAGCCCAGAGGGTACAGCACAGGCTCTGCAATCTGGGGACCTGGGTTCATCCCCAGCTTGCAGGATACCCCCAAGCACCGACAGGTGTAGCCCGAAACAATAAAGAAAGGAGAAAATAAAACAATACTTAAACTGTTGCTTCTTTTTTTTGGGGGGGGGTCCCTCCCCAGTGGTGCTAGGGGTCACCAAAACTACAACCACTAGTGCCGAGGCCATGTGGCACCAGGGGTCAAACCATAGGCTCTGTGCAAGCCAAGCACAAGCTCAGAACGTTCGTGCATCTCCTTAGCCCTTAGCCCACGATACTTAAATCAAAGCTAAGGGAGATCCTCAGTCAGTTCTACCTCCCTGTGTACATGAAGGGTCAATTTTTTGGTGGGGGGAGCGTGCACGCGCACGCGCGCGCGCACGCGCACACACACACACTCACACCCACCACTACCACCAGCACCACCAGAACCTACCATCAGGCAGAGGATCAACCCAGTGCTTGTTGAGCCCCATGGGAATAGAATCCATCTCCGCTTCCCGCTGGGCCTGCTTGAGCTCCCGCCTCTCCTTGGCCAGGGCACTCTGCATCATCGCTGCTTGGGAGAGGGAGCCGTCTGGATTCTGGCACAACAGAAGGAAAACAACAGGATGGGATCTCTGAGTGCATGAAATGGCCAGAAAACCCTCTGTCAGGCAGAGCCACTGCAATTCCAAAACTGACCCATCCGGAAGGCCATCAATGCGACATACCATGTGAGAGGAAGAAACTGCACAAACTCAAAACAACACAAGCAAGCAATGGTAAATTGTGGAGGGAGGGGCCGGAGCGATAGCACAGCGGGTAGGGCGTTTGCCTTGCACGCGGCCGACCCGGGTTCGATCCCCGGCATCCCATATGGTCCCCCAAGCACCGCCAGGAGTAATTCCTGAGTGCAAAGCCAGGAGTAACCCCTGAGCATCGCTGGGTGTGACCCAAAAAGAAAAAAAAAAAAAAGAAAAAAAAAAATTGTGGAGGGAATTAGGGATGTTTGGCCTGAAACAAGAGACAGCCAAGAGACAGGAACGCTCTCTAAACGTCTAAGAAAGTTCTATCTGAATCAAGAACTACAAGGAGGGGCTGGCTGCATGACAGTACAGCAAGTAGGACACTTGCTTTGATAAAGCACTTGTCTCGCACCCAGCCCACCTGGTCTCGATGCCCAGCACTGCGTATGATCCCCCAGCACCAGCAGAAGTAAGCCCTGAGTGAAGAGCCAGGAAGGAGTAAGCTCTGAGTACCGCCAGGTATGAGCCCCCACCCCCCCCAAAAAAAATTCTCTTCATTGCTCTGCCTTTTTGAAAGGTTCAATGCAATACCTTTCTATTAAAGGTCAACCCCAATGGACAAATAAATCTTTAAAACGAGTTTTAAAACCTGCAAAGTAGGGGCTGGAGAGACAGTACAGTGGGTAAGGTGCTTTCCCTGCATGGAGCCTACTAGCAGGAGTGATTCCTGACTGCAGAGCCAGGCCTACCTCCTGAGCACTGTGGCCCCAAAACAAACACACAAAATAAAGAAGTAAACAAACAAAACCTGAGAAGTAATAAAGCCTGAAGGAAAAAAATAAAAAATAAAGCCTGAAGGTCTGGGAGAGGCAGTGCTGGCAGACCAGGCATTCTATTTATTGCTACTTCCACCCAAACACACTGAGAACAAAACAAATCAAAAAAGACAAAAGCAATGGAGCCAAGTTAATCTTCCTCAAAAACAAAAATACTACAGGGCCTGGGCTGCAGCTCAGCGGTAGAGCACTCACCTTGCATGTAAGTGCTAAACTTGATCTCAGCACCACAAGAAATGAATTTTAAAGATCCTCATTTCTGAATAGTGCTATGGTCTGAGCCAAAATTCACAGATCTAACATCCCCTAAACAGCTGATTTGTTAAAAAGAATCCACTTGACCTGGGGCCGGAGTGATAGCACAGTGGGTAGGGCACTTGCCTTGCACGTGGCCAACCTGGGTTTGATCCCCAACATCCCATATGGTCCCCCGAGCACTGCCAGGAGTAATTCCTGAGTGCAGGAGCAACCCTGAGCATCACCAGGTGTGGCCCCCAAAACAAAAAGAATCCGCTTGACCTTTCCACGTGGAAGCCCCCACACGTCTCACCTTCACAATTTTTATAGGGCTCATGTCCATGCTTTGCTTGGTGTGTCCCCGCAGGAACGGCGGCTCTTCCTCAACCAGCTCGATCTCGAGGTCCTCATCTGAAAGTCCCGCGAAAGAAGCATGAGCCAAAACCAAAAGAGAACTGACCCATCATTTTCACCAAAGCTCTTCATTTTCTTCACTTTTTTCAGTTTTTGAATTTGGACCATACCGGGCGGTTCTCAGGGCTCACTCCTGGCTCTGCACTCAAGAGATGCCCATGTGCAGTGCCAGGGAGCAAAATCAGGTTGGCGCATGCCAGGCAAGTGCCTTATCTGCTGTACTACCTCTCTGGTCCCCAAATGATTAATTTAATAAGTAACATAAATCATCAAGCACAAATATAAAAATTTCGTCTAGCGAATTATTCCTAAAAGTTAACAAGAAAGCCCCCTAAGCAGTAAAGAGCCAAAGAGATAATATAGCAGGTAAGGAGCTTGCCTTACACGCCACCAGCCCTGGCCCAATCCTCAGCACAGCATGGGGTCCCTGGACCACTGCCAGGAGGAACCCCTGAGAGCAAGCCAGGAGTAAGCTCTGACCCTCAAAACCATTCATAAGTAAAATGTGGGCCAGAGATAGTACAGCAGGTAGGGTGCTTGCCTTGCACGTGATCAACCCAGGTTCAATCACCAGCATCCCTTGATCGTCCCCTGAGTCCTCCAGGAGTGATCCCTGAGTTCAGAGCCCGAAGTAGGCCCCGAACACTGCCAGATATAACTCTCCCCCAGCAGCAAAATACAAAAAGCAAAATGAATAAATATGATGAACTTATATAAACACGTTATAGCAGCAAAAACAAATGTTACATAAGAATCAACATAAATATCAACAGCATTAATAAATAACAAAAGTCAACCATGGGGCTGGAGCAATAGCACAGCGGGTAGGGCATTTGCCTTGCAAGTGGCCGACCCAGGTTCAATTCCCAGCATCCCATATGCTCCCCTGGGCTCTGCCAGGAATAATTCCTGAGTGCAAAGCCAGGAGTAAGCCCGGTGAATCGCTGAGTATGACCCAAAAAAAAAAAAAAACCCAACTGAGTTTAAAACAGACTAAACAATATAGGCTGGATCGATAATACAGCAGGTAGGGCATTTGCCTTGCGTGGGGCTGACCCAGGTTCGATTCCCAGCATCCCATATGGTCCCCCAAGCACTGCCAGGAGTAATTCCTGAGTGCAGAGCCAGGAGTAATACCTGAGCATTGCTGGGTGTGACCCAAAAACAAAAAAAAAAACACCCAAAAAACAAAAAATATCATGTTCAGAGAAAATATGTAATGAAAGGTGAGGAAATAACATAAAGGCTAGAATAGTGCCACCCAGAGGAAGAAAGATCTAATCTCAGGTGGATACATAATGGATCTTAGTTCTGGCAAAGTTCTAGTTCAGCTGGGTTGCAGGTCACTGGTTACTACTACAGAATCTCTGTGTTCTCATAAAACTCATTCCACAGATGAGAAAGTTATCAGTGGGCTGAGTTAAAAGTTGCTTCCAGGTTTACTCGGGATGGGAGATGCGTGCTGAATGCAGGCCATAAACGAAACATGATGGCCACTTACTACCTGTACCACAAAACATAACACCCAAAAGGTAAGGGGCAGGGGGGAAAAGAGAGAGAGACAGAGAGACAGAGAGAGAGAGAGAGAGAGAGAGAGAGAGAGAGAGAGAGAGAGAGAGAGAGAGAGAGAGAGAGAGGGAGAGAGAGAGAGAAGAGAGAGAGAGGGAGAAGGAGAGGGAGAAGGAGAATGTGCCAATGTGCCTGCCACAGAGGCAGGAGTGGTGGGGGTGGGGGGGTGGGGGTGGCGGGAGGAGACTGGGAGCACTGGCAGTGGAGAATGGGCACTGATGGAGGGAAGGGTACTCGACCACTGTATGACTGAAACATAATCACGAAAGTTTGTAAGTCTGTAACTGTATCTCGCAGTGATTCATTAAAAAAATATTAAAAAAAAAAAAAAAGTTGCTTCCATGACAACTTAGAGGTAATGTAGGTGGATCCAAGGATAGGATTACCGGGAGTCTCAGATCAGCCAGGGACGTCAGTCATCAAGCCTTGCAGGTCTGAGTCACCAGGTTTGTCCCCAGCATCATCAGGGCCCCCGCGCACCACTGAGTGGGTCCCCAAGCACTGTCAGGCATGGACCCCGCAATAATTAAACATACAGAGAGACAATATCACATTTTCTCTCCTGAATCTAACTTTTTAAATAGTTTTGGGGGAGGGTGCGTACGTGGTGGTGCTCGGGATACCCCGTGGTGCCAGGGATTGACCCGGACAAAGCCTGCGCATGCGCCCCAGCCCAGAGAGCAGTCTCCCCTGCCCCTTTCTCCCTTCCTTCTCTCCTTCCTTTCTTCCCTCCCTCCATCCCTTCTTCCTTCCTTTCTTTTCTCTCTTCAAATTTCTGAGTCACACCCAGTGGTGCTCAAGACCTCCTCCTGCCTCTGCGCTCAGGGGTCACTACTAGCGGGGGTTGGGATGCCGGAAATCAAACCCACGTAGACCCCTTCCTTTCACTTCTTAAGTTTTATCCTCAAATCTTCTTTTTTTATTTTCTTTTTGGGTCACACCCAGCGATGCTCAGGGGTCACTCCTGGCTTTGCACTCAGGAATTACCCCTGGCCGTGCTCAGGGGACCATATGGGATGCTGGGAATTGAACCCGGGTCGGCCGTGTGCAAGGCAAACACCCTTTCCACTGTGCTATCACTTCAGCCCCCTCAAATCTTCTTATGGCAACAGGATGATCAAATTTAAAAGATTTTCTGAAAAATGAGTTTTCTCAAAGACAATTATGCCTATTTCATATTAAATTTTAAATCAATCACAGGATTGTCTGTACTATTAATTTTAAAAATTTATATACAAAAAAGAAAAATATGACATAAGCCTATGTCAGACTGTCAATAAAATGCAAAGAAAATGACTGAATCACATATTTTGGGTATAGGAAGGAAAGGAAAATTATTGAGGATTGAAGAACCCAGTTTTTTGCTGGGCTCACACTGTGTGGTGCTCAGGTGCCCCGGGCGGACCTATGATACCACGGAGCGGTGGGGGACGGGGAGGGGGAGGAAAAAACAGAAAAATGATTTTTTTCCCCTTCTGTCACGGAGAGAGCCTCTTATTCTTTGAGAGATGAATGGCGAGGTCAGAGGAATCAATGGTTCATAACTACTGGATTAAACTACAAATAAACTACAAAAAGCCAATGACTCAACCTGCCAAATCCATCCCCCTGCTCGATCCCAGCGGCCAGTTACCTTCTTCGTCATCTACTTTAGGGAGAATGCCAGTCTCTTCATCGAAGTCTGGGAACTCTTCTTTGGAAAGGACATTGGCCGCGATCATCTAGACAGAAAGGAACATCTGTCACCTGCCAGGATCAAAACTCTTCCCTGGTGAGCGTTAGTACGACGGTTTCACCTAGGAAATGGAGGTTCTCTTCTCTGAGTCCCAGACCCAAAAACTCGGGGCCTCAAAGGTCCTAACGCCTGTCCGTGGAGGTGGCTGCTAACAGTGCCGGCGACCCCGGGTCCCCGGGGCCTCACCCCAGGGAGAGCTCGCCTCTCCTTTGCTGTTCCCACAGCATCCATGCACTCGTCATGGACCACATGAACCTTCACGACTAGCTGTTCCCGTCCATCTCCCCTTCTGTGAACCAGAGGTTGGAGCAGGGGTTGGGATATGCTCATTCTGGAGCCGAGATCCATCTACACAGCCCCTGGCGCTGATACCAGTGACACACCTACAGCGTCCCTGTCACCCGCACACGCTCACTTGTCTGTGTCTGTCAGCTCACTTCATCCCCACCAGGCCACCACACGTCCTGTTTGATCAGCAGTCAGAAGCGAGGGCAGGTCTGCGCACTCTGGGCCCGCACCCTACCCTCGTGACGAAGCGTGACGCGTGTGCGCCGCGTGACAAAATGCCCATATGAGCAAACGGCCCCTACCTGTTTGATCTCCCACTTCTCGGGGTCAGAGATGCGGGTAAGGCGCTTCCGCTCCAACGAGTCGTCCTCCACCTCAGGAGCGCTGACAAGAGACAGGTGCGTGGGTCTGTCTGGGTTCCGCATGGAGGTCTCCTCGTTGGTCTCCCCGACAAGGTTCCGTCGCCGGTTCGGGTTGAGATCTTCTCCGGTCTCTTGATCCACATCCTAAGACACCAAAAAAGGGGGGAGTGTCGGCCCCTTGACATCCTCTCGGCGCTCGGCGGTCATCGGATGTGGAAACCCGCCAACTCTCACCTACCTTCATGCTCAGACTGGTCTTGGTCCCGGTGAAGGACAGCACTTTGACCTTTACCCTCTGTCCTTTGCTCACCACGTCAGCCACGTTGGCCACGCGGCCCTCTCGCCGGAGCTCCGAGATGTGCACCAGGCCTTCCCACCGCTTCCTGCGGGACAGCAGAGAGCCTGGAACACACCTGCAAATGCTTTGTGCCCTCCCGACCCTACCCCTGCTCGAGCCGAACAAGCAAAAGGTTTTTACATCACCCGGAAATGGCCAAACAGCCAAAGACATTATCACCCTCCCAGGGAAAAGACACATGAAAGATTAGCTTTCATACGTCTCAGCCAGTCAACGGACAGAGCCTCCTGCAGGCGGAGAAAAAATAAATGTCCGCGTGATGTTTCGAATAAGTTGATTCCTAACGATCTGATATGGCTGATTGCTTCAAGTATCATTAGCTGCTTACAGCATTACTTCATTTCTTTTTGTTTTGGGACTACAAGTGTTCAGGACTTACTCCTGGCTCTGTGTTCAGTGATCCCTCCAGGTGGTACTCAGGGGCCCTTTGGAGATGACTGTGGGGTCGAGCCTGTGTCAGCTGGGTTTAAGGCAAGCATTTTATGATTGTACTATCACCCTGGCCCCACGTTGTATCGATTCAAAAGTGAAACCTCAAGAGACAGAAGAACATGGCCCTTCTCTGGTGTGAAAGGACTTCCGTAGGACCAGAGATGAAAGTACAGTGGGTGAGGCCCTAGCCTTGCATGCAGCCGGCCTGGGCGACATATGGTTCCCTGTGTAAAGAAATAAAGGAAAGGAGGCAGGCAGGCAGGAAGGGAAGAAGGAAGGCAGGAAGGCAGGAAGGGAGGATGGCAGGAAGGAAGGGAGGGAGGAAGGGAGGGAGGAAGGGAGGGAGGAAGGGAAGGAGGGAGGAAGGGAGGAAGGCAGGCAGGCAGGCAGGCAGGGAGGCATCAGTTACCTCAGGCCCTCCAGCTGCACAAAGCAGCCAAACTGCATGATGCTGGTGACTTTGCCGTTGTAGATGTCCCCGATGGCCGGTTCTTCAGGGGGAGGCCGGTCCACATGCTTATCCCGCCATCTGTCCAGATTCCTCTCCCCATATTTGTCTCGGTCCTTCCGGTCCTTGAGGGGACTCTGACTTCTGCTTCTGGAGCGGTATCTAGACTTCCCTTTATTCCTGTCCCGGGTCCGGGAGCGGGAGCGGTGTCTCCGCTTGTGGTCACGACTGCGGTCCCGGTCGCGCTCTCTGTCTCGGTCTCGGTCCCGCTCCCGCTCCCGCTCCCTGTCTCGCTCTCGCTCTCGCTCTCGGCTCCGGCTCCTGCTCCGACTGCGTTTCCTCTTTTTGATCTTGTCCCTGACAAACCAAGAAACAGCCATTTGAAAAACAAACCAGGGGCTGGAGTGATAGCACAGCAGGGGAGGGCGTTTGCCTTGCACGCAGCCAACCCAGGTTCGATCATCCCATATGATTCCCCGAGCACCGCAGGAGTAATTCCTGAGTGCAGAGCCAGGAGGAACCCCTGAGTATGGCCGGGTGTGACCCAGAAAGCAAAAAAAAAAAGAGAGAGAAAGAAACCAGCCCCACCTTTGCACCCCTAAGTACCTGGCACCTACACAGGAAGCCACCACTTGGGGTTGAGCTGAGCTCGAGTTTCAGTGGCAGTGGCATCCCTGCAGGCCAGTCAAGGACGCTGCCTCTCTGAGCCCAGATATTTTTTTTTCTTTTTGGGTCACAGCCAGAGATGCTCTTGGCTCTGCACTCAGGAATTACTCCTGGCATTGTTTCGGGGACAATATGGGATGCCGGGGATTGAACCTAAGTCGGTCGTGTGCAAGGCAAATGCCCTATCCACTGTACTATTGCTCTGGCCCCCCCAATCTTTTTTGCTTCTGGACATCTCAGCATTTACTGCTGAAACACAAGAGGGAATAATGGAAGACAGATGCAAGAATATGGTACGTGGGGCCAGAGTGTACCATAGTACAGTGGGTAGTACAGTGGGTAGAACACTTGCCTTGCACAAGGCCAACCAGGATACAATCCCTGGTACCCCACATGGTCCCCTCAAGTACCGCCAGGAATAATTCCTGAGTGCAGAACCAGGAGTGACCCCTGAGCATTGCCTGGTGTGGCCCCAGAACTAAAAGAAAACCAACAACAAAATATGGCCATATACAGTCCATGGCCAGCCTGGACTGTAAACTTATTGCACGAAGGGTCCATAAAATTCAACTGCCACAGCACATCCTCAACTTTCAAACGAAATTAAGGACACACCGGTGCTCAGCATCTCTCGGCTTTTCCTGGCCCGCAGCGCTGGGCATCAAAGCCTCCAGTTCTTTCAGAACATCCACAGCTACTTTCACGTCATCTTCGTCCAGCATGGTCTGCAAAGGGCAAAAGGCAAACATGTGAGGAGGGGGGAAAAATAAATCATTCATTCAAGAGTCTGTATTTGGGGGGTTGAAGTGATAGTACAGGGGTATGAGGCTGACCCAGGTTCGATCCCTGGCACCACATAGGGTCCCCCACGCCCCACCAGGAGTGATCCCTGAGCATCACTGGCTGTGGTCCAAAACCAAAAAAGCCAATAAAACAAATGTATGATCCAGAGAAAAGCGCAGGGCAGGGGACACGCATTTATCGGAGACGGTCTCAAATGTTCATCAGTACCCGAACAGAAGGGTTGTCTGGTTGGCACAAGACTGGGAAGAGTTCCTTCAGCTTCTCTTTCTCAGTTTTGGGTTTAACAACGAGATCTTGTTTCATACAGACATAGGAGGGAATGAAAGAAAAAAATATGTATTTAATACTCTGAACACTTTACAGAAAGAACTTCAACATTAGATTTGCATCCTGCTAACACAGGTCGTGGCATTTTACTTCATATCACCCTGCTCACCCAGTAGAAACACAATTTTCTAAAAACACCGATTACAGAATCCTCAACAAACTATCTGGGCATGTAATGCAAGGTATTCATTTCATTATGTCAACTGCATTTTCTCCTTGAGTCACATGACATCTGTTATTAGTACAATGACCTCAGCAACCATGAGAGGGTAACAAGCAATGTGCAGGATGCCCACAACTGCCACACCTTTCTGGAGGCTCAGCTCAGCTGGATGCTCTGCTTACCTTTGCTAGCGGAAGGCTTCGCTGGAGGCCGCATGGTCTGGATGAGACGCAGTAAATTACTAATGAGAGAATCCTTTGAAAAGGAAGAGAACAAAAGTTATTAGGTCCCCCACAGGTGCTTAAATCCACTTCTTTTTTTTTTTTAACTTTTAAAATATTTTGCTTTTTGGGTCACACCTGTCAATGCACAGGATTTACTCCTGGCTCTGCACTCAGAAATTACCCCTGGCAGTGCTTGGGAACCATATGGGATACTGGAAATCGAACCCATGTTGGCTACACACAAGGCAAACGCCCTACCGGCTGTGCTGTCGCTCCAGCCCCTTAAATCCACTTTTTAAATAAAGGGTATCCTTGAGGCTGGAGACATAGTACAATGGGCAGGGCACTTGTCTTGCACACAGCTGACCAGGGATCAATCCCTGGCATTCCATATAGCACTCCATGAGCACAGAGTCAGGAGTAAGCCATGAGCAAAGCAAAGGAAAAAACTCCAAATAAACAAACCGGAACAGGGATATCCTAAAGAGCAGTGGCAATGTCCTGGGTTCACTAAACTGATTCGGTACAAATCTAGTAACATGGGTTCAGAGAAAGCTAATATTTGGGTTCCTTGGAGATGGGGGCACGTGCATGCATCATTTTGTTCCCTTTAATATTGTATTCTCCATGGCCCACAACAATCTCTAAAACCTAGACTCTTGTTTTTTACTTTCTGACTCACAGAAAAAGAATCTAAACACCCATTAAGACTTAATCCTGGGGGCTGGAGCGATAGCACAGCAGGTAGGGCATTTGCCTTGCACGAGGCCAACCCGGGTTCGAATCCCAGCATCCCATATGGTCCCTTGAGCACTGCCAAGGGTAATTCCTGAGTGCAGAGCCAGGAGTGACCCTTGTGCATTGCCGGGTATGACCCAAAAAGCAAAAGGAAAAAAAAAAAGACTTAATCCTGGTGGGTGGAGTGATAGCACAGCAGGCAAGGCTTTTAAAAGCCTTGCATGTAGCTGACCCGAGTTCGATCCCCGGCATCCCATATGGCCCCCCAAGCACTGCCAGGAGTAATTCCTGAGTGCAGAGCCAGGAGTGACCCTTAATCCTACCTCATTTCCCAAGGTACCACAGGAAATCTGACTGTATCACCACTGCTTCATGGTACATAAGCTTTATACACTTAAGGGCCAGTACATACTCCTTTCTCTATCAAGATCCTGTGTTAATTAATCCCTGTCAAAATCTTAAGCACAACAGTAAATATTCAAAAGGGATCTCCAGATACACTTACCGTAAACTCTGCACCATTTTTGACGAGAGAAGACTTAAAGCTGTCAAAGGTGGTGTTTTTCTCAGCAAGACTGATAACAAATTCAGCTGCAAAATAGAAAAGGAGTTAAAAAACAGAGGGACATAGGTCAAATGTTGTAGCATATCCACAACATACCCTGAGTTTGATCCCTGGCACTGCCTGGCCCTTCGTGCCAGCCTCGCCCCACTAAGCATACCCTCATACGCCCCTCAAGCATCACTGGGAATGGACTCTATTAAACAAACAACAAACCAGGGGCTAGAATGATAGTACAGCAGGTAGGACACTGGCCTGGCATGTGGCTTAGCCAGGTTCGATCCCCAGCAACCCATATACCTCCCCCCACCAAGCCTGCCAGGAGCAATCCCTGAACATCACATGTATTGCCCCCAAAGAGCCAATTAAAAAAAAAAAAACAGTGAGGGGGCGGGGTGGAGCTATACTGGGATTCTTGGTGGTGGAATATGAGCACTGGTGAAGGGATGGGTATTCGAGCATTGTATAACTGAGATTTAAACCTGAAAAATTTGTAACTTTGTAACTTTCCACAATAAAAAATTAAAAAAAAAAAAACAAAAGCAACCAAAAACCTGGGGTGTGGAGATGGCTCAAAGGAGGCAGAGCATACTGTGCATGTGACAGGCCCTGAGTTTGACCCCAGCAACAGAGTACCGCTGGGGAGGGAACCCCCACTCCAAATAAAGCCCAACACACAAACCAAAACAGATTTGACTGAGAAATCCATTTCAAAATAAGTTGGAGGTTGGTTTGTTCTGCTTTTGCAGTGCCTGGTACTGAAGCTAGGTCCTGCACACGTCAGGATGTGCGCTACCACTGATCCACATCCCAGGCTCAAGTCTGTTAAGAACAAAACCAATTAGGATTGGAGAGAGAATACAGCAGGTCCCCCGCATTTGAGGGGCGCAGGGCTGAGTCCAGGCCTACACACACACACACACACACACACACACACACACACACACACACGCACACTTTCTTCATCCATTTGGAGAGAGAATACAGCAGGTCCCCCCCCATTTGAGGGGCGCATGGCTGAGTCCAGGCCACACACACACACACACACACACACACACACACACACACACACACACTTTCTTCATCCATTTGGAGAGAATACAGCAGCTTCCCCCCATTTGAGGGGCGCATGGCTGAGTCCAGGCCTACACACACACACACACACACACACACACACACACACACACACACACACACACTTTCTTCATCCATTTGGAGAGAGAATACAGCAGCTTCCCCCCATTTGAGGGGCGCATGGCTGAGTCCAGGCCTACACACACACACACACACACACACACACACACACTTTCTTCATCCATTTGGAGAGAGAATACAGCAGCTTCCCCCCATTTGAGGGGCGCATGGCTGAGTCCAGGCCTACACACACACACACACACACACACACACACACACACACACACACACACACACACACACACACACACACACACACACACACTTTCTTCATCCATTTGGAGAGAGAATACAGCAGCTTCCCCCCATTTGAGGGGCGCTGGGCTGAGTCCAGGGCCGAGTCCAGGCCTGCCTACACACACACACACACACACACACACACACGTTTTCTACACAGACACACAGACACACACACACACACACACGTTTTCTTCATCCAGAACGGTCACTGCTCTCAGACACGCCGCGACCCAGCACTGAGCACGACATCACGGATAAACGTCGACGTTCGTCATCCTGGAGCGGCGGCGGCAGCAGCGGCTGCTAAGGTTGGTGAAGGATGTGGGCGTGAAAACGCGGCCTCGGGCTGCACTGACAGCTCGGAGTGGCGCGTCCCCGAGATAGGCGGCTACGACCCCGGGGCCCCCGGTCCGCGACAGCGCCACGGACACACGGACACACACACTCGGCCCACCGGCCCGCTCTCCGACCGCTTCCCGAGGACCTACCCAGGTCCTTGTCGTTGATCCCCAAGTGATTGTCCAGCTCAGTGCAGACCTTCGACACCAGAGACAGGTACTCGAGTTTGGCGAGTTCTTCCGCGGGGCCCAGTTCTGATCCGATGGCGGCTCCCGCCAGCGCCACGGCCACAGCCATCGCAACGGCCCGTGCCCACTCGGGAGCTTCCGACCCGCGGTGCTAGCCCGACCCCGCGCCGGGTTCCACTTCCGGGTTGGCGCACTTTTCTTTTGTTTACGGCAATGACGCAAACCGGATGGATCATAGAGCTCAGAGCGGAAGAACCTAGAGAAGAACCTAGAGAAGGGACGGCAGAGTGGGTGGGCGCCCTCTACTGATGGGCAGCCTCTACGGACCCGTGAGCTTCTGTCCCGCTCTCGGCCCCGGAGACTTTCCTTCGGCGCGTTCCCCCATTTGGTCGGCAGAGGGCGATAGTAGCCCGCAGAAGAGGCGCCTCGGGAGCCTGTAGGGAGGGGGAAAGGCGCTCTCTGAGCCTGGGCTTTGGAAACATCTGGAAAAAGGGGCTGGAGTGATATAGTACAGCGAGCGGGTAGGGACCTGCCTTGATCTCGGCTTAACTTAGTTCGATCCCTGGCATCCCATATAGTCCCGTGAACCCCGCCCGGAGTGATCCCCGAGCACAGCCGGGTGTGTCCCAAAGAACGAGAAAAAAGAACTGTCTGAAGGTGAAACTCCGTTTTCCAGCAGATCCCTGTATTCCTGAGATTTTGTCTCTGCATTGCTAGGAGCAATTGGAGGCATTGGAGTCTCATGCTATCATAAATTCATTTTACCGATAAAGAAACGGATAGGTCCCACTATCCAGCCGAGGGACCTCAGGCAAACCACTGCACTGTCTGGGACCTTGGCTTTCTCCTCTGCAAACTGGGATAATCCTGCTCTAACGTTGCTGGAGTGAGGAATGAATGAGCTAGCTCCGCAAAGAGCTGACACATAGTGGGCGCACTGCAAGGGGCAGTTCCAATTCCAAGGCCAAGCCCAAGGTCACTGTAGAACCTGTCTGTTGAGCGTAGATCACAGCCCCCACCCGGACCCCTCTTGTGAAAACCACGTCTTCACCCCTGAGTTTCCCAATGCTCATATCCGCAGGCTTCAGAACCTGTTCCACATAGAGCATCTAGAGCTCGGGGCCCCCTCCCCCACAGCTCTCAGTCTCTGAGGCAGCCTAACGGGGTTGCCTTTCTCCTGCCACATGACTCAGATAAATGAAAACAGACCTTGCAGTGTACACAAAGGCAAGAAGTCAGACCCTGGGTCTGGAGTGGTAGTCTAGCCAGGAGGGTGCTTGCCTTGCAGGAGGCTGACTCAGATGTCCAGCATCCTCTATCGGCCCCAGAAGTGATATCTGAGCACGGAGCCAGGAGTAACACCTGCGCATCGCTAGGTACGTCCCTCGCAAAAAAAAAAAAAAAAGACAAACCCAGGTTTAGCTCCTAAGTATCTACACTGCCTCACCCTGAGACTGACTTCTCACCCGACACAGAATGGCAGAGGAAACGCAAGCCGTGCTCACTGCTCCAAGAACTGCAGTTTCCAAGCCCTGAGGAACGGCCCTGTGCCTCCAAGCTCTTCCCACCCAGCTCGGTACCTCCTTCTCCCCATGAAGGAATGGAAAAATCTTCGCTCAATGCCATGTGCTCCACAAGCCAGCTTGGAGCCAGACTCTCCAGGGTTGATTCCATTCGACTTCCTTTCTTTGTGCTTCTTTGCCTTAAAAAAAAAATCTTATTTATATTCCACTTTCCTCCGATATTTAACTAGAAGGGGGAAATAAACATGTAGTTTCTTTGTTTTCAAAGCTGTGTGGCAGAAAGGGCTATGGAACCATAACACAGTCGTAGTAGCAGTGAGTACTGTAGGCATTTTTTTTTTTTTTTTTTTTTTGCTTTTTGGGTCACACCTGGCAATGCACAGGGGTTACTCCTGGCTCTGCACTCAGGAATTACCCCTGGCCATGCTCAGGGGACCATATGGGATGCTGGGATTTGAACCCGGGTCGGCCGCGTGCAAGGCAAACGCCCTACCCGCTGTGCTATCTCTCCAGCCTCTGTAGGCATTTTTTTTTAATTTTATGGAAATTATTGAGGATGCAGCACAGCCAAAATGGAAATGGGAAACTTAGTTTTATTTATGTGTGCCATTATCTGTGCGTCTTCAAAAGTAATACATATATTTCCTATAATGCCAAGAAAATCTTTTTTAAGCCAAGGAAGGGAAATAAAGTTGAAATAATTTTGAAACTCAAACACAGATACTCCTAATTTTCCCTTTTAAGAAATTACCTTTCCAAGGGCTGGAGCAATAGCACAACGGGAAGAGCGTTTGCCTTGCACTCAGCCGACCCGGGTTTGATTCCCAGCGTCCCATATGGTCCCCTGAGCACCGCCAGGAGTAATTCCTGAGTGCAGAGCCAGGAATAACCCCTGAGCATCACCGGGTGTGACCCAAAAAGAAAAAAAAAAAAGAAAGAAAAAAGAAATTACCTTTCCAAAGTGAATGCAGTCTAATTGTCCTTCGGATAAATATGGATATTTAAATGTCATACAGAAATTATCCATTATTGCTATCTGGCTTTCTTTGGGCAGTCTCTTTGTGGTCTTTTTAATACCGCCATTGAAGCCTGGGCTATAGATCAGTGGTAGAGGAATGTCTCACATACAGGAGGCCCTCAGTTTCATTTCTGGCACAGAAAAAAAAAAATTCCAGTGCTTTTGTTTTTGGGTCACACACCTGGTGGTGCTCAGGGCTTACTCCTGACTCTGTACTCTGGGATCACTCCTGGTAGGCTCAGGGAACCATACGAGGTGCTAGGGGTTCAAACCTGGGTGGGCCATGTGCAAGGTAAGTATTATATTACTTCGTATAATATATTACTGCTGTATTATATTACTCCGGCCTCAGTTCCCAGTAATTTGGGGGGGGTGTTTTTTGTTATTTGGGGGGTTCACCCCTGGCTATGTTCACAGGCTACTCCCTGCTGGGTGCTCAAGGGTTGCTCCCAGCAGTGCCTGGAGGACCAAGTGATGCTTGGAGGGAACCCAGGCCTCCTGAAAGCAAATCATGTGCTCTGGCCCTATCTCTCCAGCCCTCCCAGCAAATAATTTACTTTCACACACACAAAAAAAATTTTTGTAATAGTCTATGCTTGCACTCATAGGAAAATATCTCAAAATATCTTCGCCAGGGGCTGGAGTGATAGCACAGCGGGTAGAGTGTTTGCCTTGCACTCCACTGACCCGGGTTCGATTCCCAGCATGCCATATGGTCCCCCAAGCACCGATGAGTAATTCCTGAGTGCATGAGCCAGGAGAGACCCCTGTGCTTTGCAGGTGTGACCCAAAAAGAAAAAAAATCAAAATATCTTCGCCAGCCATCATACATCTATGGTCTTACCTCTGTTCATAAAGTCTGGACAGTCTCTTAACTACTTTTTCTTTTTTTTTTCAAGGACACCCAACTGTCCTTGGCGACCACTCCCAGCTCTGCACTTGGAGGAACTATATGGGTTGGTGCTGGGGATTAAACTGAGTCTCTGCATGCAAAAACATGCTCTCAACCCATTGCCCATTGGGCTATCTCTCCAGCGATAGCACAGGGGTAGGGCATTTGCCTTCCACACAGCCAACCCAGGTTCGATTTCTCCATCCCTCTCGGAGAGCCCAACAAGCTACCGAGAGTATCCTGCCTGCACGGCAAAGCCTGGCAAGCTACCCGTGTCGTATTTGATATGCCAAAAACAGTAACAACAAGTCTCACAATGGAGACGTTACTGGTGCCCACTCAAGCAAATCAATGAATTTGATGACAGTGATACAGTGATACAGTCTATACTTAGTTACTAGCTACATCACCACCCATGATGAATAAGAAACAATTTCCCATGGATCAGAGTACAGTAGGTAGGACATTTGCCTTGCATGAGGCTGACCTGGGTTCGATCCCTGGCAACCCAAAAAGAAAAAAAAAAAAAAGAAAAGAAACAATTTCCCAGGACCATGGAGTAGACAGTTCAAAGAGTTGGAGGGCATTCCTTGAATGCACCAGGCTCCGAGTTCAAACCCCAGGATAGCCTGGTGGCCCCCATACCACCCAGCCAAGCATCTAACCATCAGGCCCAACATCACCAGGCTGGGTCACTGAGAGTGACCTCTGGAGCTCCTAGGCACAGCTGGGGAGGCAACCCCCTCCAAAAAAGTTTCCCGGCTGGAATAATAATCACCATTACAGTGCTCATCTTATACACGGCCAACAAGGGTTCAATCCCCAGCACCAGATATGGTCCCCACAGCCCTGCCAAGGAGTGATCCCTGAGTGCAGAGCCAGGACTACGCCTTGAGCAGCATCAGGTGTGGCTCAAAAAAGAGGTTTCTCACTGTCACCCTTGTAACAAAGCCATTATTTTTCTTCTGATTTGGGGGCCACACCTGACAGTACTCAGGGCTTACTCCTCACTCTGTGCTCAGGGCTCACTCCTGGAAGTCTTCAGGGGATCATATGCAATGACAGGGATTGAACCAGGGCCTGCTGTATGCAAGAAAAACGCTTTAACTTCTGCCCTCCAGCCCCAGGTCACTGCTTTCATACGAATTTCGAGACTGATATATGTGTTCAGTACGAACCACAAATCCTTCTATTTCTGCTCTATCCCAGGTAAGTTCTGACGGGATAAAATCTTGGGGGACTGAGAGGAAGCAGAGAATAAAAAAATGAGCATTTTAGCAACTTTACATTCTGTGTGGGGGGCGGGTGTGCAGAAATCATTTAAGTGTGTCAGCTGAAAGATGGCATCCTTGGGGAAGTTGGTGAGAAAAATCGCAGGACTTCCTGTCACCAAAACAAAAGGGTGTTGCTACAACCAAAATATTCCTGTTTTTTTTTTTTTTTCTGCTGGAGTCAAACAGGGATTTGAGGAAAACAGAATGAGTGGCTGGAGAGATAATACAGCAGGTGAGGTGTTTGCCTTGCACTTGACTGCCCAAGGTTCGATCACCCACACCCCATAGGGTTCTCTGAGCCTGCCAGGAGTAATCCCTGAGTGCACAGCCAGGAGTAAATGCTGAATACCACCAGGTGTGGCCCAAAAACAAACAAAAAATTTTTTTAATAAAATGTAAGTATAAGATAAATTTAAAATGACTTCTTCGATGTTCCACCCATGACTTCCCATGTCCCCCAGAAGGCCTGGGGCCAATTTGAAGATGAGGAGGAGCTTCCCACACTCAATTGTGCACAGAAGGGCTACAGGATCAGGCAGGGGTTTGGGGCCTGGACAGATGGCAGTATGCGGGCAGGGCTCCAATGCCCAGCCACAGGTAGGTACTGAGCACAGGATTCTCACCCAGGCACACCTTGGCACGTGGCAGAAACTAGGGAAAACTCAGATGTCAGGAGATTGCTGGGTACTGTCCCAAAGAAGCCCAGCGACAAGATTTCAGACTAGGAAAGTGTGTGCTGGAGAGAGAACCGTGTAGGGACCCGGCCAGGCCATTAACCCTGGAAGCAAGTAGACTGCAGGGTCTAGGATTGGTCAATGCCGGGGACAGGACAAGTGACATTATACATGGGCAAAAGAGAAGCCTGGACCCATCTGGAGAGGGACCGGACCCATCTATTTGAACTGTACAATCAACTCTATAACTTGCAATCCAAAAATAAAGAAAGATGATGAGAAGAGAAACTGAACCTTTTCCTCTGAGACCCTAGAGAAAGTGAAGGGGTAATTCACCCATTTTTTCACTCTTTCATGTTCGTCTAAATTCGCAGACCTAGACTAAAGATCTGCTTTAGGGACTGTGGTCAGTTCTGGAAAGACTCCTTAAGTGTCTGAAAAGTTGTGAGAAATAGCAGGAAAGATCTAGAACACCCTAAATGCCACTTGTGAAACTGGTGGCAGACCTGTGTGTGTGGCCTGAACAGGAGAACAGGTGACTGGGAGACAAAGAAGCAACGACGACCCGAGGGCAGCTGGAAAAGGAGGGTGCAGAGCGGGTCAGGGCTCTCCTGGTGCAGCCCATTATTTTTCTGCCTTAATTTCTTTTTTTTTTTTTGCGGCCACAATGCAATTATTTATTTATTTATTATTTTTAATAGTTTATTTTTAATTAGTGAGTCAACGTGAGGGTATAGTTACAGATTTATACATTTTTGTGCTCATGTTTCCCCCATACAAAGTTCGAGAACCCATCCCTTCACCAGTGCCCATTCTCCACCACCAGTAAAGCCAACATCCCTCCCACCCTCCCCAGTCCCGTCTCCCCCCACCCCACACTGCCACTAGGGCAGGGTATTCCCTTTTGTTCCCTCTCTCTGATTAGGTGTTGTGGTTTGCAATAAAGGTGTTGAGTGGCCATTGTGTTCAGTCTCTAGTCTATATTCGGCCCGCATCACCCTTCCCCCACATGACCTCCGACCACATTTTACTTGGTGTTCCCTTCCCTGAGTTGCCCAGAATGAGAGACCAGCCTCCAAGCCATGGTGACAACCTCCTGGTACTTATTTCTACTATTCTTGGGTGTTAGTCTTATAGTCTATTATTCTATATTCCACAGATGAGTGCAATCTTTCTATGTCTGTCTCTCTCTTTCTGACTCATTTCACTTAGCCTGATACTTTCCATGCTGATCCACTTATATGCAAACGTCATGACCTCATTTTTTTCTAACAGCTGCATAGTATTCCATTGTATAGATGTACCAGAGTTTCTTCAACCAGTCATCTGTTCTAGGGCACTCGGGTTTTTTCCAGATTCTGGCTATTGTAAACAGTGCTTCGATGAACATATAAGTGCAGATGTCATTTCGACTATACTTTTTGTCTGCCTTAACTTCTAAGGCCCAGGCCTGGCCTCGGTTTTTGTTTGTTTTGTTTGGGGGCCACATCTGGTGGTGCTCAGGACTTATCCCCAGCTCTGCACTCAGGGATCATTCCTGGACGTGCCCAGGAGACCATATGGGGTGCTAGGAATCAAATCCAGGTTGGTCATGCCCTACTCACTGTACTATAGCCCCAGCACCCAGCCTTGTTTTGTTTTGTTTTGTTTTGGTTTGGTTTTTTTTGCTTTTTGGATCAGACCCGGTGATGTGACCACACTCAGGAATTACTCCTGGCAGTGCTCAGGGGACCATATGCGATGCTGGGAATCGAACCCAGGTTGGCTATGTGCAAGGCAAATGCCCTTCCTGCTGTGTTATCACTCCAGCCCCCCAGCCTTGGTTTTTAACAAAATGCCCCTGACGAAAAATTTTTGCCATCAATAACAATAGAAACTTGGAGGTCGTGTTCCTCACACCTTCACAGTATCAGGGAAGAGTCTGCCTTCTCACCAGGATTTGCTTCTTTTTTCTGCACTGTTGGTTTTACTCCTTTCTCTCTCATTTTTAAAAACTGTCTTTAAGGGACTTGGGAGGGAACTTGGGGATATTGGTGAGGGAAGGGGACATTGGAGGTTGGGGTTGGTGTTGGAACGCTGTTTGCCTGAAACTATTCTATTTTGAACAAATTTGTAAATTACGGTGTCTCAATAAACATTCTGAGGGGAGGGAGGACTGTCTTTAAAATGTCAGAAGAAAAGAATCAAATATCAGACAGGCTTCTGATGTGAACTTATTAACAAAATGTATTCTCTCTTCTCCACCTCCTCACCTTCTGTGAATGGAAAAATTCACAGAATATTTATTAGTGATTTCTTCCTTTACCTTATCCAACTTTTGGGCAGAGTTGATGTTTCTTAGACTTAGTTTAAGTTAGCTTTCTCTAGAAGGATTTTTTTCCACGCTGAGATTACAATAGTGACAAAGTGATAAGTGCCACTGGGCTTCTATTTTCTCTGGTGATATTCAGCCCCCCATCTCTGAGAGGGTGGGACTTTTTATAGCCTCTGGTTTCTATCTGAGGTAAATCTTTAGGGACACTTTTCAGATTTTTCTCAGAAGAGCACTGTAGCACTGTTGTCCCGTTGTTCACCAATTTGCTCAAATGGGCACCAGTAACGTCTCCATTGTGAGACTTGTTGCTACTGGTTTTGGCATATTGAAATACGCAACAGTAGCTTGCCAGGCTCTGCCGTGCGAGAGGGATATTCTCTGTAGCTTGCCAGGCTCTCCAAGAGGGACGGAGGAATTGAACCCGGGTCAACCGTGTGCAAAGCAAACGCCCTATCCGATGTGCTATCGCTCCAGAAGAGATGGGGGAGGGGGGGAAATAACACCAAAAACAGAACCAAAACCAGTGCCATACTGAGGAGAAAAGGCCGAGAAGAGAGTTCATAGTGTTCGAGAGCCAGGCGTGTAAAGAACTGTCCAGTGAGGGGCTGGAGTGATAGCACAGCGGGTAGGGTGTTTGCCTTGCACGCGGCCGACCCGGGTTCAAATCCCAGCATCCCATATGGTCCCCTGAGCACCACCAGGGGTGGTTCCTGAGTGCATGAGCCAGGAGTGACCCCTGTGCATTGCTGGGTGCACAATGCACCAAAAAAGCAAAAAATAAAAAAATAAACTGTGAGCCGGATCAAAGGTTTGTGTTCCCGTGAACACTCGCCACCTGAAAAAAAAATGGTTCCTCCAGGAATTCTGTGTCTTCCCTCAGGAGGGTTGAGCTCCCAGCAGGCCCTGCCTCAGAGTGTGCCCTGTGGGCAGACGCCATTCCGTTCTCTGCCCCAGGAGAGTGGCGGTGCTGGGACCCAGAGCGGCTGCCCTTGCGCCAGAATTAGCTGCCTCTGTTCGGGAATGATAGTCATTATGGTGATTTATGCCTCCGGAGTGAACATTAGCAATCTGGTGAGGTAACTGAAATTGAGTGCCTTTCCTCCTTGCGTCTGCCCCACCCAGCCGAGCCACCAAATAAAACCAGCATATGGGGCAATTAGGGCACCATGGACACCAGGGAAAGAGACAAAGTTAAGGGTCCCGGGCTTGCCCTTCCTGGTTCAGTGAGGATTATACACCCAGCCCCACCCCAACAGGCGTCCACTTTGACACTCCCTCCTGCAGCCTTCCATTAACACCAACCCTGTATTTTTTCAGTCATTTGTTCCAAGACATCACCTTTTACCATCTTTTATTGCAAACTAGCTGGGAATGGGAAGGGGAAGTGAAGTGAGGGTATTAACGCCCAGATACATGGGTCAAAGACTATGTGTTTTTTTTTTTCTTTTTGGGTCACACCCAGCAATGCACAGGGGTCACTCCTGGCTCATGCACTCAGGAATCACCCCTGGTGGTGCTCAGGGGACCATATGGGATGCTGGGATTTGAACCCGGGTCGGCCGCTTGCAAGGCAAACGCCCTACCCGCTGTTCTATCACTCCAGCCCCAAAGACTATCTTCTTTTGGCGTGGGAGGAGAGTTGTGGGAGAGGCAGGTGCTGGGCCATAGCTGGAGGTGCCCTGGAGGTGCTTAAGGATTACTCCTGGCAGTGCTGGAGGACCCTATGGGATGCTGGAGATGAAACTACAACCAGCTGCATGCAAGGCGAATGCCCTACCCGCTGTACCATCTTCTCGGACCCCAAGTCATCTTCTTAATCCTATATTTGCTTCTTCATGCAGCTCCCTAACTCCACAACCCACTCTCAGAGATTGGTGTGAGTGGACTTCACACACAATTTTGTAAATACCTAGAGATCCAATATTGATGGCTCGGCCTTATCACTGAGTACATGTAAGAAACCCCTGTCCAGAGGGCTGGAGCGATAGTTCAGCGGGTAGGGCGTTTGCCTTGTGTAAAAAAATTAAGGCACGCCGAGGGGCTCAAGGAGAAGAGAAAAACAATATTTACAAGTCAACAGAACACTAAGAAAGAAGCTACAAATAAACAAAGAGGAATGGGAGCACTGTAACAGGAGTAACCCAATAAACCTAAACTACCTGAGGCTATGTAATCCTACAGCCTTGCATGCCTTGTTTGATCCCCGGCATCTCCTATGGTCCCCCCACACCACCAGGAGTAATTCCTGAGTGCAGAGTCAGGAGTAACCCCTGAGCATAGCCAGATGTGACCCAAAAGAGAAAAAAAAATAAAGGAAAAAAAAAAACACCCACCCGTGTTCTGTTTTGTCACCATGGACCTAGATAGAATGAATCTTGATGGTGCAACAATTAAATGGGGCTGTGCTGTCGCTACATGGAAATTTGGTTTAGATGCAGTATTCAACGGCCAATATATCTCATAATGTTTTAGACTTCGAAGGGATTTAAGAGACAATGCAGGGGCTGGAGCAATAGCACAGCGGGTAGGGTATTTGCCTTGCACATGGCCGACCCGGGTTCAAATCCCAGCATCCCATATGGTCCCCTGAGCATGGCCAGGGGTGGTTCCTGAGTGCAGAGCCAGGAGTGACCCCTGAGCATCGCTGGGTGTGACCCAAAAAGAAAAAAAAAATAAAAGAGATAATGCAGACAAGCGGTAGATCATTATTTGAATGTGCCAAGCTTGGTTTGAGAAAAGCCTTCTCACCTAATGGATCCTTTCCACCATTAAACCCGCCTCTTAATTTTCACGCTATCTCCAAATTTTTCATTTACCACCTTCTTTTCCAATCCATCAGCAGTATTTTATTTCATTTTAGATTTGGAGGGAGGTCACACCTAACAGTGCTCAGAAGCTACTCCCAGCTTGCTGCTTGGGGTTGTTTCCAGAGGTGCTTGGGAAACCGTGCAGTGCCTGGGGTAGAACCCAGGCCTCCTACCTGCAACCCACAGACTCAGTCCAGAGGTCTCTAGCCCCCGGGTTATCATCACTCTTTCAATGTCACTCAGATTCCCTCTTCTAAACCCTTTATTTTGCTTCGGGGTCACATCCAGAGGTATCCAGGGCTTATTCCTGGCTCTGAGCTCAGGGTCAATCCTGGTAGTGTTTGGGGGACCATATGGGGTACCAGGGATTGAACCTGGGTCAGCTACATACAAAGCATGAGTCTTACCTGCTGTAATATATCTCTGACCCTTGTGGGGCAGGGGTCTTAAAATTTTTTTAATTAAAAAATAGTTAATACTGGGGGCTGGAGCGATAGCACAGTGGGTAGGGCATTTGCCTTGCATGCGGTCGACCCGGGTTCGATTCCCAGCATCCCATATGGTCCCCTGAGCACTGCCAGGAGTGATTCCTGAGTGCATGAGCCAGGAGTGACCCCTGTGCATCGCCGGGTGTGACCCAAAAAGCAAAACAAAAAAAAAAAATAGTTAATACTGATATCTGAGTCCCACCAAAATATTGTGAATATTTGGTCAAATGTGACAAGTTATCTGGATCTTTCAAAGTTCCCCAATGATTCTTACAGTAGAGTTTGGGGATCACTGCCCTAACCCCCCCAATGCAAACTTTCTCGACCTCAGCACTGTTAACATCCTGCACTGGGATCATGGTTTTTGGTTGGTTGATTGCTCAGTTTTTGGTCCATCTCAGCAGTGCTTGGCGTTCAGTAGTCGCCAAGGGATCAAATTAACCGGGGCCTTCCACATGCACAGCAAAGCACATGCTCCGGCCTGTTGAGTCGTCTCTCGGCCTCTGGGATCATTCTTCATTGTTGAGGGCATTTTCCCCCCACGTTGTAGCACATTGAACAGCATCCCTGGCCTCTGCCTATGAGATGCCAATTGGACCCACCCTTGCCAATTTTCACAACCAAACAGTGTGTCTGGAGAGTAACCAGTGTTCTCTAGGGAGGAAAATTGGCCATTTGAGGTGTGCTATCCTCCCATCTTCCGTTCTCATCCTCTTTGGCCTGTTGTGAAACAGTCCTGCCGGAGTCCGTCCTTCACAACCCTTCGCCACACTGCTCCCTGGCCCAGAAACCAAGACAAGCCGATCGTCAAAACATGTTTGCAGAGGGGACTTAGGACGTGATCGCATCCTGTCAGCCATTTGTCGGGGACATGAGAAATGCCATCGTTATCAAAAACAGTAAGACCAAGGCCTGGTTCTAGAGAACTTTTAATTTGTTGTTGTTGCTGCTGTTTGGGGGCCACACTGGTGATGCTCAGCAGTTAGTCCTGGTTCTGTACTCAGGAATTAATCCTAGCAGTTCGGGGGTGGTGGCGGGGGGGGGGGGGGGGGGGGAGATGGGCATATGGGAAGCGAGGATCAAATCCGAGTCAGCCACGTGCAAGGAAAACGTCCTCACTGGCATACTGTCGCTCCGGCCCGTCAGCATGGGATCTTCAGACCAAAATCCTCATTTCACCCCCACATAAACTCATCCTATTATATTCCCTAACACTGTTTAAAAAGCATCCTCAGGGCTGGAGCAATAGCACATCGGGTAGGGCGTTTGCCTTGCACGCGGCCGACCCAGGTTCGATTCCCAGCATCCCATATGGCCCCCCAAGCACTGCCAGGGGTGATTCCTGAGTGCAGAGCCAGGAGTAATCCCTGAGCATCGCTGGGTGTGACCAAAAAAGCAAAAAAATAATAATAATAAATAAAAATAAATAAAAATAAAAAGTATCCTCTTCTCGTAGTCACCCACTCTCCAAAGCTATGACACCTTTCTCCTTTTGACACCTAGAATCAACTAATAGCTCCCTAATAACCACGAGTTCCCTCTTCTTCTACGTGTCCCTATACACTTCAACCCACCCAGGCCTTGTTAGTCCCCGCCCCTAAATACACTTTATGTGCCCGGCACTATTGCAGATTCTGCGCTTGCCTCCGTAAGTCTCCCTCCGCCCAGTGTTGTCCTCAAGGACCTATCCCGTAGAAATCCATGCCAAAGCCTTAAGCACAGAAGGCACGAAAATGTTTTTCCAATGGAAGCAACCAAGTGGTTTGCCCCAAGCCACATGGCTGGTTACTGGATGTTGTCATCCATCTGATGGAGCCTGCACATTCCAATAATAAACTGTATTTCTTGCTTTTTTTTTGTTTTACTGGACTTTTTAACATTTAATGTCATGAGACATGGACTTCTGAGGGAAAAGTAGTGATTTGAGACATTATAGACTACAATTTAACTAAGTGTCCTGTTATTTTGACCTTTTGGCATCCAAGTACACTATAATTATATCCGTGTGCCTATGTAATACAAGATCAACTAGAAGCACTTTATAGATTTTAATTCACTAGATGTGAATCTTTAAATATGCTTTCGCCTGCCTGATTTCTTTAGAAGGCAGGAAGCATTTAGAATAATGAAAGCTCTTTCAAATTGAGTTTGCTCAGACCAAATTGGAATTCGCCGAGGGAGTCTCTGGGCCAATTTTAAACAAGTCAGAGTCAGATTTTTTTTTTTCTTTTTGGGTCACACCCGGCGATGCACAGGGGTTACTCTTGGCTCTGCACTCAGGAATTACTCCTGGCGGTGTTCAGGGGACCATACGGGATGCTGGGATTTGAACCCGGGTTGGCCGCGTGCAAGGCAAACGCCCTACCCGCTATGCTATCACTCCAGCCCCAGAGTCAGATTTTAAACACATAACAGTAGACATCTGAGCCCTGTGGCTGGCTTGACCGTGGAATGACTCTAGTTAGCCTCGCTGTTGTGCCCATGACTTCTCAAAAAGATTTTTAATTGTAGGAAAGACAGAGAGAGTGAATGTGTGTTCAAGACCAGCTCTATGTTGGTGGCTTTTAGTCACCTTCACCACAAGCTGAGGATGTAGGCAGGAAGGACGAGACCAGAGACATAGAGGGGAGAGGCGGCAGGATCGTACAGATGGGCTCTGAGTGGTGGGCCTCTGACTTCCGTTATCTGTCAGAAGCACGTGTGAACAAGGTTGATTTCAGACTCGAACTATCCCCTCTCACTCTTTCTTTCTTTTTTTTTTTTTCTTTTTGTGTCCCACCTGGTGATGCACAGGGGTTACTCCTGGCTCATGCACTCAGGAATTACTCCTGGTGGTGCTCGGGGGACCATATGGGATGCTGGGAATTGAACCTGGGTCGACTTCATGCAAGGCAAACACCCTACCTGCTGTGCTATCGCTCCAGCACCGTCTCATTCTTTCTAAGAGGCGGACTGACCCCATTTGCCTTAGTCTAGGCTAGTCACTCACAGCTCCTGTTATTTCCACCAGACCTGTGATCAGCAAACTGTCCCCCTGGCCCCTTAGGAGATGATGCTTAGGGCAGTGTTCCTCTTGCCAATAAGGAGAACTTGATTCTTCCCAGAGCACAAGGAAATAAATATATTCTTCATCTGTCAATGTAAAAGAAAGACTGGGTTGGGGTGGGGGTGATAGTTAGTGGGTAGGGTGCTTGCCTTGTCTGGACTCACCTGGAGTGATCCCTGAGAGCACAGAGCACAGAGCCAGGAGTTAGTCCTGAGCACTCCTTTTGCTGCAAGAGCCCATGCCGACCCCACCTCTGAGATATTGTCTCTAGCAATGTCAGAGTGAAAGACTCCCAGAGGCCTCGGACCCTGCACTCAGTTCCCACAGATACAGTGCACTGCTGGCGCTCTGATATGGTCTGTGGCGAAGTGGCACGTGTCCTTCAGGGCACGGGGCCAGAGGAAATGCTCACTCCCAGTTTTGTGTCTGCTCTGGATTTGGGTGAAGAATCAGCCTCAGGAAGCCACTCCCCAAACTCCTCCAGACTCAGAAGCCAGAACAGAGGAAGCAGAAAATCTGAACGGAAGCCCCCACCCCCAGCCCCGGTGGTTACAGGCTTTGCTGCCTCTAAGCACTTTCCCACATGCTATCTTGTTTGGAGTCCCGTGACCAGGGTGAAGCGACTGGAAACGGCTGTTTTGTATCTTACCCTGAAGAAAATGGAAGACAGCTATCATTGGACCAGGAGACAAAAAAACTCACTTTGTTGAAGCCACCCTTCACTGTGCTACCAAGGCCCAGCGACCATCTGATGAACGTGACACAGCCACATGGCTCAGAACTCTGCAAGCAAGACAGAACTTTATTTTATTGCTTTTTAAAACTGAATCACCAGGAGTTACACAGTTACAAAGTTGCTCATGATTGGGTTTTAGTTATACAATGTTCCAATACCCATTCCTTCATATGAGGCACATTTCCTACCACCAATGTTCACAGTTTCCCTCCCACCCCAAAGCGCTCTCTCTCTCTCTCTCTCTCTCTCTCTCTCTCTCTCTCTCTCTCTCTCTCTCTCCCACCCCCCCCTTTAAGGCATTGTAGTTTGCAATACAGGTACTGAAAAGTTATCATGTATATCATTTTACCTGGAGATTTCCTCACCCCAGCGGGAAGTCCTGTATTGCAAGTTCAGAGGCCCTAACTCCAGGAGGGACCCAGTCCTGCTGGTCTTCCTACCGAAAGGTCTTCGAAGAATCACATGCTTCCCAGCTTTGGAAACGACCAGTATTTTCTACCTTTGAAAGGTCTTGCTTCTCATACAAGCTGTGGCTCCGAAGCTCTCAAGGAAGAAACCTGAATGATTATCCAGGGAGCTGGTGAATGATTTATGAACCAGATGCAGTTTAAGTCTCTTCTGGGTCTTTAGAGGCACGTGAAGTAAATTCAAAAAGGCAGGAGAGGGGCTGGAGCGATAGCACAGCAGGTAGGGCATTTGTTCTTGCAAGCAGTCAACCCGGGTTCAATTCCCAGCATCCCGTATAGTCCCCTGAGCACCACCGGGAGTAATTCCTGAGTGCATGAGCCAGGAGTAACCCCTGTGCATCGCCAGGTGTGACCCAAAAAGGAAAAAAAAAGGCAGGAGAACATTCTAGCACCTAAATTCAGTGGCAGTATAAACCCTCCCCTCCTCTTGTAGGCTGATCTGGGAGGAAAAACATACCATGATTTCTGGCTGGAGGGACAGTACAGGGGTAGGGCTCTTGTTTGCATGTGACTAACCCAGTTTGATTCTCAGCACCCATCAGTTCCCCAAGCCCTGCCAGAAGTGATCCCTGAACACAGAGCCAGAAGGAAGTCCTGAGTACAGTTGGGTTAGAGTCCTCTGCTGGAAGGAAGAAGGAAGGAAGGGAGGAAGGAAGGAAGGAAGGAAGGAAGGAAGGAAGGAAGGAAGGAAGGAAGGAAGGAAGGAAGGAAGGAAGGAAGGAAGGAAGGAAGGAAGGAAGGAAGGAAGGAAGGAAGGGAGGGAGGGAGGGAAGAAGGAAGGAAGGAGGGAAGGAGGAAGGAGACAAAAAATATGATTTCTCCTGATAGACATTAGTCATGTGCAAGGAAGGGTCCTACCCCTGTACTGTCTATCCAGCCAAAAAAATCATTGCTTTAATCCCTTGTCACCAGAAGAGTATCAGATCAGAAATCACCTGTAGGGAACAGAGAGATAGTGCAGTGGGAAGGGTGCTTGCCTTGCACACACCTGGCTTGGATTTGATTCCCAGCACCCCATAGGATCCCCCAAGGCCCACCAGGAGTGATCCCTGAGTCAGAGCCAGGAGTAAGGCCTGAGCACAGCTGGGTGTGGGAGGAGAAAGAGGAGAGGGAGGGGGTGGGGGAGAGGGAGGAGGAGGAGGAGGAGGAAGAGGAGGAGGAGACAGGAGATTGAGAAGAAGATGATAACATGCAGAAACTAAAACCAGATTTAATTGGGAGCAAAGTGCTGCTACCACCTGGGGAGTCCCCCCTCCCCAGGAGAAGTCACAAGTCACAGCGGTTCTTCCCAGGCTTCTCTCACTGAGGCCCCTGGCATTGGACAGATCTTCTGTTCCCTGCAAAGATAGACTCATCAGGCAGAAGCTCTACTGCAAACATGTCCTGGACAATCAGTCAATGGGTTCTGGGTTAAATTCCAAACAGACCCAATTCTGAGGGAAGGAGTGTATAATTCCCTTGGGGGAAATGATTTGTTCCCTAGGGCAGACCTAGGGTGTCAGCCAAGATAACCAAGATTCCCATGGGCTTGATAGTAAAGGAGAATTCAGATCCGTCCAGAGCCAGGGTGGTGCTGGGCATTTGGCCCTTGGCAGCAACAGAGCAGCTCAGGCGCCAACACTAGGGAGGCTGCAAGGCTGAAAGAGCATTTTCAGTCCACATGAGGGATAAAGCACATCACGGTTGCTCATCCATTCAACAGACATTTGAAAACCTTCAGTGAGAACAGGGCTGGGAAAGACATGCGGGCTCCAGAGACTGAGGCAGGGCAGATGTTTAGTTGATCACCAACAATCTCAGACAAAGAAACTGGGTTGGGGGCCGGAGAGATAGCACAAGGGTTAAGGCACTTGCTATGCATGCAGCTGATCCCAGTTCAATCCCTGGCACCACATACAGTCCCCCAAGCAAAACCAGGAGTGATCCCTAAGGACACAGCCCAGGAGTAGCCCTTGAGTGAGGCCACAAAATCCCAAAAGAAAAAAAGAAACTGGGTCATAGCTAGAAGCTTCAGAGTTGCCTGCGTGAGTCTTGGGTTTGATCCCAAGCACCACATGGTTCCCCAGACACTTCCATTGACCCCCAAGAATAGCACTAGTCGCCCCTACACATACCGCGTCAGAGTACACGAGCACCACACCAGCCAAGCACAGCTCCAACAAGAAGGAAAAGAAGGAAATGAGGAGAGGGGGAGAACGTCTATTCTGGGATATATATATATATATATATATAGTATCAGTGCCCTAAATGCAGTCCCTGGAGAATTTATGGATACATACACACTAAAGGCATCAAGAGACTGACTTAGAAATCAGAAGGTAGGGCCAGAGCGATAGTACAGCAGAAAGGACGTTTGCTTTGCATATGGCCGACCCAGGTTCGATCCCCAGTATCCCAATTGGTTCCCCGAGCACTGGCGGGAGTAATTCCTGAGTGTAGATCCAGGAGTAACCCCTGAGCATTGCCAGGTGTGACCCAAAAAGCCAAAAAAAAAAAAGAAAGAAAGAAGAAAAAAAATCAGAATGTGCAGTTGACAGTTTAGGATGAGGAGATGAAAGGATGAAAGTTCCCGAGGCTAGGAGCACCCCAGCCTGAAATCCTGCTGGCGGCAGGACATGACAGGGCTGAGTGATGCAAACCCACGTGCTGGGTGAGGATCTCTCCAGCCTCCAGAGTTGCTCCCCAGGTCCTTCGTCAGTCTCTCCAGAGGCTCAAGGTTGTCTGAAAATGTCATCTTTCAGCTTTTGATATCCATCCTATGTTAAGTCATGTTTCTAGAAATTTATCCCAGAGACTTTGCACATAACCAAGCAAAACAATATGTCCCAATGCACAAGGACGTGCATCAGCATCCAGCTCATAGTAGCGACTAGGCAACGTGAACTGTTTATGGTGAGCGTAAGCAGAATGTGGCAAAATGGGTAGAACAGTAAGATTTCAATGTTGGTTTTTTTTTTTTTTTTTTTTGCGGGGCTGGGGGGAGTAGAGTGTCACACCCAGTGGTGCTTATAGACCACTCCTGGTAAGACTCGGGGATGGGGGGATCATATGGGCTGCTGCAATCAAACCTGGGTCTGCTGTTTGCAAGGTAGAGTACTACTCGCTGTACTATTTCTCCAGCTCCTGTTATGTTTTGTTATTGTTATTGTTGCTACTGGTAGTGGTAGGATTTTTGGTTCGTTTTTTGTTTTCCTTATATTTAAATTTTATTTTAGGGCCACACTGAGCAGTGCTCAAGTCTTACTCCTACCGAGGCTGGGAAAACAGAAGGCAAGGGCCTTACCTACTGTATTATCTCTCTTGTCCGTCGTTGCTATTGGTTTTTAAAGACTGGAGGAACCAGATGGATATAAACATACTGAAAACATGATCGTACATATTTTCACTCTGGGAAAAAGCATAAGAAATGGGAGAACAAAAGGAAGACAATTAATTTTCTCTTTTAACAGTGAAAAAAAATTTTTTTGTTGTTTTTTTTGGGTCACACCTGGCAATGCACAGGGATTACTCCTGGCTCTGCACTCAGGAATTACCCACTGGAAGTGCTCAGGGGACCATATGGGATGCTGGGAATCGAACCCAGGTCAGCCACGTGCAGGGCAAACTCCCTACCCGCTGTGTTATTTCTCCAGCCCCTAACAGTGAAAAATTTTATAAAAACATTAATTATTTGGGGGGCCAGAGCAATAGTACAACAGGTAGGGCATTTGCTTTGTATGCAACCAACCTGGGTTCTATTCCAGGCATCCCATATGGCTCTCTAAGCCCACCAGGAGTGATCCCTGAGTGCAGAAAGAGCCAGTAATAAGCCTGAGCACCCTCGGGTGTGGCCCCAAAACCAAAGAGTATAATTATTTGGGGGACTGAAGAGATTCATCAGAGGTAAGCCGCTTGCTTTGCACATGGCTGACCTGGGTTTGATCTTTAGCATCAGGTATGGCCCCCTGAGCCCCACCAAACCACCAAGATGATCCCTGAGTGCAGAGCCAGGAGTAAGCCGTGAGTACCATCAGGGGTGTGACCCAAAAGCAACAACAACAAAAAGCCCTACCTCCCCCTTTAAATGTGTGTGTGCGTGTGTGAGTGTGTGAGTGTGTGTGTGTGAGTGTGTGTGTGTGAGTGTGTGAGTGTGTGAGTGTGTGTGTGTGTGTGTGCGTGTGTGAGTGTGTGAGTGTGTGTGTGTGTGTGTGTGTTACAGGGCACAGCCCAGTAGTATTCCCTGTGGGTCCTGGACAGTGCAGTGTTTCGGAGGCACTCCTGGCAGTGTTAGGAGACCGTGGGGGACTGCGGGTGGGGGTGGGGTGAGTGCAACCACGCACTCCCTCTGTGCCATCTGCCCAGCCTGCTACTCCTAGGACTTAAAGTTTTTAATTTTTAATGAAAAAAAATTTTTATTGAGGCACCGTGATTTACAAAGGTATTTATGATTGAGCTGCAGGCATTCCGTGTCCGACGCCAATCCCTTCTTCCGTGTCCACTTACTTCCACAGTCCTTTTCTCTCAGGCACACCTTCCTGCCTCTATGGCAGGCATTTTCCCCCCACTATGCGGTGTGATTTGCAATCCTGCTACTGCAAGGGCTTCATGCATAACTTTACCTCCTCTCAGCACCACCTCCTCCCCCCACCAGCAGGGCACTATTTTTAAAAGACACGATTTGGGGGACAGGAAAATGGCTCAAAGGGCGGTAGACACGCTTTGCATGTGGGAGCCTCAGGTGGAATTCCTCAGCAGCACCAGAAGTGACCCCAGGGAGTAGCCCAGACACCACTGGGTGTGGCCTAAAACATTTTAAAAAACAATTATATGGGATGAGAGCAATAGCACAGCGGGTAGGGCATTTGCCTTGTATGCAGCCAACCCGGGTTTAATTCCCAGCATTCCATATGGTCTCCTGAGCACCGCCAGGAGTAATTCCTGAGTGCAGAGCCAGGAGTAACCACTGTGCATCATCAGGTGTGACCCAAAAAGGAAAAAAAAAAATCAACAAAAAAAAAACAATTATATGTTTAAAATTAAAGAAAGAATTTTTCTTTCTTTCTTTCTTTTTTGAGGGGGGAGGCAGTAGGGTGACCACACCCAGCAATGCTCAGAGATTACTCCTGGCTCTGCACTCAGGAATCATTCCTGGTAGTGCTCAGGGGACCATATGGGATGCTGGGGATCAAATCTGCCCGGCTGTATGCAAGGTAAGAAGTGCCCTGCCTGCTATATTATCTGTTCAGCTACGAGAGGAAAGATTTTTTAAAATTCCCTTTTCTTTTCTATTGCAGTGACCAAGGGTCACACATAAGTGGTCATTATGGGGTCTACAAGTGGCTGCAATGCTGACTTGGAGTGTCGGTGAGTGTGGAGGCTCACAGTGCAGAGCCATTCTCTGTCCCATTTGCAAGGCGGACACTCTGCCACTGAGCTTCCCCGGACCCTAAAAGGAAAGATTTGTGTAGGACAGCAGGAATGTACATCTGCTACCTTCTTCTTACGGATCAGGACAAAAGAAACGAGCTGCAGGCCTTTGAGTGGGACAGAGGCCTCACACCAAGGTCCAGAAGGAAAGAAGGGCTCTTCCAGAGGGGCCTGAGACGGACACACACAGTCCCACAGCGGCCAGCCGGTCACTACTTCCTCTCCAGTCACTCATTAATGTCCTATTGTCTGGCCAAACCACAGAGGAGATGCCTGACATTTGCCAATTCGGACAATCAGGGTCACGTAGCAAGTCGTTCAGAGACAGTGGGCTACTGCAAGACGGTGGTCAGGGGGCAGAGTGAGAGGGACAGGCCAGCTTCTGTTCATCTCCTCCTTTCCAGTCAGACACTGAACAGACACAAGTCAGATCAAAATGTTCCTGGTCATAGTTTCATACATTGTTTTCTGTTTGTTTTAGGAACACCCCTAGCAGTGCTCAGCTTGTTCACAGAGGCGCTCAGGGGCCTGTGGGATGGTGATGGATTGAACCAGGGCTCCAGTATACAATGTCTATGCTACAGGCTTTGGTTTTTCTGTGGTTTCGGAAGGGTTTTCGCATCACTCCTAAGCCCCACTAGCAGTGATCCCTGAATGTAGAGCCACGAGTAAACCTTGAGCACCACTGAGTGGCCCAAAATAATAATAAATAAATAAATAAATAAATAAATAAAAGTCTTTGGAGGGGCAGAGAAGTAAACCAGGAGGTCAGATGCTTGCCATGCATGCAGCTGACTCTAGTTCAAATCCCCGGCACAAATATGGCTTCCAAAGAACCACCAGGGGTCGTCGCTCCTGAGTACAGAGCCAAGCACGAAAACGAAACAAAACCACAACAAAGGACAATCTTAGGGCACCAGGGATAAGGCTCCCTGGTAGAGGGAGAGAGAGAGAGAGAGAGAGAAAGAGAGAGAGAGAGAGAGAGAGAGAGAGAGAGAGAGAGAGAGAGAGAGGGAGAGGGAGAGGGGGAGAGAGGGAGAGGGGGAGAGAGAGAGAGAGGAAGAGAGAGAGAGAGAGAGAGAGGGAGAGGGAGAGGGAGAGGGGGAGAGAGGGAGAGGGGGAGAGAGAGAGAGGAAGAGAGAGAGCACACATGTGAATGAAGAAGGGAGGGAGGGAGGGAGAGAGGAAGGGAGGGAGGAAGAAAGGAGAGAGAAAGAGAGAGGGGGGAGGGAGAGAGGGAGAGGGAGAAAGAGAGAGGGAGAGAGAAGGAAGGAGGGGGAGGAAGGGAGGGAGGAAGGAAAGAGAAAGAGAGAGGGGGAGGGAGAGAGAGGGGGAGAGAAAGAGAGAGGAGAGAGAGAGAGAGAGGAGAGAGAGAGGCCTGGAGCTCATGTTTTGCCTGCATGGTCCTCTGAGCACCACCAGTTGTGGCCCAAAGACCAACAGTAAAAAGCGGGAGCCGAGCAATAGTACAGTGGTAGGACACTTGCCTTACATGGTGCTGACCTGCGTTCAACCCCCTGCAGCCTATATGATCCCGAGCACCATCGGGAGTTAACCCTGAGCATCATGGGGAAGGCCCAAAACCCTGAAAATTTTTAAAAAGGAAGAAAGAAGCAGAGGTGTAGGTCCACATGCCCTTTCCCATGCAGAAACCAGCTGTTTCCTCTGCTACTACAGAGGTTCTCCTTACTTCATTCAGTTGAGTCTCAGTTTTTTCACCTGTAAAATGGGATGACAGTAGAGCCTCCAATAGGATTAAATAGGCTAACACCAGGGAGGCAGAGCAGTAGTACAGCGGGGAGGGTGCTTGCTTGAACACAGCCAACCTGGGCTCAATCACCAGTAGCTGAGCAGCCTGAGCACCACCAGGAATGATCCCTGAGTATAGAGCAGGAAGTAAGCCCTGAACACCACCAAATGGGCCCCCAAATCAAGAATAAATAAATTAACTAATTAACAGTAGGCCCAGGGATGGCTCAGTGGCAAAATAATTTCTGCCTTCCATGCATGTGACCATAAGTTTAACCCCTGGTGTCACCCACATGCACCAAATACATCCAACAGCTCTGCTGAGAACCCCAGAGCCACAGCAAAGTGTACGATGTCCCTTTTGTTGTATGCAGACAGCTGGAGTTTGAATCTCGGTGCTGCACGGTCTGCCAAGCACCACAGAGAGGCCAGAGTCACCCCCATGCACTGCTAGGTGTAACCTAGCAAAAGCCAGAGGCAACAATCTTCAGTGCACCAGGGCCAGGGGTGTGTGAGAACAATTAAAGTGTGTGACCCCTGGGGAAAAAAAAAGTGCAAGCACTAGGGAGCACTGTTGGGGCACCCCAGCGCCCCCCAGAGAGCACAACAACCAGCTTGTGTGTAAGAACCATTGTCAAGGGGCCAGAGGGATAGTATAGTGGGTAGGGCATTTGCCTTTCAGGGGGCCCACACAGGTTCAATTTTAGGCATCCCATATGGTCCCCCAGCACTGCCAGGAGTGATTCCCGAGTGCAGAGCCAGGAGTAACCTCTAAGCATTGCTGGGTGTGACCAAAGAAGAAAAGAAAGAAAAGGAAAGGAAAGGAAAGGAAAGGAAAGGAAAGGAAAGGAAAGGAAAGGAAAGAAAGGAAAGGAAAGGAAAGGAAAGGAAAGGAAAGGAAAGGAAAGGAAAGGAAAGGAAAGGAAAGGAAAGGAAAGGAAAGGAAAGGAAAGGAAAAGGAAAGGAAAGGAAAGGAAAGGAAAGGAAAGGAAAGGAAAGGAAGGAAAGGAAAGGAAAGGAAAGGAAAGGAAAGGAAAGGAAAGGAAAGGAAAGGAAAGATCCACGAGCCTGTGCCCAGGTGCCACCATTACCAAAGTGTGTCACCTCTGGTGAACACCCCGCCAAATGTGATCCCCAGAGCCAAGGTGTACGTGACCACCATCATCACAGCAGCGCCAGCCTCCAAAGGAAGGGACACAAAATGGGTTAATGTTGGACTAGCACAGAACGTGGCGCCCACGTGCTAGACCTGCCTTAGTCACCTTCATTATTTCCGGTTATTTCCAACTGCAATACCGGAAATAATGCCAGCAGCACTTTACCAATCCCATTACCATTGATTTGGAAATCCTTTCCTTGGCTCCTGTTTTTGTCCTCTCCACAGATTTGTCCCCTGGTGCTGCCCAGTTTGCTTTCCTTAGCCAGGACCTGCTGAGGTCGTTTCCACAAGCCCCCTTCCCTGGGAGCAATCAGTGAGCTGGAAGCCACTGGGGCTGGAGGCCATGAGAGCTTTATTTCTAAGACAGGTGACCTAGAAAGGCTGTCTGAGAGGTAGAGGAAGAGGTACCCGGGGCTGTTTGAGACGCCAGGGGTTCCCAGGAAGTGGAACTTTCACAGCTAAATACGCACATTCCTGGGCACATCAAGACAAGCTGGCCACCAGGCTCACAAGATCCAAAGACTCTAGAGATTGGATTTTGGGTCCTGCCATTTCCTAGCTGTATCACCTTGGACAAGTCACATAACCTTGAGGAAGCTCCGTATTCTCATTTGTGGATGGGGATAGTAAAGGTACCCTCTTGTATAGTTGGGAGGATTAAATGAATTAAGGGCAGGATAGGGCTCAAGTAGGACCCCTAAGTTTGATTCCCTCATGTGGAGCTAGGGATCCAACTGGGGTGGTCAGACACTATATCCCCTGGATTCTCTCTCTCTCTCTCTCTCTCTCTCTCTCTCTCTCTCTCTCTCCTTCTGCTGTCTCACTCTCTTTTTTTTTCTTTTTGGGTCACACCTGGCGATGCACAGGAGTTATTCCTGGCTCTGCACTCAGGAATTACTCCTGGCGGTGCTCAGGGGACCATATGGGATGCTGGGAATTGAAACTGGGTCGGCCACATGCAAGCCAAACACCCTACCCGCTGTGCTATCGCTCCAGCCCCTCTCACTGTCTCTTGCTCTCTCCCCCTCACTCTTTTTCTCATCCTCCTTCTCTCTCTCTCCCTCTCTCTTTCCTCTCTGATGCATGCACATCACCTACCCGCAAGGAACCCAAGTATCAGCTTTCTCTGAACTCATGTTACTAGATTTGAGCCATATTAGTTTATCAAAATCCAGGGCGTGGCCACTGTTCTTTGGGGTACCGCTTGGTGGGTTGTTTTGTTTTGATTTGGTGTTTGGGCCACACCCAGCTGTGCTCAGGGAGACTCCTGGCTCTGTGCTCAGGGATTATTTCTGCCTGATGGGGCCCCACGACCCATATGGAGGGTACCTGGGAATGAACCCGGATCAGCTATGTGCAGGGCAAGAGCCTTACCCACTGCACTATCTCTCCAGGTAAAAAGAGAGTTTTGGACACAGAAGTCCACCTACTTCACAGGGGGAACTCTGTGTGAAGACAAAGGTAGAGATTGAGGTCACATATCTATAAATCAAGAAATAGCAAAGATTGCCAGTAAACCACCAGAAAGAGGAACATTTGGGGCTGGAGAGATAGCACAGCGGGTAGGGCGTTTGCCTTGCACGCGGCCGACCCGGGTTCAAATCCCAGCATCCCATATGGTCCCCTGAGCACGGCCAGGGGTAATTCCTGAGTGCAGAGCCAGGAGTAACCCCTGTGCATCGCCAGGTGTGACCCAAAAAGCAAAAAAAAAAAAAAAAAAAAAAAAGAAAGAGGAACATTTCCCTTCTTGTCCTCAAAAGGGGCCCACCACGCTGATCTCTCTTCACCACGCTGATGAAGAAACTATTTGTTTCTGTTGTGTTACCCCACAGTTTGTGCTCCTCTGTCACAGCAGCCTCTGCAGACTGATAATGATGAAAGGAGATTCGAGTGGGAGATATGGAGGGTGGCGTCATGGCACTTCCGTGGCGGTGGTGTGTGGTGGATAACCTTGTACACCAATACCATAAACTTGAACACTATTATAACCCCATTACCCAAACTACGAGACATAATTTTTTTAATTAAAAAGATTTTGTTACTGTTAATTACCAACTGGATTCCACAGGACATCAAAAGAGCGCGTGGCCGCCCACTTCTGAGATGCTCAGACTTCTTCGTCAAGACCCTGAATGAATGGTTTGAGGCTCTCTGTGTTCCTGGAGGGAGCAGACACCACTGGGCAACACTAACAGGGACTGATGGAGACATTACTGGCACCCGCTCAAGCAAATCAATGAGCAATGGGATGACAAGTGATACAAGTGAAAAAGATTTTAGTATCTGCCACATGCCAAGTACTTTAGGCACTATTCACTATTTGCAGAGCTCCAGGCTGGGTACTATGGTGGGGATCAAGGTGAGCCAGGTCCAACCATCCATCAACGTACAGTGGTATCAGAAAGAACTTCCTGTACGATGCAGAACTTGAATGATGAGCTATAGAGACCCATGGGAATGAGAAAAAGGAATAATCCAGAAATAGGCAGGGTCTGTGCAGAATGGCAAAGCTAGAGGCATGAGCAGTTTGGGCTTGCTGGAGTAGATTCTTGGGAAGAGCTCTAAGGAAATCCTTTGACCCTGAATGCCAAGCAACATTGATTAAAAAAAAAAAATTAAGGAGCTGGAGAGACAGTACAGCAGGGAGAGTGTTTACCTTGCACGTGGCCAACCCAGGTTCGATTCCCAGCATCCCATATGGTCCCCTGAGCTCTGCCTAGAGTAATTCCTGAGTGCAGAGCCAGGAGTAACCCCTGTGCATTGCCAGGTGTGACCCAAAAAGCCAAAAAAAGAAAAAAGAGGCACCAGGGTTCAGACATGGTTCTAATGCATACTGACCCCCCTATCTTCCTGATCCAACAATTAGGTTTATTTTTTTTTCAATTTTTAAAATTTTATTGAGAGGTTTATTTTTTTTCTGCATCCAGGCACCAATTACTTCTCTATTCTGATCTGATAGTTTAGAATTCATGTATGCCCATCTACCTCCAAATCTGTGAGATAAACCAAGAGGGTTTGGGGTGGGGTTTTTTTTTTGGGGGGGAGGGGGCATGGGAAGGGTTGTTTTTATTGTTGTTTTGTGAAGCAGATTCTTTTTATTGAATGGAATTTATTTAGAAAGACGTGAGGAAAGAAAAAGAGAGGAAGTATGTGTTGGAGAGAGAACATGGGCTTCTCCAGAGTGGAAAAAGCAAAGAGACATAGAGACAAGTAGGTGAGATGTGTGTTCAAGAGCCAACACGGGCTTGAACAAACTGTGCTGTGATCTGCGTTGTCTAAACTTGTTTTCTGCTTTACATTTGTTCTCTCACATAGGGCACCCGCCACAGCCCGGAGCAGCTTAGACATACCCACTTTCATTTTGGTGGATTTCCCACCTCTTGTGTAAGTTGTCAAGCCCCAGAAGTGAGGAAGAAAGGCATCACTGCAGAGGTTGCCTCTTCACAAAGGTGTGACATGGGACTTTGGAGGGTGATTTACACCGGAAGCAGAGGAGGAAAGCTATTCTTTGTAACAGCTGGCTGTAAAGAACATTTCACACAAGGACAAAACTCACCAGTGACAAACTTGTAATGCCTTTTGCATCACACACACACACACACACACACACACACACACACACACACACACACACTGATTTATATATGTCACCTTCTCTTTTACTTCAGAGGGGGGCGGAAAAAAGTTTCAGAGTCATAAATCCCAGAGCTGGCAGTGGAGCGTGGGCCGGGTCTGGACCTTCACTTCCTCACCGGTGATGCTCCAGTGACGTCAGAGGGAACCGCCCTACCTCGCCCAAGGGCACATCACTTCCTCTGCTTCCCAGGCACTTCTCACCAGGTGCTCCTCCTCCCCTGGTGTGTGTGTGTGGGGGGGGGGGGAGAATTAGCTTCTTAAATTGCAGGAGCTTCCAGCCTCCAGGCATGGAGCCAGTGCTGAGGTGAGAACTTGGAAGAAGTTCAATCTTACAATTAGGTCGGTGTGGGCCAGGGAAAAGGTTCAAAGGGCCGGCAACCAGGCCTTGAACCCTGGCTGGATCCCAGGCTCTGTAAGGTGCCCTGAGCACCCAGCGGGTATGGCCCCCAAACCAAACAAAATATTAATTTATTAGGTTACGTTGGCTACTTGCCTCTTTGGAGATGTCGGGTTTCAAGAAGCTACTGAAGTCTACTTGTCCTTATGGGTCGTCCTGAGATGCAGGACTTCTGTATTTAGGAAAGGGGAGCAGAGACCCCAGTTTCTAGTCCTGGTTAGACAGGAAGTGGGATCACTGGGGGTGACACCCAGATTCCCTGCCCTTGGCTTTGATGGGACTTGGTTTGACCATTTCCCCATCTTTTGTAAAATGCAAGACTTTCTTCAGTGTTGCTTAGGTTCCATCTTTGAGCTCTCCTGATAAAAATCATTGTAATAATTTAATAACTCGAAAACCACTCAAAGCTCCAATTACTGAAGAGGAAACCGGTACTCAAAGAGGGTAAGTAGCTTGACCAAGGTCACACCGCTAATTCAGGAAGTAGTGAAAAAGGGACGCAGATCTAACCAAATAATTCAATTCCTAGTTCAAACAGCGGATCACCTCTGTTTCATGATCTCACTGGTTGGCAGAGACCACATATCCTTCGACTGGCCATGGAAGAAGACAGATCAGCTTTCCTGATAGAGGGGACAGAGTTCTCTCCGTGACAGGCTTGTTACAGTGATTAAATCCTCCTGTGTTGGTGACAGACTGGAAGATTAGGAGGCAGGTGGACTCAGAAGCTGAGAACTCTGGGACAACCCGAACCGCACAGACTATCCATCATCAGGAACTGGCAGGGCCTGGTGGGTACCTCCAGGGCCTCATTGGGCCAAAGAGCGGGGGGCTCCCCATAAACAGATGTCATTGACTGCCATTTGCATCATAAGTTCCTCATTTCTTGGCATGCAGTGATGGATGAGGCTCCGAAGGGTGGAATAATGGAGCTGGCACTTTCCATTCCTTCCTGACCCCCTTTCAGAGCAGCCTCCAGGGACACATTCCCCAGCGGTTCAACGACTTTAGGTCATGACCAAGAATATAATCAGACAACCCAGCCTAGGAGGGTCTGAAGCATGTGGAGGGCAATTCAGCAAAGTCGATGACTCTTAAATGAATTTACTCTATGGACCTATCTCTCAAAGGCCAAAGAAACATTCACAAAGACATTCATTGCAGCACAATGGCCCTCTAGCGAGCAAATCTCTTTCGAGTTCAGTGGATCTAGCAGGATCCACGCTGCAGTAGCTGTGCTCGAGAGCATTCCTTCTAGAAAAGGAACATTTATTCATTCATTTGATTTCGGAGCCCCTACTGTGTGCCAGGAATTGCTTGAGGAGAGGGTTACAAGCAAGAACGCAAGTTGCACAGTAAAATTTGAATTTCAGATACACCCTTTTTATTTTTGGAAAACTTTTTTTATATAACTATGTCCCAACTCACCTGCCCTCTCAGAATGTAGACATAGGACATACTTATACTGAAAACTTAGTGCTTATTTGAAATTTAAATTGAACTGGAAAGCCTGTGCTTTAATTTGCTGACTCTGAGAACCCTGGAAGAGCACCATGTACAGGAACAACGGCTCAGAAATAACATAAACGTCCTTCCAAAGGAGACTTGTTGGGGCTGGAGTGATAGCACAGTGGGTAGGGTGTTTGCCTTGCACACAGGCAACTCGGGTTTGATTCCCAGCATCCCATATGGTCCCCTGAGCACTGCCAGGAGTAATTCCTGAGTGCAAAGCCAGAAGTAACCCCTGTGCATTGCCAGGTGTGACCCAAAAAGAAAAAAAAAAAAGAGAGAGAGACTTGTTAAGTAAATGATGGGAAATCCAGACAGTGGGGGAAATCATTAAGGTAGATCTCTAAGATGACTCTAAATGATTCCCAAGCTGCTTCGTTAGGTGAAAAGAGGAAGGTTTAAAATGGGGCACAAGTTATGCAACCATCTGGTGAGGCAAAGAAATGGATATTGATGTTCTCTGGAGTGTGCCAGAGAGTCTTCAACAGTAGCAGAGCAGGATGGTCCCACAGGGAGGAGAAAGAATGACTCTGAGAGTCACTTAAGTTCAATGTCAAGTGCTAGGCACATTCCTCGAGCTGTTGATGTAATTAATGTTCGGTGTCCCGGTACAAAATGTGTCATCCCAAGGCCAAAGAGAGAATACAGCAGATAGAGCACTTGCCTTGTACCCGGCCAACCTGGGTTCCATCCCCATCACCCCATATGGTCTCTAACCCCTCCAGGAGTGCTCACTGAGAACAGTGCCAGGAGTAAGCCATGAGCACCACTAGGTGAGGCCGCAAAAACAAACAAGTCAAAAAAACCCAGCCTGGACAGAATACACATTGCCGCCAGTGGAACTCCAAGTTCAAACAAACTCTGCCTTCTGGTTCATTGAACTCCCAATTTCCCAGCAGTAAATTATTAATGGAACAGGTTCGAGCTGCTACAGCTGTTGGCCCAACAGAAGCTTGACATCCACGTAGAACACTGCTCAATAATTTGTCTGTCGACCCCAGCTACAGGGAAAAAACTCCACACAACCTCTGCTTCTTCCTGAAGTGGGGTGCAGAGGTCCCACTGAGGGGCCAAAGGTGGCCCTGCAGCCTCAGAGCCATAGTTTGTAACCCAGGTCGGGGACCTTCAACAGCCAAAGACAAGAGACGGGTCCACAAAGGTGGCAGGTGAAGGGGCAAGACAGGGAATAGAAAGAAAGACAAAAAGGAGAGGGCCCCACTGAAGAGGGGGACAGAGGTGAGAACGAGGGAGCGAGAAGGAAAATGAGCTTTGGGACAGGAGTCATAGTATATGGGGAGAGAGCTGACCTTACACACGGCTAACCCAGGTTTTATCCCTGACACCCCATATGATCCCCTGAGCATTGCCAGGAACAATCTCTGTGAGCAGAGCTGAAAGTAAGTTCTGAGCATCACCTGGTGTACCCAAAAACTTTTAAAAAGGAAGGAAGGAAGGAAGGAAGGAAGGAAGGAAGGAAGGAAGGAAGGAAGGAAGGAAGGAAGGAGGGAGGGAGGGAGGGAGGGAGGGAGGGAGGGAGGGAGGGAGGGAGGGAGGAAGGGAGGGAGGAAGGAAGGAAGGAAGGAAGGAGGGAGGGAGGGAAGGAAGGAGGGAAGGAAGGAAGGAAGGAAGGAAGGAAGGAAGGAAGGAAGGAAGGAAGGAAGGAAGGAAGGAAGGAGGGAGGGAGGGAGGGAGGGAAGGAAGGAAGGAAGGAAGGAAGGAAGGAAGGAAGGAAGGAAGGAAGGAAGGAAGGAAGGAGGGAGGGAGGGAGGGAGGGAGGGAGGGAGGGAGGGAAGGAGGGAGGGAGGGAGGGAGGGAGGGAGGGAGGGAGGGAGCGAGGGAGGGAGGGAGGGGAGGGAGGGAGGGAGGGAGGGAGGGAGGGGAGGGAGGGAGGGAGGGAAGGAAGGAAGGAAGGAAGGAAGGAAGGAAGGAAGGAAGGAAGGAAGGAGGAAGGAAGGAAGGAAGGAAGGAAGGAAGGAAGGAAGGAAGGAAGGAAGGAAGGAAGGAAGGAAGGGAGGGAGGGAGGGAGGGAGGGAGGGAGGGAGGGAGGGAGGGAGGGAGGAAGGAAGGAAGGAAGGAAGGAAGGAAGGAAGGAAGGAAGGAAGGAAGGAAGGAAGGAAGGAAGGAAGGAAGGAAGGAAGGAAGGAAGGAAGGAGAGCTTTGGAACAAAGCATATGTTTCCAAAGAGCAGCAGAATCTGCCTATTTTGCTTCAAAAGAAAATACAGGGGCAAGAGTGATAGTATAGCGGGTAGAGCGTTTGCCTTGCACACAGCCAACCTGGGTTTGATCCCCAACTTCCCATATGGTCCCCCGAGCACTGCCAGGAGTAATTCCTGAATTCTGAAGCAGCAGTAAGTCCTGAGCATTGCTGGATGTTGCCAAACAAATAAACAAACAAACAAAAAAGAAAAAATATAAATGCCAACCCTAGCAGAAAGTTGATCACACGCTGCCTTCTCTGTCACTCCCCCAGCCCTCTGAGGTGGATATTATTGCTGTCTGCTGTTGCTAAATGAAGAAGTCAAGGTATGTGAGGTACCCGACCTGTTCAAGGTCACAGAGGTAGCAAGTGGCACAGCTGGGACCAGACCTAGCCCAGGGCCCTAGTCTGTCACCCTTCAGAGAACCATTTCTTTCTGCCTCATTCTGTGCCTTCACATGGTTGCAACATTTATGTTTGAGTGTGACCTGTGTGAAGTCTTGGGTTTGACCTCCAGTACCATCCAGAATAACTAAAACAAAAGAGAAGTTCCAACAGATCCCACAGAAATGCAAAAAGCCTTTAAGAGATGATAGCTGGGGCCAGAGTGATAGTACAGTGGGTAGGGCATTTCCTTGCATGCGGCCAACCTGGGCTTGATCCTCATATGGTCCACAAGCATAATTCCTGAGTGCAGAGCCAGTAGTAACCTGAGCATTTCTGGTGGGATCCAAAAAAGTGAGAGAGAGAAAAGGAGAGAGAGAGAGAGAGAGAGAGAGAGAGAGAGAGAGAGAGAGAGAGAGAGAGAGAATAGCATTATACAACCTACTAGAATGTGGAAAGGATATGGAACATCTGGAAGGCCCGTGCATTGCTGGTGAGAATACAAGATGACACAACCACTCTGAGAAATGGTTTAGCAGCTTCTTATAAATCGAAACAGACAGATCAAAGAGATCAGACAGAGGGTAATGTACTTACCTTGCACACAGCTGACCCTCATAAGCCCTTGGTATGGAAGGAGGCAATCTGAAAAACCAAAATAAATAAAGTGAAATATGCATACATTTTATCTACGACTCAGCAGTCCTACTCCTGGGAATTTACTCTGGAAAAATTAATATAAATGTCCATACAACCTGATGATATTTATAATATCTCTATTCAGTAGAGCCCTAAATTGGAAACAATCTAAGCATCTTTTAATAGTTGGATGGATTAAGTGTAGTATATTTGTGCAATGGAATACTGCTCCACAGTGTGTAAGGTGCTTGCCTTGCATGCAGCTGATCTGGGTTCAGTCCCCAGCACCATATATAGGCCCCTGAACACAGAGCCAGGAGTGATCCCTGAACATGGAGCCCTGAGCACTGCTGGATATGAGCCCAAAATAAAAAATTTTAAAAGATGGAATACTACACAGCAGTAAAAAGGAATTAAATCTTGGCACACAATAAATGAAAGTATCTCAGAGGAATCTATGCTGATTAAAGAAACTATTCTGTGGCTGGAGCAATAGCACAGCAGGCAGGGCACTTGCCTTGCACTTGGCCAACCTGGGTCAGACCTCTGACATCACATATGGTCCCCTGAGCACCCACAAGAATAATTCCTATGTGCAGAGTCAGGAGTAACCCCTGAGCATTGCCAGGTGTGGCCCCAAAACAAAATGAAATTACCCTGAAAACATTTCATGCTATATGCCATTTATATGACATCCTCAAATAAGAAAACTAAAGACAAAGGGCTGGAGCAATAGTACAGCGGGTAGAGCATGTGTCTTGTACGTGACTGACTCAGGTTCAATCCCTGGCATCCCATATGGCCCCCCAAGCACCGCCAGGAGTAATTCCTGAGTGCAGAGCCAGGAGTAACCCCTGAGCATCATTGGGTGTGACCCAGAAAGTAAAAAAAAAAAAAGAAAAGAAAAGAAAAAGAAAGAAAACTAGAGATGGATAGTAGATCAGTGGTTGCCAAAGATTAAGGATGGGGGAAGGGCAGCAATAAAAGGACAACACAGGGAGGTTTTTTGGGGGATGATGGGACCATTCTGTATCCTGATTATAGTAATAGTCATATTAGAGCTATGTATGTATCAAAATTCATAGGACCAACAGCTAGGATGCCTAAAATCCAGAAGACACATTAACTGTTGCATGTAGAGAAATCAGGACCCACATAATCACTGGTGGGGATGAAAATAGTGTAGCCTGGAAGATAGTCCAGCAGTTCCTCATGAACTGTAAGACCTTGGGGTCAAAGTGATAGAACAGCCGGGAGGGTATTTGCCTGGCCCTTAGCCCATCCTGGTTGGATCCCTGGCACCCCATGTGGTCCTCCAAAGACACCCAGGAGTAATCCCTGAGCACAGAACCAGGAATAAACTTTTATGTCCCCCTCCCTAAAAAATGTAGGACTGGAGAGATATCTCTATGCATGCTTTGGACACAGGAGGCTCCTGTTTGACCCGTAGTACCTCGAGCACTCCATCCCCAAGCATCAACCTGAGAGTCGCCCTTGAGCATCATTGGATGTGCCCCCCAAACAAAACAAAGTTAAGTTTAACATTATCCTAATTCCATACATGCCCAAGAGAACGGAAACCTCTCCATACAAAAACTTGTAAACAACTGTTCATAGTGACACTATACCCAATACCCAAAAATAAAAAAAAAATGTTCAACCACTAAAAAATGGAAAACAAATTGTAGTACATTCAACAACAGAATAGTATTCAACAATAAAAACGAAGCATTGATACATGCTACAAAATGGAAAACCTTGGAAAAATTGTTCTAAGTCAAACAAACTGACACACAAAGGCCACTATCATAGCTTCTGCGTAAATCAAATGTCAAGAATAGACATGCCAAGAGAAACATGGTGAAGGGGGAGTCAGGGCCATGAGTCAGGAGTAACTACTAAAGGGAACTTCCTTGGGGGAATGATGAAAATCTAGAATTAGAATCTCAATCTGTAATGACTATGCAACTTTGTGAAAAAATACTAAAATCCAGGGCTGGAGCAATAGCATAGCGGGTAGGGCGTTAGCCTTGCACGCGGCTGACCGGGGTTCAATTCCCAGCATATGGTTCCCAAGCACCATCAGGAGTAACTCCTGAGTGCATGAGCCAGGAGCAACCCTTGTGCATCGCTGGGTGTGATCCAAAAAGCAAAATAATAATAATAATAATAATTTAAAAATCACTATCACTGTCATCCCATTGTTCATGGATTTGCTCGAGCGGGCACCAATAATGTCTCCACTTGTCCTAGCCCTGAGATTTTAGCAGCCTATCTTTACTTGTCCTTCCAACAGTGCCACATTGGAGGCTCTTTCAGGGTCAGGGGAACAAGGTCCATCATTGTTACTATTTTTGGCATATCGAATACATCACGGGGAGCTTGCCAGGCTCTGCCATGTGGGCAGGATACTCTTGGTAGCTTGCTGGGTTCTCCAAGAGGGAGAACTAGACAATAAGAGGTCGCACGGCCAGCCTTGAACGCGACTGCATGCTTCTGGGAGCTTTGTTTTATAGTCTCTGGATTTTGGCCGTGGATGGGATTACACAGTGCTGGGGGCAGTTTGTGGGTATGACTGCCTAGCTACTGGAGAAAGGGGTATCTGGGTGGAGGAGGCCCAGTCCCAATCCGAGCAGGTTTGGAGATCTCAGCCCTGAGTCCCGCACACCTGGGTTCCTTTGCCAGTTCCTTCATGAGTGAGGCTGGTCTGAGCATGTGGAGAATTACCTTTAGCATGGCTGTGGCTGGTTCCGGTGAAGATAGTCAGGCTGGAGGGTTGGGGGAAAAAATTGGGCATTTGTTTTTCCTTTGTTTTTGTTTCTTGCCCCTGTGCCTGGCTATCTTCACTGGGGCCCCTTGGAGGGGGTGGGTTGAGTTTCCATCCCCACCCCAAGCAAAGCCCCCGAAGCCGAAGACCTCTGGAAACCAGCCACAGCCATGCTCCTAGAGTGTCCTGCCCACATAGGAGAGCCTGGCAAACTCCCCGTGGTGTATTCATATGCAAAAACCAGTAATAATGATGGGTCTCATCCCCCTGACCCTGAAAGAGCCTCCAATGTGGCACCATTGGGAAGGACGAGTAACGAGAGGCTTCTAAAATCTCAGGGCTAGGATGAATGGAGACATTACTGAGACCACTCGAGAAAATCGATGATCTACGGATGATGATGATGATGATGATGATGATGATGATGGTGAAGATGATGATGATGATGATGATGATGTTTTTGTTTGGGTGCTTCACCAACACCCAGCAATGCTCAAGAGTCATTCCTGGCTCCACACTCAGGAATCACTTCTGGTGGTGCTGAGGGGACTGTATTGGGATCCCTGGGATCAAATTCATGTGGGTCACATGCAAGGCAAGGACCTTATCCGCTGTATTATTTCTCTGCCCCCAAAATTTGATACTTAAAAAGATATGTATGCTATGTAAACTATCAACCAAAAATTCATAGAATTGTACACCAACAGATTTTTTTTTTTTTTGGAGGAGGAGGAGGTCAGGAATCACTCCTGATGGGACTCAGGGAACCATATGGGGTTCGGGGAATCAAACTCAGATCAGATACATGCAAGGCAAGCACTCGAACCATGGTGCTATCTCTCTGGCCCCACCAACAGAATTTTTTAAATATCTTCATTGAATACAATTCAGCATGATCCACCTGGCAAGAACTAGGTACCCACCTGCCTTGTGTACCCTAAGGTGCCCTCATACGGTCATGTTTAAGACTATGGTTCCCACACGTGGCTGCACATTGGAGAGTTCTTAAGACTTCTGAGGCAACCAACCTCTAGATATTCTAGTCTAATTGGTTTGGGGTTGGGCCCTTGTACCAAGAGTACTTCAAGCTTTCCAGATGATTGATTCCAAATTTTGCGCAGCAAAACGAAAAAACCAGGGACTTGGCAAGAGCCAGAGAAACCATCAACCAGTAGCAAAGCCAGCTCCCCTCCCCGCCACTTGAGTGCAATCAGATTAGGTTTGTCCTTGGCAAAGAGAACAAGCAAGCTCATTCCCGCTGCTCACCGTGCTGAACAGAAATACGTCAGGGCATTCCTTCCAGTTCCCTCAGGACACCTGCTCTCTCAGGAAACATGTAGCTGAGGTGATTATCAGCCTTTCTTAGTTTTTGTTTTATTTATTTTTTTTACTTTTGAACCACGTCTGGTGATGCTCAGGGGTAAATCCTGGGTAGGGTAGTGTTTGTCTTACATGCAGTCAACTGGGGGTTAATCCCTGGCATCCCATACAGCCCCTGAGGCTGCCAGGAGTGATTCCTGAGTGCAGAGGTAGGAATAACCCCTGCCACCTCCCCCCTCCACCGCCAAAAAAAAAAAAAAGAGGGAAAAAAAGAACAAGTGTTTACAATAAGCTTACAAATGGTAGCAGGAAAATTTAAGACAGGAGGAGTGAGAATCTAGGGACACAAAGTCAATACAAGGGAGTGAATGTGGGCCCCACCCTCGTTGGGGAAGTTAGGTTCTGAAAATAATAATCATCTAACATTGTGGGGCCAGAGTGATAGTACAGTGGGTAGGGCGTCTACCTTGTATGTGGCCAACCTGGGTTCAATCCCTGGCATCCTATGTAGTCCCCCCAAGTACCGCCAGGAGTAATTCCTGAGTGCAGAGCCAGGAATAACCCCTGAGCATCACTGGGTGTGACCCAAAATGCAAAATAAGTAAATTTTTAAAAAAATAAATAACATTAATTGTGCTGAGCACTGTCCTAAATTCTACATACAGTAACTGGTTGACTTTTCAGAATAACCCTATGAGGTTTGACGTGATGATATGCACTCTTATTCTATGCCCATTTATAAGTGGGGGGGGACACTGAGGTACACAGACCAGAAGAAGCAACATCTCATGATCTCCCAGGGGCATTTGAACTCAGAAACTTGGTTTCAGAATCAGCATTTATATGTGGATGAGGCTACACCCGGCTGTGCTCAGGGTTTATTCCTGGCTCTGTACTCAGGGATCACTCCTGCCCATACTCAGGGGACCATAAGGGGTGCCAAGGATTGAACCCAGGTCAACTGCATGCAAGGCAACCGTCCTACCCGCTGTCCTATTGCTCTAACCCAAAGAAAACATTCTGATGTACTTGGCCCGGAGTTCGCTCCCCACCATCCCATAGCTCAGTTCTCCCAGCTCAGAAGTGCTCGGTACTGACCAGGGTGCATGGTCCCAAGCAGGGTGCACAGGGCTGGGTGAAATGCCTCCGAGCTCCCTTGATGACACCTGTCTCTCTTGGAGGAACTGACGCAGGTCTTTGGAAGGAAGCAAAGTCAGCCCCACCACCTACCTCAGTGCCCTTCCCTTCTCCCTCTGTTCCAGTCCTATAGAAAAGAAACCTAAAAGTATTTTGCCTGGAGTAATTTCCTTAGGGTAGCAATTCTCAGACCTAACTGCTCCCCCAAATACCCTTGGAGACCCCTTCTCACTTCTGGAACATAGATTTTCTGGTAATCAGAATGGGAAAGGAGGGGGTGCTGAGGAGCTCTAGGTTTTTCGTTAATTTGGTTTGGAGGCTACCCCCAGCAGTGCTCAGGGCTTACTCCTGGCTCTGTGCTCAGGGCTCAGTCCTGGCAGTGCACAGTGGAATGTAGGTGCTGCTGGGAATCAAACCAGGGTTATATGCATGCAAGTTAAGAGCCTTCCTCCCTCTACCACCGCTCCAGTCCCAAGAACTCTACTTTGCAACCCCCCCTAGTAATCAGGTGCCTCAGTTTCTCTCCACTCGGCGCACATTCTTTGGCATTCCCAGGTACAAATGCTGATGGGCGATGCTTATTTAAAAGAATTCTTTAACTTTGCAGCAGGAATTTTACAAAGTGTTGAGGGTAGGGTGAGGTGAGGAATAGGAAGTGAAAAATGACCCCCAAACCAGAGTACCCACATAAGATATCAGTCCTTTACACCTGTTTTCTCCTGTTCCCCTCCCAAGGTGTACTATAGGCCCACATGAAAAACAACCCAAAAAAAAGCCTGTCAGAAATGGACACTTCTTACATTTCCTTTTTTTTTCTTTTTGGGTCACATCCAGAGATGCTCTGGGGTTACTCCTGGCTTTGCACTCAGGAATTACTCCTGGCAGTGCTCAGGGGACCATGTGGGATGCTGAGAATTGAACCCAGGTCGGCCATGTGCAAGGCAAATGCCCTACCCACTGTACTATCGCTCCAACCCCCAGAAATGGGCATTCTGACCTCTTAGAATCCCACCACCCACCAGAAAGAACCATCATTACATAAGTTTTATTCTGGTTCTGCATTTTGGTGTGCAATTTTTTTTTTCTTTTTGGGTCATACCCAGCAATGCACAGGGATCACTCCTGGCTCTGTACTCAGGAATTACCCCTGGCGGTGCTCAGGGGACCATATGGAATGCTGGGAATTGAACCCGGGTGAGCCGCATGCAAGGCAAATGCCCTACCTGCTGTGCTATCCCTCAGCCCCCATAATTTTTTTTTAGTGGGGGTGCCACACCAGGCTGTGCTAGGGGCTTACTCCCAGCTGTGTGCGCAGGAATCACTCCTGTGGCCATATGGGATTGAACCCAGGTCAGCAGTACAAGGCAAGTGCCTTACTCATCCGTTACCTCTCTGGCCCCAAGACCATCAGATTTTGATGAGGCGTGAATTGGCAAGAAGGAAAGACTTTTTTTTTTTTTTTTTTGGTTTTTGGGTCACACCCGGCGATGCACAGGGGTTACTCCTGGCTCTTCACTCAGGAATTACCCCTGGCGGTGCTCAGGGGACCATATGGGATGCTGGGATTAGAACCGGGGTCGGCCGCGTGCAAGGCAAACGCCCTACCCACTGTGCTATCGCTCCAGCCCAAGGAAAGACATTTAAATGAAAGACATGAGTTGTCTGGACAGAGCCTCAGATTCCCGTTTACAGATTCCGCATGGTGGAGTGAGTGAGAGGATGTCTAGAAATCTGAAGTCACACATGCTCTCTCCCTGCCTCCAATGAAGGGAGAAAGAAATATTTTGGGACTCTTGTGCAAACATCGTTCTGTTATGCCTGAGCTAACAGAACCCTACTCCTCGTTCTACCCGTCAGGCCCTGGGAGGGGGGCCAGCCCCAGCATGATGTCCTATCTTGTCACCGAGGAGGTGGGGGTGCCTTTGTGTGGCTTCCAGTTGCTGTGGCTCTGTAGGAGTCTGATCCAGGCATAGAAGAGGGGAAGTCGCTGCCATCATTTCCCAAGATGAAGAGCTAAATGATGGCGCTGATGAACAATTTGCATCTAAGAGGCGGTTGGGGCGTTTGGTGAATGGCCCATGATTACAGATAAGCACCACCTGCCACGGCCACGCAGCCCGCCCCCCTTCTGCTGGGAGGGAGAGTTTTCTCCTGGGCAGAAAAGCTGTTTTTTTTTCCCTTCACTCTCTGGTGCTTTTATGCTAATGTTTTGGAGCTAAACAAAAAACTGGATTTATAGGACGTCTAACTGGTTCCTTTGGGATGAAGGATGTATCATTTCCAATTGAGGCTCCTCTACATTTTGATTGAATTGGAACAGAGGAGGCTGCCTAGGCCTCTCCCAGTCCCCAAATGCCCCCTTTGTGTGGTCTATGTACATTATCCTACTGAATGCAAATTCCTCAGTCTTTTGCCAGACTCAAGGTCTGCCAGGAGTCTGAGCTTTTTGCTTTTGTGTTTGTTGTGGGGTTTGGGTTTGCTACTCGTGGCTCTGTGCTCAGGGGCCACTCCTGGCAGTGATGTTGGAGAGGGGGGGTGATGCTCAGGGGCCATTCCTGGCAGTGATGTGGGGGGGGGGTGATGCTCTGGCAGTGATGGCCATAGACAAGGCCAGGGATTGAACAGGGGTCAGTCTCATGCCGTGCAAGCGCCTTATTTCCTGTGCTGTCTCTCGGCCCAGGAAACAGTTTTTAACAAGCACCCTGTCATTGCATGACTCCTCAGAGAGTGCGGGTTCTAAACTAAACTAGTTCCTCCACACTGAAATCCAGCCTTTATAACAGATATTCAAGGTCATAGCCCATTTTCCAGACCAAATATTTTTCCAGGTTGCCATAATCTAGGACATCCGGGAGCCCCTGAACCAAGGTTAAAACGCCGAGTGCCAGGGCTGGAGCAACAGAACAATGGATAGCGTGCTGCCTTGCACAGGGCCTTGCTGAGCCCTTGCCCCCTGAGCACCACCAGGAGTAAGTCCTGAACGCTGAGCCAGGAGTAAGTCCTGAGCATCACTGGGTGTGGCCCCCAAAGCAACAACAGAAAAGAAAAGCCGAGTGTTCTAGCACTGTAAAGGGGCTCCTCTGTACACGCTGCTCAGACACTCACTGGTACAAACACGTCCCAGCCAAAACACTGCACAGATGAGGGCGTGGAGAAAGAGTGCGGTGGTTTCAAAGGCCTCTCTGACTTGCCTCGGGTCACAGGCTCAAATCTGCATTGTCACCACGCGTATCAGGTGCCATCCTGGCAGCTCCCTACTTGGTTCTGGCAGCCCCTTTTCAAGCCAGACTAGGCGTGCGAAAGCACCAGAGAAAAGGTAACATGCTCCCATCCCCAGTGCCCTGTGAGTATAGCAACCAACAGAAAAGATGGGCCACTTCCTGCAGGCAGTGCAATGGAGTATGTGAGCACCCCCCCCACCCCCCCAAGAGCTTACAGCTAGAATCCATGTGCTTGTTGTTGCAGGACTTGATCCAGAATTGAGGAAAAACATAATACATAGTACAAAGGTCCTCCTCGATCAAGGTGCAAGCAGAACCTAAAGAATTTTTTCTTCTTTTTGTTTTTTGGGCTATACCTGGTGGTGCTCAGGGATGACTCCTGGCTCGGTGCTCAGAGATCACTCCTGGAGGGGCTCAGGTGACCATAAAGAGTGCCAGAGATTGAACCTGGCTCAGCCACATGGAAGGCAAGTACCTTACCCATTGGACCATCTCTCCAGCCCCCATGAACCTGAGAGATTTTAAATAGAAAATAGATGTCAGGGTCTCAAGAGATAGTACAGCGGGTAGGGTGCTAACCTGACACACAGCTAACCTGGCTTCAATCCCCAGGACCCCATATGGTCCCCCACACCTGCCAGGAGTGATTCCTGAGTGCACAGCCAGGAATCATCCCTGTGCACCACCAGGTGTGACCCCCCCAAAAAAAAATCAAAACAGAAAACAGATGTCAGACGTGAAGGAGCCCTGGAATCTAGGCTTTAAAGCTACCCCAACTGAGTTCTTCCATAAAAAGAAGTTCTTCCACTAAAAAAAGTGCAATAAAAAACAGAAGTTCACTTGGCAACTCTAGAACACCCCCCCCCTTTTTTATTTTTCGGTTTTTGGGCCATACCTGCAGTGCTCAGAACCTCCTCCAGCTTCTGCACTCTGGGATCGTGGCAGGCTCAGGGGGCCGGAGACCTGGGTTGGCTGTGTGCAAGGCAGGCACCCTCCCCAAGGTACTATGGCTTGGACCCACCTAGAATCTGGCTGCACAAATGAGAATCACCAGCAGGAGAGACTGAAATTGTGGCCCAAACTGATTAAATCAGAATGTCTGCAGGGGTACCTGGTATTGTCCTGTCTAAAGCTCCCCAGTGGTCCCACTGTGCAGTGGAGACTGAGAACCACTGAACTGAAGGAATTCCGAGGTGGTAAGAGGTAAGCTAGAGTGGCCATGGAATGCTTCTGCAGCAGATGGGCTCTGAGCCACATCTACAAGAATGTGCAGAAAAGAAAAATGGAGGGTGGAGATCAGCATAAGAAAACATTTGGTTTGGGCAAAAGATTTGTAATGAGAACTAAGCCTGGGAACACTGGGTGGGGCCAGATCCCGGGGGCCCTAAAAACGCGAAGTAAGGAGTTTAATTTATTCTCAGGAGAGGGAGTCATAGCAGATGGGAATAAGGAAGTGACTGATCAAATGTGAGGAAAGATATATCAAGGTGTAGACAGCAAGTGTTTTGAGATGAATTCGAGCTGGGGAACCCAAAGAGAAAAGATCAGATTTTCTTTTGGCTTTGTTTGTGGTCCACACCCCATGGTACTCAGGGCTTGCTCCTGGCTCTGTGGTTAGGGATCAATCCTGACAGGACTCTGGGATCATATGGGGAACCAGAGATCAAACTCAGGTCAGACTCATGCAAGGCAAACTCACATTAACCGAGATGAAAGATCTTTCTAAGGTGATAATTCCTAATTAAGGAGAAGGGACAGCAAGATGACATTCTCGGGGGCTGGAGTGATAGCACAGCGGGTAGGGTGTTTGCCTTGCACGCGGCCGATCCGGGTTCGAATCCCAGCATCCCATATGGTCCCCTGAGCACTGCCAGGAGTAATTCCTGAGTGCAGAGCCAGGAGTAACCCCTGTGCATCGCCGGGTGTGACCCAAAAAGCAAAAAAAAAAAAAAAAAAAGATGACATTCTCATATAATTCCTGGTAGGTGGATAAGTTAGTACGGTCTTTCTGGAAGGGAGAACAACCCTAGCCCTTAGGGTACCTTTGTGAGAATTGCAACAAGACAGTCCTGTCTCCTGAGTTGACTCAACACCCCCCAGACACAGGGCATGATGTAGTCAGCAGAACTGATAGCCAGCATATCTTGTCCCCTCAAAACTAAATTCCTCAATTGTCTGCAATAGGCTTACAGAATTATAAGCCAGGAGCTGGAGGTTGTACAGCAGGCAGGGCATTTGCTTTGCAAGTGGTCAAACCGAGTTTGATCCCCAGCATCCCACGTGGGGCCCTATGCACCACCAAGCATGATCCCTGAATGCAGAGCCCGGAGCGAGCACCAGGCACAGCCAAGTGTGACAAAAACAAAAAAAAATAATTGTAGGTTTGGCTCCATATCAGCTTCAGTTCTGGATCACTAGATGTGAGGCATTTACAGGCTGTTCCTGTACCCTCAAGGTCCACAAGACACACCTTGGATGCGTCTAGGAGAGCAGCGAGGATTCAGCAAGACCTTGGTCCAGCAGCGGGCAGCAGCGATCATCTACCTGGCAGATAGTCTCTCTTCCAGCTTGCTTCAGAACCCGGCTTTCACTCCACAGGAATGGGCGTGGTGCCAAGGATGACCTGGGCAGTGGTTTCAGAAATGTCCTGTTGGTGCAAGAAGAAGGTATTGCCATATCATTGACAGCAGCTTTTCAATGAAGGGTCTGCAGACCCCTGCCAGTCTGCATGCAGGTGTCAAAAATGTTGAGTCACCCATCTAAGTCATTCCTGCTTGTGACTCTTCCACAATTTTAGAACAGGGACGGGGGGAGGGCAAGAGGGAGGGACCAAGACCGAAAATGAAAAAGAAGGGCTCAGGAAAGCAGGAGGTAGGTGAGCTTCCAGAAGGAAGAATGGCCAACCGCTTTATTTTTTTATTTTATTTATTTATTTATTTATTTTGCTTTTTGGGTCACACCTGGCGATGCAGAGGTTACTCCTGGCTCTGTGCTCAGGAATTACTCCTGGCAGTGCTCGGGAGACCATATAGGATGCTGAGAATCGAACCTGGGTCAGCTGCATGCAAGGCAAACGCCCTACCTGCTGTGCTATCACTCCAGCCCCTGGCCAACTGTTTAAATTCTGTCTTATAAGGAGGTCATAGAGGTGAAGACAATCCTGGAATCCCTTAGTCTTCATGAGTGAGAGGTCACTCATGCCCTCGATATGAGCGTGGCCACGCACATATAAATATACTGCAAAGGGCTAGTGGGAAACAAAGAAATGACTGTAAAAGAAAAAGGACAGGGAAAGAAAATATGTCACCAATGGGAGAAGACTTGGAGGCGGTGCACAGACCCCCCAGCTCCAGGGCTCCAATGAGTGACCCCTTGCCTGTGTATTTGGGCCACTTTCTGCCTCCCCAGAAGCTTGGCCGGAAGTGCCCCTCCCGCCCAGCTCCTTGATTAATTCCCGCTCTCTGGGGGCTTGGCATGAAAGAAGAACTAATCATGCTCTCTCACCATCTGGGCAATTACAGTCTCCCCTCAGCTGGTATGAAATGAAGGGTTGGTGACACTTAGTGGCAACCCTGTCCCCATCACATCTGGGCCTTAATCTCTTGAGTTAGCCAAATCCAGGGAAGTTTGTGATTCAAGTGATGAAGTAAACAGCCCCTGGGCTAGGCCACACTCTCAGTGTCCCTGACTCCGTGAGCTTTGACTGGAGAAGGCTAAAATGGTTCTGCAGCTGGCTGGATGAAGGGAGGGATGGAGAGATGGACAGATGGATGGATGGATGGATGGATGGATGGATGGATGGATGGATGGATGGATGGATGGATGGAAAGAGGGATGGATGGACAGATAGATGTGTTCCAAGGTGAGTGGGGTCTGGCCAGCAGGGTTATGTGGGAAAGTGTCTAGTCTGAGTTCCCTGGAGGCTTCCTCTCGCTTCTTGTGGTTCACCCCAGACCCTTGAGCTAGTCATACCTCAGGTATGAACAAAGTCATACCTCAGGTTGGGCTTGGAGAGTTCATGCCGGACACCCCTATACTGGAGAAGGGCCAGTAAAAGGATTCTAGGGGCTCAAGTTTTCCTCTGTCCTGTCCTGTCACTGTATTGGAATCTCTGGGACTCTAGCTGTCATCTAAGACTGTTTGCTGTGGAGCTGGAGAAACAGAACAGCAGATGAGGCACTTGCTTTGCATGTGGCCAGCCCAGGTTCGATGACCGGCACCCCATATGGTTCCCGTGAGCACCATCAGGAGTGATCCCTGAGTGCAGAACCAGGAATAAGCCAGGAGCACCACCAGGTGTGGCCCAAAATACAAAGCAAAACAAAACAAAAATTAAATAAATTGTCATAGCGATTCCTCTAGCCAAGAATTTCATTCTTTGGTAATATCTGTCTTCAGCCTCAGCTTAATATTGATGTGACATTGATCCAAAATGTCCATATGAAGTACATCCAAACTCCTGGTCACAGATCGCATGCCAGCCCTGGGGCTGGGCGTTGACTCCATTAATTCTCACCAACCTGAGAGGTGAATACTCTTCTCCCCGGTTTCTAAATGAGGAAACCGAGCTCCAAGCAAGTCACCCAAGTTCCGCAGCTGGATAGTGGGGAAGTCAGACTTCAAGCTCGGCACTGGCTTTGCTCTCAGCCTCGAGGCAGCATCCCGGAGGCCACCTTTGCTTCAAGGAAGCCTCTTCCCAGCCGTACCCAGCGGCACCGTGGTTTTGACCCAGACTGTGGCCGCAACAAGCAGAGGCTAGGAAAATGAAACTGAGTGTGCCTGTTCACAGGACGTGAATCTGAAGTTAGAATTAACTCCTTGATGGTGGCACTGAGTTAGCCAGCGAGTGGCAAAGGGTCTCTGAATTCAGATGAAGAAGGCTCTGCTGAGGGCCAGAGCAATTGTACAGCGTTAGGGCGCTTGCCTGGCACACAGCCAACCGGGGTGAGATCCCCAGCATCACAGACCCATCCCTTGAGCCTACCAAGAGCCCGCCCCTGAGTGCAAAGCCATGAGTACGCCCTGAGCACTGCCCGATGTAGCACCAAAACAAGAAACAAAACCAAAAAGAAGTCTTTGTTGAACCCTGGCACTGGTGCGGGAACACTGGGGGATGGGGTGTCACTGTACCGTTCAGGGCTTTGTCCCCCTCTATAGAATCTGGGGCAATCCCAAGGAGAGAGCTCTAAGCGTTGGAGGCAAACCTTGCGCGTATGAGGCCTCAGGTTGGATTGCCAGCCCCAGACGCCCCACTCCCAGCACCACTTGGAGTGGTCCCAGGCCCCTGAGCACTCTGAGAAATGCCCCCACCTCAACAGGAAGCAAACTGCTATGTCAGGGGTTATGGAAGGATGACTTTGAGGAAAAGTGAGATTCTGCAGTTTGTGAGATAATCATGCTGGGTAGGGAGGGGTAAGGAGGGAGAGAAGTACAGCCCTTTTATTGCCTCATAAACGGGGATTATATTTGACCATCCTGGACAAAAATCTGGTTGATATTCCTTAGGGAAGGAACTCAAGAACTTTGGGATCATTCCTGGGGGGGTCGGGGACCAGATGGGATGCCAGAGATTGAAGCCAGGTTGACTGTGTGAAAGGTAAATAACCTAAGCACTCACTCGAAGACTTTGGAACCAAATAGATCTGGTTTTGGATCCTGGCTGTATTGTTTACTTGGTCTGATAACCACGACCTAAAAGCCCCAAATTACCCAACTTTAAAAGGGCAGCAACCCTTATGCCCAAAGGTATGCTGGTGAGAGTTTAGCAATAGGTTCTCTGGAAGAACCAAAGCCTGCTTCGTAGTGTTCAGTAATTGAACATGGTGTAAATATTTGCCCATGGCAGATTTCAAGTTATCGGCATGATATCAATCAACTCGAGGAATTCCTGTAACTGGCAAGCCAGGAGAGTGAGGACTAGTGCCAGCATGCCACCACTGCTGCTCTGGTTATCTCTCAGGTCTTATTTGTATGCAGTTCGTCCCCTTCGCTTAAGTTTTACTGTTGATGCAACGACCGGCGTTCTACACGCTTGTTGCAATGCCAACACACTAGGCTGTGGTGTTCTCCAGCAGACACACACTTTAGCTTCAGTGCTCATGCTTGGCTGTGAGCATTGCTGGATGTAACCCCAAAAAGGTGAAAAAAAAATCTTAGTCAAGGGGCCAGGGGCCAGGAAGTCAGTGCAAGTGATAGAGCGCAAAAATAGCATGTGTGAGGTTTTTATGTTTTGTTTTGTTATTTGGGACTACCTCAGCAATGCTCAGGGGTTATTCCTGACTCTGCACTCAGGGATCATTCCTGGTGATGCTCAGGGGACCAGATAGGGTGCCAGGGCTTGAACCTGGGTCAACTGCATGCAAAGCAAGCACCCTATCTGTTGTACTATCACTCCAGCTCTTTTTGTGTGAGGTCCTAAATTCAGTGAGGGCCTGGTGACCCAAACACCACAACACTAGACCCAACCAACCAACCATTGGGCCCTCACCACTGAGACAAGCATCACTCTCCTAAACACCCTGCAGGGACATGCCAGATTCCGTGCTGGGTGTCATCCATGCAATATTGTTCCCTTAGTTGCTGTGCTCTCCAATGGAGATGATCGCATTGTTTCACAGGTCAAACTGGGTAGTGGAGAGGAAAAATTCATTTTCTAATGTTACTCAGTAACATCAGAAAGTAGATAAGTAGCTTTGAAACTGACCCCAAAGTCCACACTCACATCTTCAGGTTGTCCAGAGGGAGGAAGAGAAGGGGAGATTTCACAATAGGCATTGTCCCAACTTTTCACTCCTCCTAATGGCTCTTTGGGGAGTGTTTCTGGGTAGGGCGGGCCAGTTCACAGCACAGCAACACCTTCTCTGGGATTGTCAGGCAAATTGCAGCACCAATAATGGTAGGAGCATTAGCGAGCCTCCAGACTCCACAACATCCACATTCCAGGGAGGGGAGAACTTTCTGGGGAGAATGGAATTTGCACCACCTTTTTCTTCTGGGAGTGTTTCTGAATTCTGAATTAAAAAGCAATGGTGGGGCTGGAGTGATAGCATAGCGGGTAGGGCGGGTGTTTGCCTTGCACGCGGCCGACCCGGGTTCAAATCCCAGCATCCCATATGGTCCCTTGAGCACCGCCAGGAGTAATTCCTGAGTGCAGAGCCAGGAGTAACCCCTGTGCATCACCAGGTGTGACCCCAAAACCAATAAAATAAAATAAATAAAGAGCAATGGTTTGGGCTTGACCTGGACAGCAGGCACTGCTGCCTGTCAGAGCAACCAGGAAAGCTGCTTGTTGGGGCTGGAGTGATAGCACAGCGGGTAGGGCATTTGCCTTGCATGCGGCCAACCCGGGTTCGATTCCCAGCATCCCATATAGTTCCCCAAGCACCGCCAGGAGTAATTCCTGAGTGCATGAGTCAAGAGCAGCCCCTGCACATCGCCACACATGCACACACACACACACAAAAAAAACCGCTGCTCGTGTCAACCAGAGTTCAGAGGAGCCGCCAAACCACAGGCGGGTCTCCTGTAAACCGGAAGCAGGGAGGAAAGCTGAGTAGGGACGTGGACAGGACTCTGAACGCAGAGTGGAAATTGCCACATTAGTCCTAGTGTTGAGGTGCTGTGTGCGAAAGCTGGCTGCAGAGGAGGAGTCCATCCATGATTGGATTAAGGGAGTGAACAGTACTTCCTGTCCTGTAGGAGACAGCAGCCACAGTCTCCAGGAGAAAAACATCACCTTTTGTTTTTGTTTTTTGGCCACACCCAGCGGTGCTCACGACTGACTTACTCCTGGCCCTGTGCTCGGGGATTGCTTCTGCTCAGGGCATGGTATGTGTTACCAGGGATGGAACCCAGGGATGCTATAGGCAAAGCAAGCGCCCTCCCCGCTGTACTATGGCTCTGGCCCTTTTTTGTGTTTATTGTTGTAAGCACGGTACCCAGCAGTGCTTGGGACCATGCGATGCTGCTAGGGATCAAACCCAAGACCTCACACATGCAAGGGGTGTGCTCTACCCTTTGGCCACCTCCCAGGCCCTTCATGCATATTTTCTAGTTAAAATATTAAATATTTTCGGGGCTGGAGCGATAGCACAGTGGGTAGGGCGGCCAACCCGAGTTCGATTCCCAGCATCCCATATGGTTCTCTGAGCACCACCAGGGGTAAATCCTGAGTGCAGAGCCAGGAGTGACCCAAAAAGCAATACCCTGGGTATACCCAGGGCTATACCCAACAGTGTTAGGGGCGGGGGGGAGTGGGATAGGGTTCAAATTCATGTCCCCCTTACATGCAAAGTATATGCTCCTAATTGCTGGGCTTAACGGTCACTGAACTATCTCCTCAAGTCAGATCTCATTAGGGAATAATAGGTAACTGGAGAAAAATATTCCTAAATCCCTCTGCACTGTTTCTCCCACCTCCAACATCCCTTTATCCCCTTTTTTGCCTCCCTGAAAAAATTCAGGTGATTTTTTCCCCCTAGGAGTCGTTGCAGCAGCTTTTGTTGCTGGTGCTATTTTTATTTTGAAATCATTTTTAAGTTTACAAGAGTTGTAAAGCTAATAGAAAAAATTCCAAAAAAAATTCACCCAATTTTCTCTAAGTGATTTTTTAAAAAAGAACAGTAATGTTGGGGCTGGAGTGATAGCACAGCGGGTAGGGCGTTTGCCTTGCACTCGGCTGACCTGGGTTCGATTCCCAGCATCCCATATGGTCCCCTGAGCACCGCCAGGAGTGGTTCCGAAGTGCAGAGCCAGGATTGACCCCTGTGCATTGCCGGGTGTGACCCAAAAAGCAAAAAAAAAAAAAAAAAAAGAACAGTAATGTGTTCATGGGCAAATCAAATTATTTTGGGCTTATGCTCCCTCATTTATAAAATAATAGGTCATGGGGCCAGAGAGAGAGCTCAGAGGTCTGGCAGATATCTTTACATGAGGGAACCTTGGGCTTGAACCCAGTACCACATGGTGCACTTATCATCATTATGAGTGACCCCCACAAGTACTGATCTGGGAGTAACCCATTACTGCTAGGTGTGGTCAAAATTATTAAAAGATTGACTCATACCCTCTAATATCCCTCCTTCGAATTCCACCTTTCTATGAGTCTAAATCTGAGATTATTTAAGTACTTCCCAGGACCCCCCTCATTATGTTCAAAGTTAATAAAGTTGATGATTAATCATTTGTAGCTATGGCCAATGACTATGTTTCCATCACTTTTCACACATCAATTACTTAATTCTCCTAAAACTGAAGTCATGAGGCAGCTTCTATTTTAATACCCATGTGAGAGATGAAGAAGCTGTTCACAGAGAAATTCAGTGACTTCGGAGACACTAACATCTCTTTGCTACCTAAACCTCCACGGAGTCTTATTCCAGGAAAGGAACTGGATGGACTCAAGCAGCTTTAATGAGTGTTTACCTGGGAGAGTGAGCAGAGAGATCAAGGAGAGAAAGGGAGCCAAGAGGGGTCACCTTGGTGTCAGGAAAGAGGGCACATTTTAAGCACCAGTTCTAACATTTCTCCACTCTGTAACTTTATTTTTTTTCTCACTCTGTAACTTTAGGCAGTTCATTTAACTGTGATAAATTGTAGTTGCTACATTCCCCCAATTAGACAAACCCTATGATAATAGCCGCTCTGGACAAAACGTTCCTCAACATTTGTGTCAAAATCTAATCTCAAAAATGATGGTATTTGAAGGTGGGGCTTTGGGGAGTGTTAGGTTATTAGATCATGAGGGTGGAGCCCCTATAATGAGAAAGAAATAAAGAGAGAGAGAAAATGAAGGAGGGAGGGAGGGAGGGAAAAAGAGGGAAGGAGGAAGGAAAGAAGGAAGGAAGGAAGGAAGGAAGGAAGGAAGGAAGGAAGGAAGGAAGGAAGGAAGGAAGGAAGGAAGGAAGGAAGGAAGGAAGGAAGGGAGGGAGGAAGGAAGGAAGGGAGGGAGGGAGGGAGGGAGGAAGCAGAGCCTCTGGAATTGCATTTAGGTTTGAGGGTTGTGGCAAGGATCGAACTCACAATCTCACACTTGAAAGTGAGGAAGATGGCTGGGAGGGGGGCCCTAATGATTTGAATTTGGGGAGCTGTTTGCGCTATACCCAGTCTTAATTCTGGCTCTTTGCTCAGGGATCACTCCTGGCAGGACTTGGGGTACCATAGATAATATCGGGGATCAATCCCAGGTGGGCCATGTAAAAGGCAAGTGTCTTAACCCCTGAGCTCCAGCTCCAGCCTCGCTGAAGTTGTTTATATGAGGAAACCAACACAGAGAGGTGGGGTGTGGGGGGGTTGGGGGGATGTGCTCAGTCCCAGGGGTGAAAAGCAACGGACAATTCAAAGGTAAGCTCTGAGGAAGGGGGAGGTGGCTCAGACCTTGCCTACAGGAGATCTGGATTCAAGCCCCGACATCCCAGAACCAAATACACTTCCTTAGCCTCAGAGACCGCCCACTGCACCTCTAGGCTACTTGGCCTCCAGGAAGTCCTCAAAGGTTCTTGTGAACCCAAAGCAGGAAGTGTGTGGGAGGGCGTTGTAAAACTATAAAGCGCCTGACACACGTCAGAGCTGCCCGGGACCCAGGCGGGCAGTGACTGCGGTCGGCAAACCAGCACTGTCTCCTCCACCACCAGGCTTCTCTGGAACACTTGGTGGCCAGGGAGAAAAGGGCAAAATCATGACTGTGGCTCCTTCCTCGGGAACACTGCCTCACTCCCAGTCGGGTTTTTATTTGGGGTCATCATCTAAGAGAAGAGAAGTCCTGTAGGCAGGGTGACTAAGGCTGTGAGTCATGCGCCCGCAGCCTCCAGGCACCCGCATCCACTGGGAGAGGTGTCCCTGCCCACCTGTAGTGGGAGGAATTCGAGGCAGGGGGCAAGGGCAGTGGAGGGGGAGGGCCCCCACCACGGGATCCTAGGACTTCCCTCCAGATGGAGCAGATGGCTCTGCTCAGTGCAGCAGGCGCTACAGTCATTCTCCAGCACACACACACACACACACACACACACACACAAACACACACACAAACACACACACACACACACACACACACACACACACCACGCCCCCGTGCCTGAAGCAGGCTCCTACCTCCAAGAGGGGCTCATCAGCCCTTAGAAAAGACAGACCATGGACTTAGACCATGGCTGAATACACAGGCCAAAGGATAAAAAGACCACATTTGCAAAGCACTTCATGGCTTAGAAAGCACTGCCACATGCTCTGATGATCCTCCTGAAAAAAAAAAAATGATGGTGTGAGTATTACCAGTATTCAGTTACATGAATAAGAAAGCTGAGGCTCAGAGAAGTCTCTGTTGAAGTCTCACACCTGAGTCAGAGGCATTTCCTGAATGAATGAATGAATGAGTGAATGAATGAGTGCATGAGTGAGTGAATAAAAGAATGCTTGCTGACTGAGAGAGCGAATGAATGAGTGCATGAATGAGACAGTGAATAAATGAATGAGTGTGTGAATGAATGAGGCTATGGTTGAATGAGTGAGTGAATAAATGAGTGAATGAATGAATGAGAGTGAATAAATGAATGTGTGAAGAGTGAATGAGGCAAGGAGGGAGTGAAAGAGTGAATGAATGAGAATGAATAAATGAATGAGGGTGTGAATGAATGAATGAGACAATGAGTGAGTGAATGAGTGAGTGAGTGGAGCTGGTGAGCCAGGCCCTCCCTGAAACCAAGTTGTCTTCTGCGAATTCAGTATCCTACTGCCATCCGTCCCGCTCCTCTCCTGGGAAGAATCCAGTGCTCTCCTCGGGAGTTGGAGCTGTAGGCGACCAAGAGAGCAACACTGAGACACACCTGGAGGCCAACATCCCCTCGGCGGAAGTCCCTCCCCAGGGCTTCACCCTTGCCCTGATCCCCCCCCCCACCCCCGGCCCCCACCTTGCTCTTCCTTCTCGCCCCACCTCACGGGCTGCTGCATGGTAACCTGTCTGCTTCCCCGCCTCCTGTGCCCTTTTGACTCTGAGCTCAGAGAACGTCAGGCCTCTTCCGGTCTGTGCCCCAGCAGCTGGCCTCACCACCGCAATGAAGGAATGAACAAGGGATGTGGCAGTTTCTTTCTCCCTAGGTTCTCCAAAGCAAGGAAGTATCAGGCGCCGAGAATCCAGAACCCTAGAATTCTTCCGAGTCATTTTGCAGAACAAGAGAATATTCAGGGTTAGTTCTGAAAAATCCATAATCATGTCTCTCTCCTTCCCTCTCTCTCCCTTTCTCTCTCTTTCCTCTTTCTCTATTTTTTCCTTCTTTCTGTCCATCCTCATTCCTCTCTCTCTTATCCCCCCCTCACTTCTGTGTGTCTCATTCCACCCATACCTCAGAGGTTAAATATATCAACAGAGGGATCTTGGGGTCCCCAGAGAGACAAAGGAGCTGAGCGCCTCTCCACGGCTCCATCCTAGGCAAGCCCCAAAGAGCTCACTTTTCTTTCTTCCTCAAAAGGACCCACACAGCAATGCTTCCACCCACAATTTGGCTCTCCCCACACACCCCTTTTCCATCTCCCTGCAGACAGCCCAGCGCTGGCACCCTCCCACCCGGCCCTCTGCTATCAGGGCTCTGAACACCCAAAAAGGAAAAACAATTTATGCTGAGCGAAGGCAGAGCCAGGCAGGAAGGGAAGGGCTGCTCGCTGCCAGCTGACGTTCTGCAGGCTGACTGTGTCTGTGCCAAGGGTGGAGCCAACAGCAATGCCAGAGACAGAAGAGGGAGCAAGAGAAATAGGCTGAGCTCCACTGCACATCCTGAGTCTTATCTTCAGGCGCACTCTAATGGCCTCTGCAAGCAGGACAGTGGGGGAGCAGGGTGGGGGGAGATCAAAGGCCCCTTCAGGATGGAGAACCACAGGAGGTCCTACCCTGACCTGCTGTTTCCTGGGCACAGTCAGGGACATGCCAGGCAACACACCCAGCGCAAGGAATGCAGCCTGAAAGAAAGCTCACATACCTGGCCTGGGAAATCTCACGTTGGAGTGGGAGAGACAGAGAAATAAACAAGCAATAGGGTAATCAGAGAGGAGGAGACAAGCATTGAACTCAGCAGGGCAGAGGAGGAGCACCTAACCTGACTCAGAAGTGTGGGGCAGGGGCTGGAGCAATAGCACAGCTGGTGGGGCGTTTGCTTTCACGCTGCGGCCAGCTGACCCAGGTTCGAATCCCAGCATCCCATATGGTCCCCCAAGCACCACCAGGAGTAATTCCTGAGTGCATGAGCCAGCAGTAACCCCTGTGTATCGCCGGATGTGACCCAAAAACAACAACAAAAAAAAGAAGTGTGAGGCAGCCAGAGAGTCCCTCTGGAGGAGGTGACACCCAATCTGCTGAGTGGCGGAGTAAGAAGAGGTAGTAGATCCATGGAAATGGGAGGAAATGTTTTCCGAGGTTGCAGGACGAGCCCGTGCAGGGCAGGGAGCGTTCAGAGGCCCCAGAGAGACCAGGGTTTAGTGCAGCGACCGAGAGGGATTGGGATGAGAGAGGCTTTGTCGCAGGTGTGTGGAGTTTGGAATTTGTTCTCTTGGGCCAGGGATCACACTCAGGACCACACACAAGTGAGCACGGGTTCCACCACTGAGCCGATGAGCCAAAACCCCAGGCAGTTGGATTTGTTTTTTGTCTTTTATTTTTCTTTTTTGGGTCACACTCGGCAGTGCACAGGGGTTCCTCCTGGCTCTGCACTCAGAAATTACTCCTGGCTTGCTCAGGGGACCATATGGAATAATGGGAATCGAATCCGGGTCGGCCGTGTGCAAGGCAAACGCCCTACCCACCGTGCTATCGCTCCAGCCCCTGTTTTTTGTCTTTGTAAGATAGTTTTATTTAGAAAAATGTAAGGAGAGTCATCACAGAGAGAGGGAAAGTACACATTATAGGCTGTGATGTTCAAGAGAGGAGTCATCAAGTGGGGTTTTCTTGGGTGTTGTTTTTTTTCCCTGAGGGGGTGGGAGTCTTCCCAAGAGGGACTCACGTGGTCCGGGATCACTCTAGGCAATTCTCAACCAACCATTTGGTTGAATGCCGGGGCCTGAGAACACGCCAGTTGGCCTGGCGGTGCTGGGCGCCTACAGAGCCACACCTGGTCATGCTGGGGCTTGGGGGACATGTGTGCTGGGTATCGAACCAGTTTTTTTGTTTTTGTTTGGGGGCCACACCTGGAAATGCTCAGAGGTTACTCCTGGTTTTGTGCTCAGGAATCACTCCTTGCAGTGCTCAGGGGACCATATGGGATGCCATGGATGGAACCCAGGTTAGCCACATGCAAAGTATAGTCACATGTTCCCACTATACTATCTCTCCAGTCCCACAGAACAGATATAGAACTTGTACTATCTCCCCAAATCTTGGGTTTTGTGGACCACACCCAGCAATACTCAGGGGCTACACCAGGCTTGCTACCTGACAATCATTCCAAACCTTGTTCAAGGAGACCACACGATGCCAGGGATAAAACCTTAGGTTCTTGGATCTAAAGAGTGAACTCAGGGCCAGAGCGATAGTATAGCGGGATAGGGTGTTTGTCTTGCACACAACTGACCTGGGTTCAATCACTGGCACCCCATATGATCCCCCGAGCTCCGCCAGGAATCATCCCTGAGTGCAGAGCCAGAAGTAAGCCCTGAGCATCACCAGGTGTGGTTCAAACACCAAAAATAAAGAAGAAAAGAATCAACTCAAGCCTCCTGAGCTATATCATCAGTCCTTGGCTTGGATCTTATTTTATTTTACTTTTTTGTTTTGTCTGTCTGGGGCCATACACAGGTGTGCTCAGGGATTAGTCCGGAAGGGGCTCAGGGGACCATATGGGGTGTGGGGATCAATCCCAGGTCAACTATGTGCAAGGCAAGCATCCGACCCACCGTATTATGACTCCAACCACTGATTTAGTTGTTGTTATTGTTTGGGGGCCACACCCAGCAGTGGTCAGGGCTTACTTCTGGCTCTGAACTCAGAGATCACTTCTGGTGGGAGTCAGCGGTCATCTGGGTGCCAGGGATTGAACCCGGGTTTGCTGCGTGCAAGGCAAGCGCCCCAACCACTGTACCATCTCTCTGAGTTGGGCTTCCACTGGAAGGCATAAGAGAAGGCAGTGACTAATAAAATTTGCCTTATGTGAAAGAGTCTGGTAATCAAGTAGAGATGAGACTCCTAAGGTGCAAGGCAGGAGGGTAAATGACCACTAAAAAAGCTGGGGTAGTGAGAAGTGAAAGGTGTAGGTTGAATTTAGGGAGGATTTCCCAGGAAAAAGAGAAGCAGGCAGGTGGGGGGAGGTCTTCAGGAAGTGAATTACTGGATGTGGTGATCCACTGAGAGAGAATGCTGGGCAGAGAGAAAAGACGAGCCCTGACCTGGGTGTTGAGTAGATCAGAGGAGGGTGCCAGAAGCACACCTGGGGGAATCTGGACACAGAAGCAAGTTTAGAGAGGACACAGATGAGATGTTCAGCTAGTCATGGAAACATGATGTGGACCAACAGTTCTGGAGGGCCCCGAGCAATAGTCCAGCAGGTAAGGAACTTACTTGTCTTGTACATGACTGACCTGGGTTCGATCCCCAGAATCACATATGTTCCCCTGAGCCCACCTGGAGTGATCTCTGAGCGCAGAGTCAGGAGTAAGCCCTGGACAGAAACCAGAGTGACCCAAAAATCAAAATCAAAACAAAAGTAGAGGTCTGGAGTGGGGGGGTGACCCCACCCCAGAGTTAGGAGAACTAGTGCACATCTTGGGAGTGGCTGAGCCTTCTGGGAATGTGCAGACTCCAACTTCCTGCCCCCGGGCTCCTGGGCTAAGACAATGCAAGTGAAAGTCTGTAAATTGTAGGTGAATGAATAGTAGGTCAAGAGTCATGAATAATCATTCAGCTCACTGTTCTGCTTGCAGTCTCAATCCATTCTCCCTTCCTTTCAAACCTTTCCATCCTGCTGGCTCCTAGGTGCAGTGGCAGCAATCAAACCTAGAGCCTCATCCACTCAAGGCACTTGCCCTACGACTGAGCTCACATCCTGGCCCTTGTTGTCTCTTGGTTCATTGGTTTTTTGGGGGCCACACCTGGCACTGTTCCAGGGCTATTCCCAGCTAGGAGCTCAGCAGTCACTCCTGACAGTGCTCGGGAGACCACATAGGATCCTACCCGGGCCTCCTGTATGCAGAGTCTGTGCTAGAGCCCCTAAGCTCTCTCTCCTGCCCACCCCACTCCTGTCTGTTGTTCCTGTTCCCCTGGGAAGTCCTTCTAAGGCACACCCCGAGTGTCTCCTCCTGGCATGCCAGCCTTCCCAATTTGCCAGTCCCGATCCTCCTGCTCAGAGCTCACACGCTCGCACAAACTCCTACACGCTCCCTTGTCAGATATTTTTAAACTGTTTTATTTTCAGATGGTATTCGTCACTGCCATCAGCTGCCTATTTGAGGTTTTTTCATCAAATATTATCCTTCTGCAGTAAAACCACAACTTTGCTCAGAGGAAGCACTAGCACAGATAATTTGAAAACTTAACTTCAGTGCCTTATTGGTCCTTGCTCCTGGATATAGGGTTGTTCCTTATTCCTAAAGCCAAAAACAAGGAAAGGAGCCAGATTAGGGAAAAACTGGTAGAAGAGGAACTTGTCTAAAACTGTCCTTTCTTTAACTCTGCACCCAGGCTTCTGTCAGCCCATCCCCTTTTTCTATCCATTCCCAGTTCCCCCCTCCACTCTATCCATTCCCAGTTCCCCCCCTCACCATCCGCCACCCATCTATTTAAAAATGTCTTTTGAAGCCAATGGTATAATTCATCAGCAGAGCACTTGCTTTGCCTGTAGGAAATAGAGTTTAATTCCTATCGCTGCTCCTCAAACGATAATTATAAGTACATCAAGACATTTCTTTTTGAGGGGCTGGAGCGATAGTACAGCGGGTAGGGTGTTTGCCTTGGATGTGACCGGCCCGAGTTTGATTCCCAGCATTCTATATGGTCCCCCGAGCACCACCAGGAGTAATTCCTGAGTGCACAGCCAGGAGTAACCAACCCCTGAGCATTGCTGGCTGTGACCCAAAAATTAAACAAAGAAAAAAAAAAACATTTATTTTTAAGTGTGTAGGCCACCCTCAGCAGTGCTCAGAGGCTACTCCTGGCTCAGTACTCAGGGGTTGTTCTCGGAGGAACTTGCAGTGACAGAAATTGAACCTGGGCCTCCCACACACAAAGCAAGCACTTCAACTCCATAAGTTGTCTCCGCCCCCACCATGAAACCCCCCCAATAAAAAAAAAAAACTTTTATTTTTTGCCACATCCAGTTGGTGGTCATGGCTTACTCCTGGCTATGCAATCAGGGATCATTCCTGGTGGGCTCAGGGGACCATATGCGGTACCCGGAATAGAACCCAGGTCAGATACAAGCAAGGCAAATGCCCTACCCACTGTACTATGGCTCTGACCCCCAAAACATCTTTTGAGCGCCTGCTGTATACCAAATACTGCACAAAGTACTGAAGACTGAAAATAAATGAGAGAAGGAACTGAGACTTTTCCCATCTAAATGGGGAGAAAGATCCAAGTGTATAAAAAGAGAACAAAAAAAAAAAAAGGAATCCACCTTGTAAGTGCAAAATAATGACTCTAGTGTTCTAAAAGTGTAAGACGAGACAAGAGAGCAGAAGTAGTTTTTGTAGCTACTGTCATGGATGTCACTTCCAGCAGTGCTAGAGTGTCCAGCAGGGTCCCACCTGACCAGAGATCAAATCCAAGGCCTCATGTATGCAAGGCCTGTGCTCTATCACGTGAGCCACATCCCCAGCCCTGAGAATATCGGGGGGTGCAGGGAAAGGTCTTCTAAGCGCGGCTAGGTGCAGCACTGGAGGCTTCTGAGAACTGCCACCTGGAGGGGCTCTACCTGCTGCATTAAACCATCAGACTGGGGGACTGGAGCCATAGTACAATGGGGAGGGTGATTACCTTGCACACAGCTGACCCAGGTTCAACCCCCGACACCCCAAATGGTCCCTCAGCCCCACCAAGAATGATTCCTGAGTTTGATCCAGGAATAAGCCCTGAGCACTGCCAGGTATGGTCCCAAACTCAATAAAAATAAAGATAAATAAAATAAAATAAGTCAGCAGACTACTGGACCAACACCACCAGGAGTGACCTGGATGCTCCTGATACCCGTAGGGACGGCCCCAGAGAAACAAAATTGTTGTGAGGGAGAGAGATACAGAGGTGTTCATTTCACCTCTCACAGGGATACAAGGCGGAAGGGGTGGGGGTTGACCATCTATCCCCCAGTACAAAGACTATTCCTGGGTAAGGGGGTCCTATCTATGAGGCTTCAAACCATGTCATCATTCACCACTCAGTATTTTCAACAGCCTAACGAAAGGGTTGTATCCACGGTTTCTAACTCTGCTTTGTTAAGTTAGGGCAGCCACCTGCCTCTTAGGGGGCTCCATCCAGTGTGGGGGTCGCTCCCAGCAGTGATAGACCATAGAGTCTCCCACATACAGGGGCTCCCACATACAGACAAGCCCAGGAGCCCTTTGAGCAGTTTCCCAGCCCAGGACTTGGGACTTCTGATGGGAAACCTGACCTGGTCACCTTCCCCGATCCACACGCATAGGGAGGCCATGGAGATGGGGGTGAGGCTTAGTGGGGCAGGATGCTGAGGGGACGGTCCTGGGTGCCTGGAGTCCCACTTCCACTTGAACTGGATCAGCCGTGACCTGCTTCCACAGTGGGTTTCTAATATTAATTTTAGTTAAAGAAGCAATCCCAATTGCTCTTTTAAAAGTAATGTTGTTGGGGGGCTGGAGCAATAGCACAGCGGGTAGGGCGTTTGCCTTGCACACGGCCGACCCGGGTTCGATTCCCAGCATCCCATATGGTCCCCTGAGCACCGCTAGGGGTGATTCCTGAGTGCAGAGCCAGGAGTAACCCTTGTGCATCGCCAGGTGTGACCCAAAAAGCAAAAAAAAAAAAAAAAAAGGTAATATTGTTGGGGCCAGAGTATGGATAGGGCATTTGCCTTGCATGTGGCCAACCTGGGTTCGATCCCCAGCACCCCATATGATCTCCCAAGCACCGTCAGAGTAATTCCTGAGAGCAAAGCCAGGAGTAAACCCTGAGCATCACCAGACATGACCCAAAAAGCCAAAATAATAAGAATAAACTGATTTTGTTGAGAGCTGGAGAGATAATACAGCAGGTAGGACACTTGCCTTGCTCATAGCCAATCTGAGTTTGGTTACCCAGCACCCCATATGCCCCCCCCCCCCCAAACACCACTGGGAGTGATCCCAGGGTGCAGAACCAGGAGTAAGCTCTGAGTACAGCCAGGTTTGACCCAAAACAAAAAATAAACTAAAAGTAATAAATAATAATCTTGGGAGTAGTATAGCAACTAAGGCACTTGACTTGCAGGTGGCCAACCTAGGTTTGATCCCTGGCACCACGTCCAGTCCCCTCATCCCTGCCAAGAGTGATTCCTGAGCTGGGTGTGGCCCCCCAAGACCAAAAACAATAACAACTTTGTTTATTGGTATATCTATTTCCTTGTTTTTGAAAAAGAAATTTGTTTGAAAACTATCTTGTGTCCTGACAGTTTTTTCAAATTAAAGGCACAAAATCTGTTTGGTAGCTGCTTTTTCTTCTTCCCCTCATCCTGCCTCAGAGGCCTTCCTTTGTCTGGGAGTGACCCCCCCACCCCCCCACAAGGAGTCGGCAGCTCTGAGGAAGAAGTCATTGGGCTTGAAAGTCCTGCCTCGAGGATTTTTGGAAGCCCTAATAATAGATGAAAAAATCCTGAATGAAATGGGGTTTTGAGTTTTAACCTCCGTGGACTCCCAAAGCAGCATTTTCTGCCTTCCTCCTTCCCCACTGCGGTACCACTTGCTCTGAAGTGACAGTTCTGGGGAAAGTGGGGGGTGGGGCGAGAGGAGGAAAATTCATTATCCTAGAGACCCCCCTCTGGTTGGGGGGTGGCGGGAGAGTGGGGGGACCTGAGGAGCTGTTGAAAACAGTACGCAGCCCCCCTCCCCCTCCCATCCCTCTGGCGGCTCTAATTAAGGCCTGTCACGGGGAGAGAGGCCAGCTGCAAATTGCATTCATCAACGAATTACAGCAATTATGGCCCCAGCCTAATGGGGTGACACGTCCAGTCAGACAGTCCCTTCCTGATTCAGGCACGCCAAGCGCTGTGGACGGCTTGGGGTCACTCTCCCCATCCTGACCTGGGGCTTGGTCCTGGCATCCTGCCTCCAAATAGTCACCCCCCCACACCCCAGGATGGGTGTGCCCTGACCTTCTCTGGGAGGGCTACTCCCCACCCTCAGGAAAGGGCCCCCCAGCATCAGGCCCACCCACCCCAGGTCCTGCTTCTCCGCCTCAGGCTTCCTCCCGATTCAGGGTCCTTGGAACACCGGGGGAATGTCTTCCTGGCGAGAGGTCAGCTGCACTCCACCAACTCTCCTGCCCACTCCGACCACAGAGGCCCCGGCAAGGGCAAGTCTCAGATGAAACCTGTGGAGGTGTCGAAGGGTCCCCTCCCAGAGGAGAGGCATGTGGCCACCCACACCTGTCCACGCGGCCTCCTCACCCCCTCCCTGGGGCGGTGTGGTTTCATCAAGGCGTGTGTGTGTGTGTGTGTGTGTGTGTGTGTGTGTGTGTGTGTGACACATACCTCAGGAACGTATGTTGAGGGACCCTGGGAAAGCGTGACAAGGACCTCATGACACACAGATGTGTAAGAACTACCAGAAAAAAGCTCTTTCTCTCTCCTGCTTTTGCTCAGAATCCTGGCACCTCTCCAAAGAGGCCAGAGGGCAAGGGGGACCCCCCAGTGCCTCCCCAGCCTCTCTTCCGCTGTATTGGGGAGGAGTCAAGCAAGGTTGTGGGGGAGAGTCCTGTTCTGTTTTGCCATCTCTGAGGAAGCCGCCCAGATCCTGCCCTTCCCATGCAGAGGGTGCATCCTGTGTGGGTGAAGGAGGGGTTGGAGCCAGAGGCCAGTCTGTGGGGCTGTTCTTTTTCCCCCAGAAGAGGTGGGGGGATGCTAGCCCCTGCTGTTGGAGGGTGGGGTGGGTTTCATACCCCCACCCCTGCCCCAACCATTCTGCTGAGGGCAGCCCAGGGGCTCTGAGGAAAGATCAACAGACTCTGTGACCCAGGTTTCTGGAAGCCACGCCCCAAATCTCCACAGGAGAGGGCAGGGTCTGAGGGCAGGGAGAGGCAGAGGGGAGGGGGGAGGGAGAAACTGGCGGGATGAAGGCAGATAAAGGCTGAGGCGGAGAGTGAGAGTCAAGGACTGATTGCTAAACCGGGCTGTGCGGAGGACTCCGGCTGGCCCGGGAGGCCCCCTCCTGCGCCTCTCTTCCCTCCACCCTGCGGATACCCCGCCCCGGCTCCCCACTCACCCTGAGAGGCCCTGGCTCCTTCCTCTGGTGACCTGAGCGAGCAGCTGCCAGTTTGCTGATTAGGGCTGGGGGGGAGGGGTATTCCAAGACCATCTCCCTGCTGGGGAAAATTTCTCTCTTTCTCTTTTTTTTTTTGGTTTTTGGGTCACACCCGGCGATGCACAGGGGTTACTCCTGGCTCTTCACTCAGGAATTACCCCTGGCCGTGCTCAGGGGACCATATGGGATGCTGGGATTAGAACCGGGGTTGGCCGCGTGCAAGGCAAACGCCGAACCCGCTGTGCTATTGCTCCAGCCCCTCTTTTTCTCTTTTTTTTTTTAAATCTGTTTTGCTGTTGTTTGGGGGTCACACCCAGTGGTGCTCAGGGGCTTGGCGGACCTCAGGGGTGCCAGGGATCAAACCCAGTAGGTGTGTGCAAGGAGACCGCCCTGCCCACTGTATTATTTCTCCAACTTGCTGCCCCCCTCCCCCACCCAGGGGAGCTTTCTGAGGCGTCTTTCTCTATTCAGAACTTCTCCCTAAGATCCAGGCCAAAGTCCGCCCCAGTTTTAGCCCTCCTCCTCGCCACCCACTTTCTCCCCTCAACCCACCATGAGCTTCCTGAGCCCTGGTCACTGGCTTGGGGAGGAGGAAACAGTTCTTAGACACCTGCTTTTCCCTTAGCTCCTGTGTCTAGGGCGAGTCAGTGACCAAGAATGTGAGATCACTGGATGTGTTAAGTAGCGCACATCTAGGCGGCCGGAGAGACATACAGCGGGCAGGGCACTGGCCTTGCACACAGGCAATTCGAGTTCAATCCCTGGCACCCCATATGGTCCCCTGAACCCCACCAGGGGTGATTCTTGAGCACAGAGCCAAGAGTAAGCCCTGAGCACAGCCAGGTGTGACCCTCACTTCCCCCAAATTGTAGATCTGATTGCTTGAAGGAGGGATTGATTAATGCTCTCGCTAGGTGAGGTATCCCTGTTGAGCGCACGGCCCTCCTGCACACCCAGTGGTAACCTACCCCCCCACCCCCACCTCAACCCCATACCCTCTGTCTGTATTTAGTCCACTTGTCTGTACAGGAGCACAAATTCAGTTTGTGGGTGGTCCAGACACGTCCCCTGTCTTGTGATGGGTGGTCACCCCACAAAGCCCTCTTTGCTCCAGCACCTTTGGAGGGGGTCCTGGGAAGGGGGAAGCAGGATGAGGAAGCAGAAGAGCTCCTCTGTCTGGCCGCTCCCTTCCCAGTAGTCTGATGGGAGACGAGGAAAGACTGTGTGTATATCATGTCGGGAATTTTTTTGTGGATTCCAAGTCCAGACTTATGCTTATCGTCAAGTAGTCCAAGAGTTTGCGGCGAGAAGACACCCTTAGCGGAAAGCACCCGCTAAGCCACCAGGTGAGGATCGCAGAGCGTTGGATCATTCAAGAGGTTGTGTTTGTTTTTTTTTTCCTTTTTGGGTCACACCCAGCGATGCTCAGGGGTTACTCCTGGCTCTGCACTCAGGAGTTACCCCTGGCAGTGCTCAGGGGACCATATGGGATGCTGGGACTCGAACACGGGTCAGCTGCATGCAAAGCAAACGCCCTTCCCGCTCTGCTATCACTCCAGCCCCCCCATTCAGGAGTTTTTTTGTTTTTGTTTTTGTTTTATTTTATTTTATTTTTTTTGCTTTTTGGGTCACACCCCACGATATGCAAGGGTGACTCCTGGCTCATGCACTCAGGAATTACTCCTGGCGGGGAACCATGTGGGATGCTGGGAATCGAACCCGGGTCAGCCGGGTCAGCCGGGTCAGCCGCGTGCAAGGCAAACGCCCTACCTGCTGTGCTATCGCTCCAGCCCCCATTCAAGAGTTTTAAGATCATTCATGATATGCAAGGGCAGCTCCTGTCTGGAAAGCTTTCCAGGAAGGCCAGTGTGGATTGTCCAGGGGTTCTGGCGCCACAGACTTATCCTCTCACCAAGAACTGCTCCTCCCCCCCTTGCTTTGTTTTTGTTTTTCTTCTGATGGCAGAAGAAAGCAAGAATGTTGCCTCACTCCATAAAACTTCTTCCCCCAAACATCTGGGCTTGCATGATCAATATAAGTAGAGAGATGGTGAGCGGGTAGCGCGCTTGCCTTGCCCATGGCTGATCTGGGTTCTATCCTTGATACTGCATAGGGTCTCCTGAGCACCACCAGAAGTGATCCCTGAGTACAGAGCCAGGGGTCAGCCCAGAACACAGCTGAGTTTGGTGGCCCCAGACCAAAAATAAACAGCAAACCAAATGTGCGGGACTGGGGAGATAGTGCAAGGGACAAATGCTGGGTGGGAGAGACACCCCCCACCCCTGCCCCCAAGCACAGAGCCAGGAATAGCCCCAGGCACTGCTGGGTAAGGCCAAAACCAACAACAAAATAGAATATGAAACACACTTCAGCTTGAGTCTTTTTGTTCTGCTTTGGGGGGGGCCACACCTGGTGGTGCTCCCTATGTGGGGGTCACTCCTGGCGAGTGGGTCTGACTAGGCTGCCACATGCAGACTATGTAGCCGAGTCCTTTGAGCATCTCACAATGAGTTACCTGGGTTTATTTATTTATTTATTGGGGGTTGATTTTTTTTTTAATTTATGAGCCATGCCTAACAGTACTCAGGAGGAGACCATGCAGTTCCAAGAGCCAAGCCAGGCTTCCTAGACAACAGTGGAGGGAAGGTGACAGTGTTGGTGGCATTGGCGTTGGAATAGTGAAGGCCTGTAACAAATCATCACAAACAACTTTTTTTAACTTTTTTTTTCTTTTTGGATCACCCCCAGCGATGCACAGGGGCTATTCCTGGCTCTGCAGTCAGGAATTACCCCTGCTCAGGGGACCATATGGGATGCTGGGAATCGAACCCAGGTTGGCCGCGTGCAAGGCAAACGCCCTACCCGCTGTGCTATCGCTCCAGCCCCACAAACAACTTCATAAATCACAGTGTTCAAATAAAGCAGGGGAAGGGAAAAATAAAAGCCATGCCTCCTACATGCAAAGCATCACTCAGCTCTTCAAGCTAGCTCTCCTAGTAGCCACATTTTAAAAAGAAGAAGCTGGGAAAACTATTATGTATTTGATGGGCAGGCCTAGAGCCACACCCAGTTGTACCCTAGACTTTTCCTGGCTCTGGGCTCTAGTGGTGCTAAAGGGACTATTCTACAGTGTCAGGCACATTAAATTGGAATGAGCTACATACAAGGGAAACCCCATATCACCCCCTGTACTAGCTATCCAGCCCCAGGTAAAACTAAGCTTAAAGTATTTCATTGAACTCGATATACCAAAAATCATTTCAACATATAACCTACTAAAAAGTATTATATTAATGAAATATATGTTACATTCTTGGGATAGCACAGCAAGTAGGAAGGGTATTTGCCTAGCTGGCCAACAACAGGATTCAATCCCCAGCACCTCATATGATCCCCTGAACATTGCCAGGAGTAATCCCTGAGCACAGAGCCAGGAGTAAGCCCTAGCACTGCTGGGTGTGACCCAAACACCCCCCAAAAAATAAATTAGATTATTTTTTCATAACTCTGAGATTTGTGGGCCTGGAGTGATAGATAGTACGGCGGGGAGGGCGTTTGCCTTGCTCGCGGCCAATCCGGGTTCAATCTCCAGCATCCCATCTGGCCCCCCAAGCACCGCCAGGAGTAATTCCTGAGTGCAGAGCCAGAAGTAACCCCTGAGCCTTGCTGGGTGTGACCCAAAAGGAAAACAAAACAAAACAAAACTCTGAGATTTGTTGTGTGTTTCACACTAACAGCCTCTCTGGGTTCACCCACACTTCCCATGCTCACCCATGCAGGCTAGACCTCAGGTGTCCCTTTCCCGACATCAACATCTACACTGCACTCTGGGCCGGGAGGCGGCGGGGAATGAGACTATAGACCTAGTTTGATTGTCCTGCCATGACTCTAGGAGGAGCTGAGGGAGGGAAGTAACATAGGGAGCTTCCCGGTTAGATTAATTAATTACAGAGCCGGGAGGAACGAAACTGTCTATGAAACCTTTCCCTCTGAACAGTAGGCAGGGCTAAGAAAGTACTCCTAAATTCATGCTTCTCCAAGCCCTAGTCCATCAGAATATTGAATTTGGGATCCAAATCTGCTTTTTGTTCTTCACCTCCTCCAGGAAGACTTCCCAGATCATCTCTCCAGCCTTACTCAATAGCTTCTTTTCCTGAGTGTTGTCAGCATTAAGGACTAAAAATACTTCTTCACTGAGGTGACACCCCAGCCCTTAAGTGGACACCCCACATTCCATCAATATGAGATGTGTTGTGCCCTTCCACTGTCTTGGGGATACAGTGGTAAATAAAATGAAGAAGGCCACCTTCCTAGTATAAATAGCCTAAAGATGAAGGCAGACAATAAAAAAAGAAAAAAAGAAACGTTTTTGTTGTTGGGGGGAGCTTGTGGGGAGGAAGGTGTTGATTTTTAGACCACACACAACAATATTCAGGTTTTACTCCTGGCTCTGTGCTCAAAGATTATTCCCAGTGGGCTTGGGGTACCATACAGGGTACAGGAACAGAACTCTGGTCTGCCACAGTGCAAGGCAACTGTACTACCTCTCTGGCTCCAGTAGACAAACTTTCAAACAGGGGGTCAGAGTGATAGTCCAGCAGGTAGAGCATTTGCCTTGAACACAGCTGACCTGGGTTTGATTCCCCAGCACCCTATATGGTCTCCTGAGCAGTGCCAGGAGTATTTCCTGAGCGCAGAGCCAGGAGTTTAAAAAAAAAAAAAAAACTTTCAAACGAAGTAAACAGATAACAACAACAGGGAGTGCTAAGATTAGGAGAGAGAGACCCTTGAGTTCCCCATCCCATACCATCTGACATGGTCAACTCCAGTCTCACTTTTCCTGTGGCTACCCTGAGACCAGGAGACTGGGAAGAGCTTGGTGAAGAACACAGAAGTGGTGCTAGAGCCCAGTCTGACTTTGGGGATTCCTTCTGAGGTGCTGCCTGGCCAGGCTGCCAGTTCTGTTCCTCCCCCCCACCTCCCCCCACCCACCCACCCCCACCCCCAGCCGGGGAGCATTCCGAAGAGTGAGTAAGCAGTTCTGCCTCCCCGCTCTCCCTGTGTCCCTGTGGAGAGGAGTCAGCAGCTGGAGTGGAAAAGCAATGGAGAATCTTGCGAAAACAAACACAATCAGAAGCAGAAAATCTCATTTCAGCAATCTTGAAAACCCAGCTGTCCTGCTTCCCCTCCTCCACCGAGCGTTTCTCCAGACTTACCAAAAGGAGGTCGGAGACACCCAAGAGATAAGCCCCTCCCCCCACACACACCCCTCCTCCATTCACAGGGACAGAGCTCAGGATTGGCCCAAGGGCCTGAATGAACACGGAGAGGGACAGCCCCAGAGTGGCCCCATGGCCTGAACTCCCCAGGTTTCTGCTGCCTGTTGAGTCTCCTTGGAGAGTTGCTGGTGTGAGTCCCCAACAGAGGATTTGGGGTTCCTGTGGGAAATCTCCAGGGCCTGCACTCCCCCGCCCCCCTTCAAGGTCAGCCCTCACTGCTGCTTGCCAGAGCCTGCGCTTTTTTTCTAGACTCTCCCTCCCTGAGCCAGGCCGCCAGGGATTTATTTCAGGAGTCTTTCTCGCCCACTCTGCCTGACGTCTGAGAAGCTGGGTGCAGGGGGAGTCCTCGCCATCTGCCCACCTCCGCCCTCAGCCAGGCAGTCCCAGAGCCAGGGGCTCAACTCCCAGGCCCGGAAAGGCAGCTCAGGCTCACTCCCCGCACCTGTACATCCTCTGCAGAACGGCTGAGGATTTCATGTCTTACCTCCCCAAAGGCAAAGGCATTGCAATGGCAACCCAGCAACCCACCCAGCCCGCGCAGGAAGAAGCCTGGAAATCTGGGATGGAGGACAAGGACGCCGCACAGAATTTCTCTCCCCGCCTACACCCTCTGCATGAAGGCATGTTGGCAGTAGCTCTGAAAACTTGAAATTACATCTTTCCTTTGACATAGCACTACACTGAGAAATTCTTATGGGAAATCTCCCAGCACACGTGCAAAGAAAGGGCGTGGGGAGAGGGCGCTTGGGAATGAATGCAGCTGAGCACTTGCCTTGCATACGTATGTGTGATCCTGGGTTTTAGCCCCAGAATCACAAGAAAAGAGAAAGAAAGTGCTGAGGAGGAGTTGGCCACAGGTAGGGTGCCTGCCTTGCACATGGCCAACCTGGGTTCAATCCATGTGAGTATGGTCCCTTGAGCACTGACAGGGGAGTGATTCCTAAGCACAGAACCAGGAATTAAATCCTGGAGCATTGCCAGGTGTGGCCCAAAAACCAAAGAAAAGAAAAAAAAAAGTGCTGGGTAGATGGCCCAAAGGACTGGAGTGAATTCTTTGCATGTGAAAGTCCCAGGTTTAATCTCCAGGACCCCAAATTTAAGTGGCATTACCAGGTATATTGGACTGGAGCGACAGCACAGCGGGTAGCGCATTTGCCTTGCATGCGGCCGACCCGGGTTCGATTCCTCTGTCCCTCTTGGAAAGCCCGGCAAGCTATCAAGAGTATCCCGCTTGCATGGCAGAGCCTGGCAAGCTACCCGTGGCGTATTTGATATGCCAAAAAACAGTAACAAGTCTCACAATGGAGATGTTACTGGTGCCCGCTCGAGCAAATCGATGAACAACGGGGATGACGGTGCTACAGTGCTACCTGGTATGTTCCACCCCGCCAAAAAAAAAAAAAAAGGTTAAAGAAGCATGTGTTGGGGCCAGAGTCATAGTATGGTGTTTGCATTGCATGAGGCCAACCAGGTTCGATCCCCAGCACCCAAAGCATGCCATGAATGTTCCCTGAATATAAAGCCAGGAGTACATCCTGAGCATCATCAGGTGTGGCCCACAAACAACAACAAAAAAGAAGTGTGTGCTGAGGTTGCTTGCTGTGGACCCTGTGGATTTAAGCAGGATTGCAGTGCTCGTTGGCAGGTGATCAGAGGGACTCATACAGTTCCTCAAACGAACGAGTCCCTGTGTCCTGACATTGGATAATGTCCTAGAAAAAAGTGAAATCAGCAAAACTGCCTCAGCATCCCCTGAGCGTGATGTAGACACACCTCTTTGATATGTGCAGAGCAAAACAACCTGAAAGATTTCTTACAAATCCTTGTTCACCATGCTGAGCTAATGCCTAAGTGTAGATTCGGTGCTTCCATTTTCTAAGCTTCTTTCACAACCAAAACCTATTACTTTTCTCATCAACAAGGAAGGAGAGAAAGGTTTTTTTTTTTTTTTTTTTTTTTGGTTTTTGGGTCACACCTGGCAATGCACAGGGGTTACTCCTGGCTCTGCACTCAGGAATTACTCCTGGCGGTGCTCAAGGGACCATATGGGATGCTGAGATTTGAACCCGGGTCGGCCTCGTGCAAGGCAAACGCCCTACCCGCTATGCTATCACTCAGCCCCAGGAAGGAGAGAAAGGTTTTCTTTTTTGTTTGTTTGTGTTTTTTGTTTGTTTGTTTTTTGCTTTTTGGGTCACACCCAGAGATGCTCAGGGGTTACTCCTGGCTCTGCACTCAAGAATCACTCCTGGTGGTGCTCAGGGGACCATAAGGGATGTCGAGGAATGAACCCAAGTCAGCCACATGCAAGGCACCTCCCTGCAGTACTGTCATTCTGGCTCCAAGATTTATTTGAAGAAAGGAAGAAGAAAACATCCCCCTCTTGCTTATCCAGGGGCTGAGGTCTTGTGATTATCCACCCTAGATGCTCCAGCCTGCAATTGGCCTTGGAAATCAGACTTGGCTGCAGCCTGCCCACCACTTCCAGCCCAGAGCTGGCTCAGCCTCCCTTTCAGCTTCCCCCTCCCATTGGCCTGTTTGGAGAACAGGCTGTCCTGGGAACTCATAGTGCTTCTGCAGAATTCTGGGTTTCCCTTTGTGGAAATGTCCATCTCAAGAAAGACTGAAGGGACTCACCTGGGTTTGATTCCCAGCACTCCATCACCACCAGGAGTGACCCCTGAGCACAGAGCCAGGAGTAATCCCTGAGCACTGTGGGATGTGGTGCCTGAAAAAGAAAAAGAAGAAAAAATAAAGACTGAGGGCCAGGAAGGTAGCTAAAAGGGCGAGAGAGAGAGAGAGAGAGAGAGAGAGAGAGAGAGAGAGAGAGAGAGAGAGAATATACAAAGTTTAAGGTACTTGCCCTCATGTGACAGACCCTGGTTCAATTCCTGACTAGGAGGGGTGGCCCAAACCACCCACCCCTCAATAAATAAATAAAGGCTAAAAATATGCTTTGCATGCAAGAACTCTGAATTAGATTCCCACACCATAGGTTCCCCTAACACTGCCTGTGTGGTCCCAACAACAAAAAATAATAGGCAAGTAAATCCTAAAGATTAAGGTGCCAGAGAGATAGTACAGCAGGGAAGATATTTCCCTTACATGCAGCCAGCCCGGGTTCAATCCCCTGTGCCAAGTATCATTCCCTGAGCCGGACCCAGAGCAATCCCTGAGCATAGAACTGGAATGAATCCTGTTCATCGCCACTGGGTATGGCTGGATATGGCCAGTTAATCCTGATTATCACGAATATGACTGGGTATAGCCAGAGAACAAAAAATAAAGCAAAAGCAGAAGGTAAAAAGAAAGATGAGAGGCTGGGTGGGATGCAGCTCAGAGGATGAACACTTGACTTACACTGTGAGTTTTCTGGGTTCCGTCCTCAGCACTGCAAAAAAAAAAAAAAAAGATGGAAAAGGACATATGGTCAGTGTGAAAAGAAAGTGAACATCTGGCCAGATTTAAGGTCAGAGCTCTGCTGGGCTTTGAAGATAAAGCTCACAGCCTCAGGAAGAGGGAGAGGGGGAGGGAGGGAGCTGAGACGGAGCCCTAATCTAATCAGGGCGGGAAGGGGGTGGAGGTCAGAGCTCTGAGATCCTGAACTTGTTGCCTGGCCCAGGACTCCAGAGAGTCGGCCAGGGGGGAAGGATCTGGAAGGAACCACTAAATAGTGTGTCCTCGGCCACGCTGCTGCCTCCCCCGGGACTTCTTTCCTTTGCCGTGCCTTTTTCTCTGCCTTCAGCACAGGCAGCAGAGGCGACTGCAGAAGGTCTGCCTTCTTCATGCTCCTGAGGGGGTTGGGGAACAGCAGGTGCCCAGAGTAAGTGCCCTCCAGGAGGACTTGGCAGGGCTAGGAGGTGGCTAGCCATGGCAGCAGACTCAGAAGGGAGCCCCAGGCTCCAAGGTGACTGACTTCCCTCAACTTCCCCCTCAAGGCCTCCGGCCCCTGTCCCACCACTTCCAATTCCCAGAGACCCCTATGTTCAGCCTCCATCTCAGTCTCTCAGAAATTCTACTTAAGGGGCTGGAGTGATAGCACAGCGGGTAGGGCGTTTGCCTTGCACGCGGCCGACCCGGGTTCTAATCCCAGCATCCCATATGGTCCCCTGAGCACCGCCAGGGGTAATTCCTGAGTGAAGAGCCAGGAGTAACCCCTGTGCATCGCTGGGTGTGACCCAAAAACCAAAAAAAAAAAAAAAAGAAATTCTACTTAATAAAACCAGGACAAAGTGATATGCATGATAGCCTTTCGGTAACAGTACTGCAAACCAGAGTACTAACAAGGGAGGGAGGAAAGAGAGAAAGAGAGAGAGAGAGAGAGAGAGAGAGATCAACATCAACTATAGAGGCAAGCTGGGCAAGGGAGGGGCAGGGGGAGCGCAGGAAGGGAAACTGGGTACTTTGCTTTTTTTTTATTTTTATTTTTTACTTTTTGGGTCACACCTGGCGATGCACAGGGGTTACTCCTGGTTCTGCACTCAGGAATTGCCCCTGGCGCTGCTCAGGGAACCATATGGGATGCTGGGAATCGAACCCAGGTCAGCTGCGTGCAAGGCAAATGCCCTACCCACTGTGCTATCGCTCCAGCCCCTACTTTGCCTTTTGGGTCACACCCGGTGATGCACAGGGGTTAATCCTGGCTCTGCACTCAGGAATTACTCCTAGCAGTGCTCAAGGGACCATATGGGATGCTGGGAATCGAACCCAGGTGGGCCTCGTGCAATGCAAATGCCCTACCTGGGTACTATGGTTCCAGGAAACATACACACAGGGTTGAGTGTTGGAACACTGTATGATTGAAACTCAATCATTGAACAACTTAGTAACTGTGTATCTTGTGATGACTCAATAATATTACAAAAACCATTTAAAATTTAAGTCCATCAAAACTTTAGTATCTCTCTGATTTCTAACTAAACATGCCTTGGTTAAAAAAAATTTTAATTAAATAAAGTTAAAATAGAGGCCATAGAGATAGTATAGCAGGTAGGGCGTTTGCCTTGCATGCAGTCGACCCGGGTTTGATCTCTGGCATCCCATATGGTTCCCCAAGCACCTCCAGGAATAATTCCTGAGTGCAGCAGAGCCAGGAGGAACCCCAGAGCATTGCCGGGTGTGCCTCCCCCGCCAAAATAAAACCAAATAAATAAAAAATAATAAAACTGGGACAAGGAAACTCACTACAATTTGCTCTTGCCCTTGAGCCCACCCCATTCTGAGTCAGCAGTTCCCGTGCAGAATCCCTGAACAGAATCTCTGCAGAGCTGGGTAACCCTTTCTCCTGTCCAAACCAGCCCAATCCACTCGCTGTAAAAGAAGGTGAGCCCTTCCCTCCCCACTCTCCCTCTCTTTCAGGGACCAGGGCGGAGGAATCTTTGTTTTTGTTTTTGTGCCACACCCAGCAGTGCTCAGGGGCTGCTCCTGGTTCTGTGCTCTGGATTGCTCCCTGGCAGTATGCAAAAGATCAGTGAGTGCTGGAGATGAAAGCTGGGCCTCCTACATGCAGAGCCTGAGCTCTGTTCATTGCACAGTCTCTCCAGGACTGTCCCCAAGTGCCCTGTCAGAATGGAGCTATCTTTTGTCGATTTTGTTTGATTTTGGTTTTACACCCTGTGGATCTCAGGGCTCCTCCTTCTGAGCTCAGGGATCACTCCGGGCGGTACTCAGGGGGCCATATGTGATGCCAGGAATTGAACCTGAGTCGGCCAGGTGCAAGGCAAATGCCCTACCTGCCATACTACTGCTCCAACCCTGGAATGGCACTTTCTAACCGAAATTTCTCGAGGCTCCCCTCTCCTCACAAACCTTCTCAGAGAAACTGGCTTCATCTCACTCTCATTTGCCGCCAGGACCCACTTGGGCACCCTGACAGCTGGTTCTGCCATCTGGGCATGCGAGGAAGAGCTGGGGACATTCCTAGGTTTTTGTGAACTGGCTGGGGCTTGGGACTGCATCCTGGGCAGCAAAAATTCCTCTAATCTGCCCAACAGGGTGGCACGTAGGAGGCAGGCCCTCTGCTCCAGAGAGTAAGGGCCCCCCCACAAGTGACCTACAGTGGGGGAATCACACCCTAGGAGATACTGAAGCAGGTGGTGGCGGAGGAAAGGCCCATATCCCAGAGGGGCAGAGAGGGCCTGTGGGCCAGCGCCCATTGCCCCCGTTGCCAGGCTACAGCCAAGGGTACTGCTGAGGACTGAGAGGGATGAGTCACAGGTGTAGGGAGAGGGGGCCCAGGTGGCAAGAGTCCTGACCCGGCAGAACCAGCCTGGCAGCTAGGCGGGGCAGGCCCAGAGCTGACGAGCACCTGGGCACGCTCCCGGATGCGGGCATGCATCCACCCCTGTCCTGCCCGCCTGGGGCAAAAGCTAATGGGAATTGGCCCCAACTTGGCAGCAACTCTTAACTCTGCTCCCCATAGCTGGGGCTGTCAGCACCTTCCTCCCCGCACCCCCCTCAGGAGCAGGCACTCAGCTGTTGGTGATTCCCATTTACACAACAGGCGGGGCTAACTGCCAAATGTGCTTGGTTTTCCGTGCTCAGGAGTCTGACGCGGAAAAATAAGAAAGGGTTGTTCTGTGTTTTCTTGGGCAGGGTTGGCCCTGGCGCCAGTGAGAAGGGGATCACCTCCAGAGTTTGAGCAAGAGCCTCTGGCCCTCACAACACTAGCGTTTCATTCCCGTTGTCACACACACAGCTCATCTCGGTGGTCTCTGCCCTCCCCCCTCCTCTCCTGGAGGCTGGGTGGGTCCCATCAGGCACCAACAGCCACTCCCACAGCCCCCTCGTGGGAACAGCCCCTGTGCCCAGGGCTGGAGGACTCAGGGCTTAGTCAGGCAGCCAAGCTGGCTCAGGCCAACCCAGGCCTCCCCGGCACCACGCACAGCCGCTGCCAGTGAGCTGCAGTCAGCAGGACTGAGCACAGAGGACTGGCTGGAATCCAAGGTGGAATCACTTTCCATTCTCACCGCATCCCTCAGTGTGTGTAGGGGAGAGGCATGTCAGGTCAAACTAAGTACTGAATAAAGGGGGCGGCTGGGCATGAAGAGCTCTTTGATGATTTAACTATATAGTCCCAGGAGGTATCCCCAAGCACAAGAACCGTAGAGCAGCACAGATCCACAGAAGCTGAAGAAGAATCTGCATAAACTAGCTGGTATCAGGGGCCAGGAAAAATCAAGAGAATAAGGAGGGGGCAGGATGGAAAATAGTTAAAATGCACACATACACCCTGACACATACACGTACACCCACTTCTCCAAACACAGCCATAATTTGAGGATTTCCACTCCCAATAATCTCCTAAACACACAATTCAATTTTTAGCAGTATTCCCTTTGTAAATTCTGCTTATAGATCAATGCCTCTCCCCACCACCTCCTCCCTCAACCCCCCCACGCACACCAGCATAAAACCCCGGACTTCACCGAGACAAGGAGTACGTCAGGCCAAGTCTAGTGCTACAGATTCATCAGTCTTTAATAACTTACAGGCAAATGCTAAAAAATAGTTAAGAATAATGATACAGAGACACGCGGCATATAAAAGGGTCGTGGCTGTAAAACGCGAGGGGAAGGGTTGGTGGCACTTTCACATGGACACAAAGACTTGTGACTGGCCTTCCTTGAAAAAGCAGCCTGGGGTGGGGACACACTCCCCTGAGGAAGGCAGGGGGGCAGGGAGGAGAGCTCTTGTTTGTCTCAAATGCACCCTCCAAGCAACTTTCCTATGCCCCCAGAACAGTCCATCAGATGTGTCGGAGAGGCCAAAACAAGGAAGAGGGTCGAGGTAGAGTCACAGTTTACACTGCCATCTCCAGAGTCCTGCAGCGCCCCGACACCCAGAGGTGAGGATGAAGGGGAGACGTGGGGAAGACATCCCACCTCCATCCCCCACATGGCATGGTAGCAGGACCCCCAGTGTGCTCCTCACTCCTTCACTGAGGCAGGCAGGTCCTGACCCGGAAGGGCTTGAGTGAGGGGGTCACGGGCTCTGCCTGGTTCTATCCAAGTGTCCAGACCCCTTTTGGGGGTGGGAGACGAGGGGGGGTCACCGTCTCTTCTTGCTCACCCTGGCCGCCTTCTTCCTCTTGAGGATCATCTCATACAGGCGCTCCAGGCCCGGCTGCAGGCCCAGCCCGTCCACAGCGCTGCAGCCCTGCACGTGGGTGAGTGTGGCTGCTGCCAGCTCCCGCACCGCCAGCCTCTTCTCCACCTCAGCTGCACTCAGCGCCCCGGGCTGATCCTGCTTGTTGGCCAGCACCAGCACGGGCACGCCCTGATTGTCCGAGGCCCTGCTGATCCGGTGCAGTTCCACCTTGGCCTCCTCCAGGCGCTCTGCCTCTGCAGCATCCACCACGAACACCAGCCCGTCCGTCCGGCGGGTGTAGGAGCGCCACAGCGGCCGCAGCTTCTCCTGGCCCCCCACGTCCCACACTTGGAAGGTGATGCCACGAGACCCCCCCAGGGGTACCCGGATCTTCTCCGTGTTAAAGCCTTTGGTGGGGACGCTCTGGACAAACTCCTTGAACTTGAGGCGATAGAGGAGGGAGGTTTTCCCAGCTGAGTCCAGTCCGATGACCACGACGTGCAGGGCCTGGAAGTTTGGCAGGAAAGAGGACGCCGTGGGTGCCATCTCCGTCAAGTGGTTCCCCATCGTGCGTGCCAACTCAGGTGCGGGTGGGCCGGGGGCTCACCGGACAAGGGTACGCAGGGAGGCAGCCTTCAGCTTGCACACCTCAGGTTGATCTGGGCAGGGACAGGCCACTAGAGAGAAAAAGGAGACGTTTAATAACCAAACCTGCAACTTCTTCAGCCTTCCCTGAGCTGCCCACGGCTCCTTTCTAAAACCCCTTTCCTTTGCTTTCTTTTAAAAGCAACTGCGGATGGAATAAGGCAGTGCCCGTCCCTGGAAGCCGTTAGCAGCAGAGATGAGATCTAGGAACCGCCAGGTCCCGGGGTCACTGAGAGTCGGCTTCCAGCGCCTCTGCTCCGAGCTTGCTGGAGGTGCAGGTAGCTGGCGCCGCGACCCCTTTCCCCGCAAACGAGGCGGGAAGGGACAGGCTGGGCAGCGCCTTAAATGACGAGTTAACAGCGGGGACGCTGAAACCAGAGACAGAAGACGCCGTCCACAGCTCCAGGCGGTCGACACGCTCCTCCCAGCCCCGAAACCCTGTCCCCCAACCGCCCCATGAGCCCAGGTCCCCAAGCCGGGCTTCAGGGACGCCTCGGCACGGTCGGTAAGGCCGCCTTACCTTCCGTCAGCCGCGCCGTGCCCGCGCGTCTCCCAGACCGCCGCCCGCAAGCTGCGAAGCCCGTCTCCAAAGCGCCGAGACTGCGGAGCCGGCCCGGAGCGCGGCCTTAAGAACCAGGGCGTGACGTCACGGGGCACAAGCCTATCGGAGGCCCCGCCGCGGCGGGGCGGGGCGGAGCGGGGCGTGGAGATACTCATACGGCGGCCCGGGTGCAGAGAGGGATATTTTTTGCTCCAGCGGTGACTGTTTCATTGGATCCTTTCGACCATGTTCTAATATTTGGAATTAAACTAGGGATTCACTAGGGCCGCCCCAGTCCCTCCCCCGCCGGTTCCACCCGCAAAGCCCACTCCGTTCACCAGGGTCTACTTGAAGATGCTAAGAGATCTTCCGCTTTTGATTTCCTAATCCAGTATTCAATTACGTGTGAACCTGGAATCCCATAAGCACCCTTAGCCCATTAGCACTACTGCCCTTCACAGTAGCCAAGGAGGCAGGAACTAGGCTGTATTCTGTAAGGGAAGAGCTTTCAGAAATGTTCTATGACTGGGGCCAGAGCCACAGGACAGCGGATAGAGCACTTGCCTTGCACGTGGCCAACCAGGGTTTAGTCACCATCATGCCCCAGGATCACCAGGAGTGAGCTAGGACTAATTCCTGAGCATTCCCCCGTATGGTCCAAAAAACTGAAAAAAAAAAAAAAAAAGTTCACGACCAACCTAAGATAAACAGTGCTAGCCAGTAACAAACAAGAGGAAGATGGATCTGAATCTGGTGCCTGAGCCCTGCACCCCTTAGAGATCTATCTCTCTCACGGGGATGCTCTAGAAGTATCTCAGCTGAAGACCTTCAACCTTCAACTACCCACCGGATATAGTGCTGACTGGCTCCAGAGGGCCCGCAGCTCCAGGGCCCTCTCTTGCTACTATGAAGACAAGCTCTTCACCAGGTGGTTGGTGATCTTGTTCCTGCTGTATTCTTCATGAGCCAAAGTGAAATGGTACATAGAGAATGTGCAGAGAGATCATAGAGCAGGTAGGGTTGCATGCAGCCTTGCATGCAGCGACCCTGGTTCGATCCTCGTTCGATGCACATATGGTCCCCCAAGCACTGCCAGGAGTGATTACTGGGCCACAGCAAGGAGGAATCCCCAAGTATTGCGGGGTATGGCCCAAAATCGAAAAAGTGTGTGTGTGTGTGTGTGTGTGAGAGAGAGAGAGAGAGAGAGAAAGAGAGAGAGAGGAAGAGAGAGAGGAAGAGAGAGAGAGGGAGAGAGAGAGAGAGAGAGAGAGAGAGAGAGAGAGAATGTATAGCCCACAGGGCCTGACAAAGTGACCTTGGGGAGTGAAATAGTGGAGGGGCATGGTCAGAGTCATGCACAGGAGCTCAGAGCAGCCCATGTATTGGGCTTCACAAACCAGGAAGGAGAAATACCTGAACTAGATGCTTCTGGAGGGTTACTAGAATTTAGTTACTCCCATGTAGGATTGGTAAAGAGAGAGAACATGACAGGGTGGCATTTTTTGTTTGTTTGGTTTTTGGGTTTGGTTTTTCCCAGCGGTACCCAGGGATAATTCCTGGCAGGGCTCTGGGGACCAAAGTGGGTACAGGGAGAGAATTCAGGTCGAATGCGTGCAAGACAAACGCCCTACCTGCTGTGCTGTCGCTCTGGCCCTGGGAGCATTTTCCCAACCATTACAGCCTAATGCCTTCGGGGATCCCTGAGGAGGAGAAGTCACAAATGGACATCCTGACCAAAAGGACCACAGTGACTACCTGGGGGTGGGGAGAGCGGCATCAAAGGAGAGTGGAATTGAAACTCAAATTGCCTTATGGAGGGTGGATTCCTGTAATTTGGTGTACTTCAGTGTCAGCCTTTTGAAAGTCTGTGTGCTGGCCGGAGTGGCGCAGAGCCAGGGGAGAGGAAACCCTCGTCCGCCGGGAGGGCCTGGCCCTTCCTGCCCACCTGCTTCCCATCTGTTTGGCAACAGCCTGCCTTATCACCTCCTTCTTCCCTTCCCTGCTCAGAAACCAGCTTCCTGGTGACTCTGGCAAAGCAGAGGGCCTCTCCAGACCCTTGAAGAGGACCGTAGGAATGAGTTATAATGCCCCATGTCAGGAGGATGCCCGGCTGCTTGTAGCCGGTGCTCAGGCACAGAGCTTGGAGCTGAGCTCAGGAAGCTGAGAGAAGGCAAGACAAATGAGTCCTAGAGGTGAGGAAATACCACTTCCCTGTCCAGCTGCCCTGCATGCCAAACTCTGCTAGAGGAACTTTGCATACTTAGCCTTTTCCCCCCCTTTCTTTCCTTTATGTTTGTTTTTGCTTGGGGGCTACACTTAGTGGTGCTCAAGGGTTCCTCCTGATCGCTTGAGGGTCACTTCCATGGCACTCCGGAACCATGAAGTGCAGGGATCAAACCCGGGTCTCCAGTTTGCAAAGCAAGCATGCAACCCCTGAGCCATCTCCCCTAGCCTACTCTTCCTTCTCCACTATGCAATTCCACCCATGAGGTAAGTGAGTACAGTTCACTAAGAATGTCTTTATCTGGAATCTGGAGACTATACTTGGTTGGGGGGGGGGGCGGTCAGTGGACGGGGGAAGCCAGAGTGTGCTCTGAGCAGCGCTCAGGGTACCATGCAGGTGACGGTGGTCATCAAACCAGGGCCTCCAGCATGCAAACATGCATGCTAGTCCTCTGAGTTATTTCCCCAGCCTAGTACATTTGTTCTTTTTTTTGGGGGGGTGAGGGGCATACCCGACTGTGCTCAGGCGTCACTCCTGGTGGTATTTAGGGGACCATATGGGATGCCAGGGACAGAACCTGGGTCTACTGCATGCAAAGCAAGTGCCCTACACACTGTACTATTGCCCCAATTATTTTGTGTGTGTGTGTGTTGCTTTGGGGGGCCACACCCAGCTGAACTCAGTGCTCACTCCAGGCTCTGCACTAAGAGATCACTCCTGGCAGGGCTTTCTGGGAGCATATGGGGTGCCAGGGATAGAACCCAGTCAGCTGGAGTGCATGTGCCCTGTCTGATATACTCTCTCTCTCTGGTGCCTCCAGTATAAGTTATTCTAAAGAGAATTCTCCAAGGTCACCCAGCCCAGGGAGAAGTTGACCAGAACTGACTTTTGGGGGCCGGAGCGATAGCACAGCGGGTAGGGCGTTTGCCTTGCACGCGGCCGACCCGGGTTCGATCCCCGGCATCCCATATGGTCCCCCAAGCACCACCAGGGGTGATTCCTGAGTGCAAAGCCAGGAGTAACCCCTGAGCATTGCTGGGTGTGACCCCCCCCAAAAAAAAAAGCAAAAAAAAAAAAGAACTGACTTTTGTTTTTTTGTTTTTTGAGCCATACCCCCCATGATGCTCAAGGGTTACTCCTGGCTCTGCAATCACCCCTGGCAGTGCTATGGGATGTGGGGAATCCCAGCGGGGCGGGCGGGCTGTACACTAGCTCTAGCCCTGTCCAGAACTAATTTGAGCAAATGTTACAATGAGCTTTTAAGGGAAATTGCAGCAAGGACTGTTTCTTCTTCCTCTTTGAAACTTTGTTATTTCTTGGGCAATGCCATGACTTCACACGGGCACAAAATTGTCACTTGACTGGCTGATAAAAGAACTGACACTGGTAATCCCAGGACCCTTCATCTTGTGGTTTTGCCAGGGAAGGTGTTGATGAACAAATGGGAAGGGGAAGGGCTGGGCGGGGGGGGGGGGGGGGGGGGGAGGGGACACTCCCCGCTTGTCAGGCCCCCAACTTATCTCCTCTGAAGGGGAACTCTTGTTCACTCCCCGAGTTGAGCCCTAGATCCTGTGAGCCTCCCTCGGCTAATTAGACCCTTTTGTTTGTCTGCCATCTCATCCCAGCAGTCCATCCTCCCTCCAAGATCACAGCCCTTGGGAGATCCACCCAGGGCGCAATTCAAACATTGAACCATGGTGTGGCTCCTGCGAGGTGCCCCAGGTTCTGGCCTACAAGCCTGAGTGGTATGAGTCAGGAGCTGCTTTGTGGGAGATGGCAGGTCCGTATGCATTTGGGGATTCCATGAGGGAGGAATAAAGAGGATGGACTCAGGAGCCAGGGGTGTCACTCCACCGTGGAACACACACCTTGCATGTATGTGTGAGGCTCTGGCTCTGTCCCCTGAACCAATAGAAGGAGGAAGAGGTGGAGATGGGGATGTGTGTCACCGGAGACAGCAAAGCCGGGGGCTGTGCTCCACGGGACTGGAGGCAAGGCGGGGCTTTAGATGAGAGCGGGGAGGAGTCGCTCTGCAGGGGCTGCCCACTTTGTTGACATTAGAACCAAGGTTGGGGTGATCAGGAGTCAAGCATTCAAGAGAGAAGGACTGGCTGAGCCCTGGCTGCTTCCACCTTCTGGCACCCCACTGGCATCAGATCCCAGTCCCTGGATCCGTGCCAGAGCTGTCACTCCCACCAGCTTGAGCCCCCAAGGCTAGGGGCTGGTTCCTCCCAGCTAAAGCCCTGCAGTGCCAGCACCTGGCTCACAGGAGGCAGTCAGGAAACCTTGCATCAATTGGTGAATGCATGATGGAATTAATTTGGGGATCTTTTTTTTGGGGGGGGAATTTGTTTTGGGGTCACACCCAGCAATACTCAGAGGTTACTCCTGGTTCTATGCTTAGGGATCACTCCTGGGGGGTTCACGGGACCACGTGGGGTGCCAGGGATCGAACCTGCATCAGCCATATGGAAGACACGCTGAACTATTATGGAATTATTAAAAGGCCTCAAGGCAGTTCCCTTAGTATAGGAGCTACCCTGAGCTTCCAGGTTTGAGGTTCTGGGGATTCTCTGTTGATACTGGGTTTGCCAGCATTCCTGAGCTGGAAGGAGAGTGTATCAAGTATGGTCTCCCCAGTAGCACCAGGCATCACTCCTGAGCACAGAGCCAGGAATAATCCAGAGCACCACTAGATGTGCCCCACCCCCCAAAAAAAGAATGAAATGCAGTAGCTGGGGATGTGGCTCAGAAATAGAGCACTTGCTCTGCCTGTGAGAGGCCTGGGTTCGATTCCCAGCATCCCAGTTCCTTAACAACTGGCTGGGCATAGCCCTCAAGCAACACCTCAAACAAACAAACACAAAGAAAGAAAATGGAGAAGATATAGCTTAGCTCTTAGAATAAGTGATAAAAACAGCAACATTAAAAAAAAAAAAACAGGAGGAGACATTGTATAGGCGCTAAGGCGCTTGCTTTACATGTGGTCAACTGGATTCGATCCCCAGCATCCCAGGTCTGCCATGAGTGATGCAGAACACAGATCCAGGACTAAGTCCTGAGCACAGCCTACTGTGGCTCAAAGAAAACAAAACAAAAACAAAATAAACGTGTAAAATCACCCTTTCTCACTACCCGCTAGTCATTCTGTGGCAACCCTCTCCAAATCAATACCCAGGGCTGGGGCCAGGACTGGAAAGCAGCAAATGCTGCCCTCTGGTGGAATTTTTGTCACTACCAATTGCTGAAGAAAAGTAGAAGAATTTGTGCCCTTCCCCTGGAGCCTTTCCTACAGTTTGGGTATGTAAGTGAAAAATGCACCCTCTTCAAGTTTTCTTTATTGTGGTGAATTCAAATTTTTTTTTTTGGCTTTTTGGGTCACACCCAGCACTGCACAGGGATTGCTCCTGGCTCTGCACTCAGGAATTACTCCTGGCGGTGCTCAGGGGACCATATGGGATGCTGGGAATCGAACCCTGGTCGGCCGCGTGCAAAGCAAACACCCTACCCACTGTGCTATCGCTCCAGCCCCGTGAATTCAAATTTAAATTAACATAATTAACACTGAAAATTTCATTTCAGTTACTTAGGGTGCAGGAAAGGCGGAGTGGAAGGAGGTGTCAGGATGGGGAAAGTTGGAAAGTTCCACCACGCTGTGGCAGTGCCTGCAGAAAATGAACCCACGTGGGGACAGATGTCAGTGGACACTGCACTGCCCCAGAGTCTGCCATTCAGGGAAGGTCTTGGGAGAAGGCAGAGAAGAAGTGAATGAACAGGAAAAAGCAACGGAGGCTTGAGAGATACTGCACTGGATAGGGCGCTTTCCTTACATGCAGCCGACCGGGGTTTGATTCCTGGCATTCTTGTATGGTCCCTTGAGCACTGCCAGGAGTGATTCCTGAGTGCAGAGCCAGGAGTAATCCCTGGGAACTTCCCAGTGTGACCCCATACAACAACAAAACCAAAGCACATTGGATGGTTGGTCACTCTAATAGATCCCGGGCCCCTGTGTGGTCTGTGGTCAGTTCAGCCAGTCGGCTATTTGCCCTTCTCTCTATTTCTCTCTGCACAGCCTCTCTAGGCCCCGGGATGTCCCTAGGCCCTTGGCTCTGCTTGTCACCTGCAGACTGGACTCTCCTCACTGGATTAGGGGAACCCCCCCCCCCCGCCAAATACAGCCCCATGTGAACTGTCTGAGGACAGTTAACCTCTGCGGCCCAGAATTTACCTACATATCGAAGTGCATATTGGGAGTCCAAGATAGGTCTCAATGAAACTGAAGAGAAGGAGAGAAGAAACGGATAGGAGAGCAGAGAGAGGTGCAGAGAATCAGATGGTCAGGCTTTGCTCCAGGCTGATTTGTTTCCAATGCATGATTGTCCTTTTTATTTTTTTTTTAATTCTTTAATTCTATGTCGGGCTGGAGCGATAGCACAGCCGTTGGGCTTTCGCCTTTCACGCGGCCAACCCGTGTTCAATTCCTCCGCCCCTCTCGGAGAGCCAGGCAAGCTACTGAGAGTATGGAGCCTGCACAGCAGAGCCTGGCAAGCTACTCGTGCGTATTGGATATGCCAAAAACAGTAAGAATAAGTCTCTCAATGAGAGACGTTACTGGTGCCCGCTCGAACAAATTGATGAGCAACGGGATGACAGTGACAGTAATTCTATGTTGGAGCCAAAGTGATCATACAGTGAGTACGGCACTTGCTTTGCAGTGGCCAACCCAGGCTCAATCCCTGGTATCCCATACAGTCTCCCGATCACCACCCTAAGTAGCCCCTGAGCACAGATCTAGGGGTAACCCCCGAGTGTCACTGGATGTAGCCAAAAATATTCTATTTTATTTTGTTGGAGATCAAACCCAGATCAAAACCTTGTTGAGGCTGCTGCACTACCCCTGTGTTATATCCATGCCCCTACCTTTTTCCTTTTGGGTTTGGGGATCACAGCCATCAGTACTTAAGGACTACTTGCTGTGGTACATTGATCTGGCTGGTGATGTTTGAGTAACCACATGGTACGGGAGATGGAACCAGGACTCCTGTATCAGAGCCTGTGCTCAGTCCATCAGGTGACCTCTCCAATCCCCACGCCCTGCTTTTTTTTCAAGGTCAAAATTCACAGAGAAGCTCTACTATAATCACATGGCAAAGCTGGCATCTCAAGGGTTTTCTTTCTATTTATTTTGGGACCACATCTTGTGGCTATTCTAGGATCTGCTCAGGAGTGACCCCTGACCATAAATGGGGGACCATATGTGGTGCTGGGGATTCAAATCAGGGTCCACAGCAATGCAACCATCTCTTCTTTTCTTCCTGGCATCTCAAGTTTTGGGATGGGGGGAGCTGAGTGAGCTGTTCAAGATCAGATTCGTGAGCAGGCAGGCAGAAAACTGCTCGGTGGTCATATCTTTTTGGGTTTTGTTTTTTGCTTTTTGGCTTTTTGGGTCACACTCAGTGATGCTCAGGGTTTACTCATGGCTCTGCACTCAGGAACTACTCCTGATGGTGCTTGGGGAACCAAATGGGATGCCCAGGATCAAACCCGGTCAGCTGTGTGCAAGGCAAAGGCTCTCCCTGCTTTATAATCACTCAAGCCCCTGTGGTCCTGTATTGAAACCCTTTTATGTGGTGGAAGCAAACCAGGGACCAGGGACCAGGGACCAAACCTGGGGCTTCATACACAAGAAGCCTGTGACGTCTTGAGCACTAGCCACAGCCCCAAACCACTCAATAGCCTAATCTTCAACTCTTGGTGTGTAAGGGAAGTGGCCAGGATAGCAGAGCTCACCCCAGGGGCTCAGAGCCTCCCCTCAAGTGGACACCATCTCCCACCACTCCTGTATCTCCCAGAAAGTGTTCTCCACGCCCCTTTCTGCACCCCGGCCCTGTCCAGCATCCCCACCCTGTCCAATGACCTCTACTGCCTCCAGCCCCAGAAGGGCTAGCAGGGCGGGCAGGGAGAGCTACAGTGGAGAAGCCACCCACATCTTTTTGGCTGGGGCGTGGCAGTGACTGGGCCCACCCAGTGCTGGGGTGCCAATGGAACACTTGCTGCTGGCCCTGCAAGGGGATCCAGAAACCTAGTGTCTCCCAGCACTGAGACTAGAGGTTGGGGTCAGGAGGGCAGGATTGCCACATGGGCTACATTCCTCGGGTGGTGGTCAGGGAACCTCCTTGCCCCACCCCGCAATGCTGGGATAGTCGATGGGAGGGAGCACTGGGCTTTGAGATCACAGGGACCATCCCAAGATGTGGGATGGGGCGGGGCTGGAATAATAGCACAGCGGGTAGGGCGTTTGCCTTGCATGCGGCCAACCCAGGTTCGATTCCCAGCATCCCATATGGTCCCCTGAGCACTGCCAGGGGTAATTCCTGAGTGCAGAGCCAGGAGTGACCCCTGTGCATCACCGGGTATGACCCCCTCCCCCCAAAAAAAACCCAAGATGTGGGGGCGGAGACCCACTGGGCACCCAAGAGTGTCCACGTCCCCACAACAATGTCCTGTTCTGGGCATGTGACATTAAACAGCAAAGAAAGAAACTAAGGTAAGTGGAGAAAGACTTCAGGAGAAAAGGGAAAAAATCATCATCTTGATGATGCTGGTGCTATTGTTGGGTCCATTTTCTTTTTCTTTTTAATGAATAAAAAGCCCACACTGGGCTGGAGTGATAGCACAGCGGGTTGGGTGTTTGCCTTGCATGCGGCCAACCTGGGTTCAATTCCCAGCATCCCATATGATCCCCTGAGCACCGCTAGGAGTAATTCCTGAGTAACACCTGAGCATTGCCGGGTGTGACCAAAAAAAAAAAAAGCCCACACTTTGATTGCATGCCAGGATCCCCCAGGTCCCTCTGGGCCCCTCTAGAGGGAGAGAGCACACAGGATTACATGCATGAAGCTCCATCACCATACGCTTCCTGTGTGGTGCTTAGGGAAGCCCTGGTGGCTGCCAGCCCCTCCAGGCCAAAGCAGCACCCTATCCCTTGCCCTGAGAGGAACTGTCAGAATAGTACTGCATGGCCAGCTCACTGGGAGTGGTCCCCAGGTCCTCAAACAAGGAACAAACATAGCATGTAACCAGTTCTGGGTTATTTGATATATGCTGCCCCAATAACCAGGTAAGCGCAGAAAAAGCTGAGATGGACCCATTCATCTATCAGACTTACCACTGTACCATCACTCATTAGGTCAAAGATGACTCAATGAAAAAAAAGGACCTAGAAAAGAACTCAGGAAAAAGAACTGGGGAAAAACGTATTTTATAGTCTGGAAAGTCTGAAGGTTCCATTAAATTATGCATCAAAATTCAGAAGCCAGGCCAGAGACATCGCATAAAGGTTAAGGCACTTACCTTATATAAGGCCTGTTCTTTTGGATCAATACCAGGTGCCACATATGGTTCCCGGAGTGCTGCCAGGAGTGATTCCTAAACACAGAGCCAAGAGTAAGTCCTGAGCACCACCAGGTTTGGCCCAAACTTCAAAGGGAAAGAAACAAAGAGAGAAAGAAAGAGAGAAAGAAAGGAAGGAAGGAAGGAAGGAAGGAAGGAAGGAAGGAAGGAAGGAAGGAAGGAAGGAAGGAAGGAAGGAAGGAAGGAAGGAAGAAGGGGCTGGAGCGATAGCACAGCGGGTAGGGCGTTTGCCTTGCACGAGGCCGACCCGGGTTCTAATCCCAGAATCCCATATGGTCCCCTGAGCACCACCAGGGGTAATTCCTGAGTGAAGAGCCAGGAGTAACCCCTGTGCATCGCCGGGTGTGACCCAAAAACCAAAAAAAAAAAAAAAAAAAAAAGGAAGGAAGGAAGGAGAGGGAGAAAGAAAAGAAGAAAAAACAGAAGGAGAAAGAAAGAAAGGAAGGAAGGGGGCTGAAATGATAGTACAGCGGGCAGGGGACTTGCCTCACATGCAGCCAACCCAGGCTTGGTCCCCAGCGTCCCCCGGAGCACTTCCTGGAATAATTCCTAAGTGCAGAGCCAGGAGTAACTCCTAACCTTCTCAGAATGTGACCCAAAAAATAAAATAAGGAAGGAAGGGAATGAGGCAGAGAGGAAGGGAGGCAGAAAGGCAGGCTGGGGAGCTAGCTAGTACAGTGGGTAGAGTACTTGCCTTGCATGTGGTCAACCTGAGTTAAATCCCCAGCACCCCGTATGATCCCCTGAGCACTGTCAGGAGTGATCTCTGAGCACAGAGCCAGGAGTAAGCCTGAGCACTGGTAGGAAAATGAAGAAAGTCTATTTTGTGGGGGGTGGAGATCACACTGGAGTTGTGGGAAGCAGTTGTGTGCTGTATCCCTAATGTCCATACTATCTCTGGCTGTGGAAAAAAACAAACATCTAAATTCACCAACCAAATAAGGTTCTGTGTGGAAGAATAACCGGTAAGGTAAATGTGGTACAGGGCAGGCAGGAAAAGCTTTAGCCTCCTCCGTACCCAGGGACAGAGAGGAGACTGACCTTTTGGTGACCTTGTTGGCCAGAGCAAAAGTTCCCCTCATTGCTCTCACAATTCGAAGGGAGTTTTCCAAGATACACTTTTCCCAAAATTCCCACACAGAGAGGCCCAACTGGGAGTCTCTATTGAAGACGGCATGAGCAGACTAAACTCGTGGTCCTGAGTATGGTCAGAGATGAGTTTACAATGGCTAAAGTCACCTCCTAGCCGGATAACGAGTAAGAAGCTATAGGAACTGTGATCAGCAAAAAAAGTTACAGAAGCAAAATAAGCTAGTTAGTGGTTAGGTTGGCTTATGGTCATGGAGAACAACGGTCTTGTGGTTAAGGGGACAATCATGATTGGGGGTCAGTGATTCTGGGAGCTGGACAGTTTGTTTATGGACTGGACTTACAACTGACCCTTGGGAAGGTAGTGAAGAGCTGCCTTCTGCTGGCAGACTAGAAGAAAATAGAGTCCCTGATATCAGGAGCCCTTATCTCACCTCTCCGCACTCGGGGTCAGAACCTCCCAGTTCACCATCCAGACGGGGCCAACGGTCTCCTCATTGCTTCCCCTGTGATTGGAGTCAGACCAGCACAGGGTTGATTCACTCCACAAACATTCACCAAGCAGAGGCCGCGAGCCACGTGTCCCGTGGCGCCGCGGGAGCCCGCTGGGGTTACTCCTTCACTTGGAGGCATCCGCTTCCGAGCAGCTGGGGGTCCCCGCCCCATTTCCGTGAGGGGGGAGGGGGGTGGGGGAGAGAGGATGGACCCAAAGGGAAGGGCTGGGCTTGGGGAAGAGTGGCAGGGTGGGAAGCCAAGCCCCCCAGGGCCCCGAATGAATCCGAGAGTCCAGGGGGCAGAAGGGCCCTGAAGGGAAGGTTCGCGGCCCAGCAGCAGGAAGGCGGGTGAGGAAGAGGGGAAGGGAAAGGTCGTCCAGGCAGCGCGTCCTTCAGCGTGGCCGCGAGGGACTCGGGGACCTGCGCTGGCGGCCGGTTCTACCCGCCGCGTCCCGCCGGGGAGCCTCGGGGGACGCTCGACCAGCCGCGGTCGAGAGAGGCCCCTCTGGCTGCGCTGCCCACCCCCCGGATGCCGCCTTTTCCTCGGTGGGTGCCAAGGAGGGGCTCCGCCCCAGCCCCGCCTCGGCTCCGGGGACACAGAGGCGGTCCCGACAGCGAGTCCCCGCGCGACGGCCGCGCCCCCGGTGGCGGGCAGGGGCGGAGCATGTAAATTAGAAAGGGCCTGGCGGGCCCCGAGCGGCGGGTGGCGGGCGTGGGCCGGTTCGCGGCTCGAGTCGCGGGGGGCGGAGGCGCGCGCGGGTGGCGCGTGTCGGGCGAGTCGCTGGTCCGTGGGGGAGCAGCGCGGAGGCGGCCGCATGCGTGCGTGCTGGCGGCTCACCGTGAGCTGAAAATGGGCGCCGGGGGCAGGGCAGGGCCGCTGGGGCAGCAGTCGGTATCGCTTCTCGGCCTTTTGGCTAAGATCAAGTGTAGTATCTGTTCTTATCAGTTTAATATCTGATACGTCCTCTATCCGAGGACAATATATTAAATGGATTTTTGGAATTAGGAGTTGGAATAGGAGCTTGCTCCGTCCACTCCACGCATCGACCTGGTATTGCAGTACCTCCAGGAACGGTGCACCCCTCCGGGGGAAAAAAAACAGTTAAAGAGCAGTTGTTTTTGTGGTATACTCTATTAAGTGTTTTTACTTATTATCGTTATTTACCCGCTTGGGCACTTTACTTGAAAGCATGATAGCCTCGGGGGCCGGAGCGATAGTTCAGCGGGTAGGGTGTTTTCCTTGCACGCGGCTGACCCAGGTTCGATACCCGGCATCTCATATGATCCCCCCAAGCACCGCCAGGAGTAATTCCTGAGTGCAAAGCCAGAAGTAACCCCTGAGCATCGCTGGGTGTGACCCAAAAAGCGGGGGAAAAAAATAAATAAATAGCGGTCTTGCTGCTATGTTATTGCCCTAGTTCTTATAGTATGTAATATAATGATTTCTTTCTCACTAACGGGGGGCGGGGGCGTTCTGTGGTGGTGTAAACCGATTTTCTCAAACCTGAGTTACTAGTGACGGCTAGGTTCAACCAAGATACACTTCTGCTGCAACCCAGGTGCGGAGACTCAGAAAGGCAGACCCCTAGGTTCCTCTCCACCTCATGTTTGAGGGAAACCCTTTCCCCCCAAGTCCCCAAAGCCCCTGAGCCCGGACAGAGGATATAAAAGCTTTGGCCATTAGAGGAATGAGGCCAGGGGATGTGAGCAGACAAGGGAGAGGGTTCCAAAAGAAACTTGGGGGAACAGCCGTTCACATCCAGGCTCTGACCCATAACTTGAAACAGTCTCTTTGATCTCTTGACAACTACTGTCCCTGTTTCAGTCCCGTTGACTCATCCTGGCCACCATTTCCCAGGAACGCTGTCCCCTGACTCTGACACGTACAAACCAGGTAGAATCCCAACGAAGATTGCTCCCGGTCTTTTGAGTCCTTTGGTTTGCTTTGTGGGGCCACAGCCTTGGGTGCGCAGGTCATCCGGGAGCAGAAGCGGTGTGGCTCCGCGGACCAAACCCCCGTGGACCTCGTGCGTGACGAGCGTCTGGACCTGTACTGTCTCCGGCTCTTGTCCATGGGTGCTCACGGGCTTGTACTCTTGGCTCTGCGCTCAGGGGGTCACTTCGGTGACCCTAGGGGGTGCCGGAGAACGAACCCGGGTGTGCCAAGGGCGTGGCAAACGCCCTACCCTCTTTCCTGCCTTCCCGGAGTTCTGTTCTCTCTCGGTGGGTGCCAAGGAGGGGCTCCGCCCCAGCCCCGCCTCGGCTCCGGGGACACAGAGGCGGTCCCGACAGCGAGTCCCCGCGCGACGGCCGCGCCCCCGGTGGCGGGCAGGGGCGGAGCATGTAAATTTGAACGGGCCTGGCGGGCGGCGGGCGTGGGCCGGTTCGCGGCTCGAGTCGCCGGGAAGGGAGGGCGCGCGCGTGAAGGGCGCGTGTCGGGTGAGTCGCTGGTACGTGCGGGAGCAGCGCGGAGGCGGCCGCATGCGTGCGTGCTGGCGGCTCACCGTGAGCTGAAAGTCGGTGCCGGGGGCAGGGCAGGGCCGCTGGGGCAGCAGTCAGTATCGCTTCTCGGCCTTTTGGCTAAGATCAAGTGTAGTATCTGTTCTTATCAGTTTAATATCTGATACGTCCTCTATCCGAGGACAATATATTAAATGGATTTTTGGAACTAGGAGTTGGAATAGGAGCTTGCTCCGTCCACTCCACGCATCGACCTGGTATTGCAGTACTTCCAGGAACGGTGCACCCCTCGGGGGAAAAAGCTGGTTGTCCTAAGAGCAGTTGAATTTGTGGTACATTTTAATAAGTGATGTGTTTACTTGTTATGGTTCTTTGCCTGGGTGCTTTAACTGAAAACATTATCGTCTTGCTGTTATGTTATCGCTCCAGTTCTTACAGTATGTAATATGTTTTCTCACTAGTGGGGTGCAGGGGGTTTTGTGATGGTGTAAACCGAGTTTCTCAATCCTTGAGAGTTATTAGCGATGACTACTTCCAACCAAGATACACTTACTGCAACCCAGGTGCGGAGATGCAGAAAGGCAGGCCTTTAGGTTCCTCTTCACCTCATGTTTGAGAGAAACCCTTTCTCCCCAAGTCCCCAAAGCCCAGAGTATATAAGCCTTAGCCATTAGAGGAATGAGGCCAGGGCGTGTGGGCAGACAAGGGAGAGGGTTCCAGAAGAAACTTGGAACAGCCGTTCACATCCAGGCTCTGACCCATACTTTGAAACAGGCTCTTCGATCTCGACAACTACAATACCTGTTTCAGTCCGAGGCTGTTTAATCTCAGGTCCTGTTGGTTCACCTCGTTGACTCATCCTGGCCACCATTTCCCAGGAACGCTGTCCCCCTGACTCTGACACGTACAAACCAGGTAGAATCCCAACGAAGATTGCTCCCGGTCTTCTGAGTCCTTTGGTTTGCTTTGTGGGGCCACAGCCTTGGGTGCGCAGGTCATCCGGGAGCAGAAGCGGTGTGGCTCCGCGGACCAAACCCCCGTGGACCTCGTGCGTGACGACCTGTACCGGAGACAGTACAGGTCCAGACGCTCTTGTCCATGGGTGCTCACGGGCTTGCAGTCTTGGCTCTGCGCTCAAGGAGGTCACTTCGGTGACCCTAGGGGGTGCCGGAGAACGAACCCGGGTGTGCCAAGGGCGTGGCAAACGCCCTACACTCTTTCCTGCCTTCCCGGAGTTCTGTTCTCTCTCGGTGGGTGCCAAGGAGGGGCTCCGCCCCAGCCCCGCCTCGGCTCCGGGGACACAGAGGCGGTCCCGACAGCGAGTCCCCGCGCGACGGCCGCGCCCCCGGTGGCGGGCAGGGGCGGAGCATGTAAATTTGAACGGGCCTGGCGGGCGGCGGGCGTGGGCCGGTTCGCGGCTCGAGTCGCCGGGAAGGGAGGGCGCGCGCGTGAAGGGCGCGTGTCGGGTGAGTCGCTGGTCCGTGCGGGAGCAGCGCGGAGGCGGCTGCATGCGTGCGTGCTGGCGGCTCACCGTGAGCTGAAAATGGGTGCCGGGGGCAGGGCAGGGCCGCTGGCGCAGCAACTAGTATCGCTTCTCGGCCTTTTGGCTAAGATCAAGTGTAGTATCTGTTCTTATCAGTTTAATATCTGATACATCCTCTATCCGAGGACAATATATTAAATGGATTTTTGGAACTAGGAGTTGGAATAGGAGCTTGCTCCGTCCACTTCACGCATCGACCTGGTATTGCAGTACTTCCAGGAACGGTGCACCCATTTCGGGGAGTAATTTGTGATAAAGAAAAGTGTATGTTTACAGTGATTATTTTGGTTTTGGGGTTGTATTTACCTAGTTACATTAGAGTCTAAGTATTTCTTTAGGAGTATTGTAAAGGATTGTTTCTGTGCGTCTGGTAATGTTACCTTACTAGTTGCTTATTAAAGTTAAGTGTGATTACCAGTTTTCATGTCTCTCATACTGGTTTTTTTAGAGGCAGTCATTAGTAGACTTTTCTGTTTGCACTGCTTATTCTCAACATCCTTGGTTGGCATTTGTTATTTTCAAAATGTACCAACTCTCGAACTTTTTAGTAAAGTGTTATATGGAGACTATACTAGCCCACAAGAATTTATATATCAGTAAAGTTCAGGAAAGTCCATGAGAGTCAAGCCTAGGACATCCTGGTGACTCATTAAGGAACTGTTTATTTTACAGGAATTTAGCCCTGGAGAGTCAGGAGCCGGGAAGGGAGACTGAAATTTTGCCCAACACAGATAAGGAAAGACTGGCTGAAGAAGTTTTTATTTTAGCTCAAGGATAAGTGGGGAGGGGCGAGGGGGGCCAGGCCTATTCATAGAAGACCTACGTACAATTAGTGAAAAAAGGAAACAAAAAACATTAAGAATTTTATTCATGAAAAAATAAGTCCAAAATTCAATCCTCTGGCCCAAGGGGTGAGAGGATATTAAAATAGTATTATTTAGGGGCTGGAGTAGTAGCACAGCGGGTTGGGCGTTTACCTTGCACGCCGCTGACCCAGGTTTGATTTCCAGCATCCCATATGGTCCCCTGAGCACCGCCAGGGGTAATTCCTGAGTGCAGAGCCAGGAGTGACCCAAAAAAGCAAATAAATAAATAAAATAAAATAGTATTTAACCTGGTTGGTACTTAAAATGACTAATCGATCACTATAATGTTTAAATTATGGTATAATTCTCGAATGCTGTTAGTCACAATTCAAACTGAAAGCCAACCAGACTGTCATTGTTGAAGATTTTTTTGTTCAGCTTCTAGAAGGAGACTGGGCGGGTGTGTGTAATTAATAGGGATCTCATGGTCTCTGTGTTGCTGGGCCCTTCCTTTGTACTTATAGCTAACCAATTAAAGAATGGTGAAATAAAGGTTGGTGGCCAGAGCTGTTTCATGCTTGGGGCACACACTTTTAGGGGGGCCTGGGGGGCTTTTTGGGTCACACCTGGCAATGCTCAGGGATTAGTTACTCCTCCTGGCTCTGCACTCAGGAATTACTCCGGAATTACAAAGCAGTGCTCGGGGGACCATAAGGGATGCTGAGGATCGAACCCGAGTCGACCTCATGCAAGGCTAACGCTTTACACCTGCTGTACTAATGCTTCGGGCCCCATTTCTTTCTTCCTTTTCTTTTTTTCTCTTTCTTTCTTTCTTTCTTTCTTTCTTTCTTTCTTTCTTTCTTTCTTTCTTTCTTTCTTTCTTTCTTTCTTTCTTTCTTTCTTTCTTTCTTTCTCTCTTTCTCTCTCTTTCTTTCCTTTCTCTCTTTCTTTTTCTTTCTCGCTTTCTCTCTTTCTTTCTCGCTTTCTCTCTTGATGAATGCTTTCTTGGACTGCTTGGTCCTCGCTAAACTACGTCGGGCCACGACGGTGGGGGTGGGGACCCTTTGAAGCGGTCAGGAAGTGGGGGCGTGGCGGGCCAGCGCCGCGGGGGCGGAGCGTCCCGGCCGTGTGGTCCCGTGGTGCGTTCTGGCCCTTGTTCCCTCTTTCCGCTCTTCCTGCAGTTGTTGCATCCCCTCGGGAGAGACACTCCCGAATTCCTCTCTCTATGGGAGGCCGGGGACGAGGCTCCTTCCTTGTCTTATCCTAACCGAGGCGGACGCGCAGTAAGTTCAACTAACTCTGGCTCTCTGGGAGTGCGGTGTGTTTTAAACCCTTTTTTGAGGGGCGGGGCGGGGTGGGGAGGGCGGTTCAGGGTTTACTCTTGGATCTGCTCTCAGGGATCACGCCTGGTTGGGCTGACTTGGGGGACCATTTGGGGTGACAGAGACCTAACCCGAGTCACTTGTATGCAAGGCCAGTGCCCTACCTGCTGTACAATGCTGCAGCCCCTGGGACTTGAAATCCTTCATTGGGCTCATCCTCAGTCCCGTTTGCCACCCGGCTCCTACCCATACTCGACTTGGGAGTGGAAAGGGGCTTATTCCCTTCCCTGAGAGAGTGCCTCTCACACATGCTCCCCTAGAGGCCCTTCATGTTTTATTTTGGGGGCACACCCGGCTGTGCTTAGGGAGTACTCCTGTCTCTACACTCAGGGTTCACTCCCCGTGAGGCCTGGGGACTGGTGCTAGGAATCAAACCTAGGTTGGTTTCTGGCAAAGCAAACACCCAAACACCCTACCTGCTGTAGCATAGAGGCCCTTCTTAAGGGTGTATGCCAGAAATCTCCCTCTTGCAGCTGAGAGGTCCCTGGATTCCACATAAGCCCAGGAGTGCGCCTGCCCACCTCGTTCCATCTTCACTCTGAAGTTTGTTGGGGGAAAACCCAGACTTAATCTTTTTTTTCTTTTTCCTTTTTTGGGTCACACCCAGCAATGCCCAGGGGTTACTCCTGGCTCATACACTTAGAAATTACTCCTGGCGGAGCTCAGGGGACCATATGGGAAGCTGGGAATCATATGGGACTGTATGGGAAGCCGGGTCGGCCGCATGCAAGGCAAACGCCCTGCCTGCTGTGCTATCGCTCCAGCCCCTGTCTTGATTCTTCTAACAGATCTTGGACATCCCTAACAGTGCTGAGAGCCTCCCCTAAGCTTGCCTTCTTAGTAGCCCCCACCCACACAGCAGTGAGGAAGCGGTTTATGATCCCATGAAGAACTATTTTGGGGTTTTAGCCACACCTGTCACCAATCTTGATTCTCCCGTTGAGAAAAATCTGCCTTCCTAGTAAGGCACTGCCTTGAGGAGAAATGAAAGCTTGAGTGCCTTGAGGAGAAATGAAAGCTTGTCTGTCACAGCCCTGCCACCCTACTAGAGTCCTCTTCAGAGTCCCTAGTGACTCTTAACCGGGACTCTGGTCTCCGCCCCACTCTCTACCCAACTTCCTTGCCCTGAAATAAATGAGTCTGTTCAGCAGCTTTCTCAGAAAAGAAGAAGCTCAGCCACTCACTTAGGGAAGCCCTTTAAAGTGAATAACTTCCGCTTTACTTTTGCCTCTGTAGGAAAGGCAAATGGAGCACCTGGGATGATGGCAGGAGATGAAACTCCAAGGAGCTTTCGGAGACGCGAGTGCTAACGGCTCGGTTTCCCGCTGAACTGAGAGTCGTGACTCCTTGGCTCTCTTGAGAACATAAAGCCCCTGAACTTGGTTCTGTTTGAAAAGATCTCCCTGAAGGATGCTCTCCCAGCGGGGCTCTCTGGTGGGCGAGAACAGGTCCATCCTACCCCCAACCACCAGCCCCGGCAGCAAGGCTGCCAGCTGCATCAGCTCCTGTGGCAGCAAATCTTTCTGTTCCTGTGTGCCTTGGGACAGAGTTGCTGGAGCCAGGTTTGTGACTTGTCCCACCTGCCAAGGCAGTGGGGTGATCCCTCAAGGTGAGTGGCCCAAGGCTCCAGACATAGGCTGGAATCAGGATGAGTTTCCATTAGCCCACTGGCCAGAACCCCCCCCATGGGGTTGGATTTTCAACTCATTAACCCCTAGTTTCTGGCTGGCCTGAGAGATTCTGATTCTCCCCAGGTTCAGAGCCCTGGGGCAAGGGGTTCAGCAACACTGCTCGCATAGCAACCCTGTGTCTTGGGAACCAGAAAGTCACAAATGACCTCTCCAAATAAGCGGGGGGGGGGGGGGGGGGGAGGGGGGAGGAGGAGGACAGAGGGCGGCGCTCTGATGTTACGGGCAGAGATCTTCCTGACCATTATCAAAAACCTCACTACCAGGGCTGGAGTGATAGTACAGAGGGTAGGGCGTTTGCCTTGTACGCGGCTGACCTGGGTTCGATTCCCAGCATCTCATATGGTCCCCCAAGCACCGCCAGGAGTAATTCCTGAGTGCAAAGCCAGGAGTAACCCCTAGCATCGCAAGTTGTGACCCAAAAAGAAAAAAAAAAAAAAACTCACTACCACCTCATAGGGCCATGTGCTATGCTGCCAGTGTAACAAAGCCTGGCACTTACAGTCTGCCCTGGAGCCCTGGTGGCACACAGCCCTGGCTGCCTGTAAGGGTGATTCTGGGTGGCTGACACAGAAAGTACTTGTTACGGCCTCACCAGGGCCCTCCTTCTCATCCTTTCTCCCCACAGAGCTAGAGAAGCAGCTGGTGGCCCTCATTCCCTATGGAGACCAGAGGCTGAAACCCAGGCGCACGTAAGTTTTCCTACATACCTTGTCTCCCATCTTCCACCTTGGGAGCTGTTCCTCTGTGTCCCTCGTTCGGTGACACTCCAACCCCACCCATCTCTGGCTGGTTCTCTCTGGCTTGGGTCTGAGAGCTTACCATCCAGCCCCACCCCACAGTCTGAGTCTGGCACTGCCTTTCATCAGACGTTCAGTGAGGGGCTGTGGATATGGCCCAGTATAGAGCACCTGCCTGGCACGTGTGAGATCCTGGTTGGATGCCCAGCACAGCAAGCAAAAAAAGACAAAACAGGTGTGAATGATGGGGCTGGAGCAATAGCACAGCGGGTAGGGCGTTTCCCTTGCACGAGGCCCACCTAGGTTCGATTCCCAGCATCCCATATGGCCCCCTGAGCACTGCCAGGGGTAATTCCTGAGTGCAGAGCCAGGAGCAACCCCTGTGCATTGCCAGGTGACCCAAAAAGCAAAAATAAATAAATAAATAAATGAGATGCTGTCTTTTTTTTTTTTTCTTTTTGGGTCACACCCGGCAATGCACAGGAGTTGCTCCTGGCTCTGCACTCAGGAATTACCCCTGGCGGTGCTCAGGGGGCCATATGGGATGCTGGGAATCGAACCCGGGTGGGCCGAGTGCAAGGAAAATGCCCTACCCGCTGTGCTATTGCTCCAGCCCCTGCTGTCTCTTTAATGCATATCTCAATTTGGAATGGGATCAACAAGTGATGTCCTATTCTTTTTTTTTTTTCTTTTGGGGCCCACCCGGCAATGCTCAGGAGTTATTCCTGGTGGTGCTTGTGGAACCATATGGGATGGTGGGGGTCGAACCTGGATTGGCCGTATGCAAGACAAGCACCTTAACTGCCGTACTATCTCTCCAGTCCCTGATAAAATTGAGGACTTTGAAAATTCAGATGGACTTCTTACAGTATAAGAGAAAGAGGCCAGAGTGATGATAATACAGTGGGTAGGGGTAGGGCATTTCCCTTGCACGCGGCCGACCCAAATTCAGTCCCCAGCATCTCATTTGGTTCCCCAAACACCACCAGGAGTAATTCCTGAGTGCAGAGCCAGGAGTGACTCCTGAGCATCACTGTTGTGACCCAAAAATCAAAGAAAAAAAACGAGGGAGTGAGGGAGGGGAGGAGGGAGGGAGGGAAGGAAGGAGGGAAGGCAAGCAGGCAGCCTACCTGCCTCCGGTCCCGTGCTTCTACCCCCTCTGAGCCACCCCTGCACCTAACTGTGCGTCAGTGGGGGAGTGGAGGTAGTGGGGGTCAACAGCAGGCCTTCCATGTGGAGAGCAGTGCATGAACCCCACCAGTCTTGGTTCTCAGGCCTCTAACCTGGGTCCTGCTTTCCCACAGGAAGCTGTTTGTGTTCCTGGCGGTGCTTATCTCCCTGGTGACCAGCTCGCTCTTGTCCTTTGCCCTGTTTCCCCACTCTATCTCTGTGCAGCCTGTGGGCCTCAACTCCTCCACGGTGGCCTTCGACCAGACAGAGGTCCACATCAACATAACGGTGCGTGGGCACCTGTGCCCCAAAGTTCCAGCCACACCCTCTGACAATGTTTCTTGGGAACAACCCATGTACGGGAAACCAGGGATCTCATGGTACCCGGAGGGTATCAAAAACTTTGGGAGAAATTGGGAGCAACCATGGCCCTGACGGCAGATACGAAGTTGGGACTCTCCGGGGACAGAGAAGTCACCATGGGGGTGACTGGGACTCCCTGGGTGGGCAGAACTGAAGGAACCAAGGAGGGTGAGGCTAAACCTGGAGCCAGCTTGATGTCTGAGTAAAAGCTGACACCCAGAAGCCGTGAGAAAGAGCACAGAGTTAGGTACTTGTCTTGCATCCAGCTGACCCCGGTTCTATTGGGGCCCATATATGTTCCCCCAACCCATCCCCAGTCACTACCAGAGTGATCCCTGAGCACAGCTGGGTGTGGCCCTAAAACCAAAAAGAAAACAGCAGGACTCCTGACACTGGTGCTCACCAGCTGACGCCCCTGAGGGAGGGAGGGGGACTGAGGCTGGGTGACTGGGACCCATCAGTGTTCTGTGGAGAGGGTCACCCTCAGCCCTCCTTGCTTTCCTCCCCAGAGCATCTTGAATATCTCCAACAGCAACTACTACCCGATCACTGTGACCCAGCTCACCATCGAGGCCCTGCATGTGGCTCTGGTGGTGGGTCAGGTCTCCCTCAGCCTCCGCCTCCGCGTCGGCCCTTTGGCCACTCAACAGGTGACTCCCTGCTCCCTGGGCTGCCCTGCATACCTGTGTGGTTGGGAGAGGCGGGGCGGGAGGGGCAGGTGTGGGCCTTGGGACTCACTCTGCCCACTGGAACCACAGATGGCGTATGCAGTAGCCACCAGGATCATGGATGAAAGCACGCAGTGAGTACCCTTGCGGCTCTCCGCATAGCCTCTCTCCTGGGTTGGAAACCCGGCGGTTTTGGTTTGATGGTGCTGGTGTTCGTCTGGGTTTGAGGTTTGGGTATTGGACCACACCTTGATGTAAGTTTCAAGAAAAGGTGTGTGGGCACATGGGATGGGAGCGTTCCAGTGGCCAAGAGCCACCTCCCCAGGCCAGATGATGGAGATGAGTGGATGGACAAATGACCAGGGGAAAGGAGAAACAGGACCTGGGCCTCAGGCTGGTCGGTAATCGGTTTATTTGTCTCTCTTTCCCGGCGTAGTCTGATCTCTCCCCTCATGGCACAATTGTAGTCGTCATTTTGGTCATAGTCCCAGTCACCATAGTTCCATCATCCTAGTCTCTTCATGGACCTCAAAGTCCTCTCTTTCATTTTATCTTCTTCCTCGTCTCGATGCAGTTTCATAGTCCTCTACTTCTAGTCAATGGCATCATCTAATCCTCCTCTTAGTCCCCAAAGACCTCGAAACCCCAAAGTCCTCGTTCTCCTCTAGTCTTCAACGTCTAGTCCCCTCTGACCCCCTACAGCATAGTTACATAGAAATCATGAAGGGTGCAGATACAAAAAGGTGAGGTTGAATATTATCCTAACAGATGTAAAGCCACTCCTTCAGGAGATTAACTCAAGGACAAAATCTCATCTGAGGGCTCAGTACTCCAGACTACTTACTAGAAGATCTGCTCCAGGGCAGGATTCCATCCAGGGTGTATTGCTTTCCCCTTTCCTCAGCTAGTAATCCATTTAAACAATCATAGTAAGTTTACTTCTTATAATATTTCTAGTAGTGTCATTTTGTATGAACACAGTAAGAGGTATATTAAGCTTTAAGGTTGGCTCTTCCTGGGGACATCTCGCTATATGTTTCACAGTCCTCAGGCCAGGTTAGTCTTTCCTAACCCCAGCAGGATCCTTACTCAGTTACTACTTTTTGGGTCATGGCAAAGTTTGTCCATGAGCGTTCTCTTATAGTTAAGTATTATGGCACTTGGCCTGGCCCATTTGATGCCAGGGTAGCTCACAGCTTGCCCTGGGTCCATCCAGTCCCTCATCTCGACCCTGCTTTTGGAGTGCTAGGGACTAAGGGCGACTGAGGCTTAAGCCAAGTAAATATGAGTGCCCAGGAGTAAATATTACTTTGGAGTCAATTAACTCCCATGTTATAAAGCATAGGATGAACTGTCTTCCTGTGTCTATACAAAAAGGACATTGCTAAATGAACCTTACAAATGACATAAAGGAAAGAGAAAAGCAGTATAGGATTATTAGTGCTTGATGGAACTGGCTGTGTCTCAAGGGCACTGTTGTGGGAGTAGCTCAGTAAAACTAAGCTCCCTGTGGGAGGAGCAAGGACAACCCCTTGTTATCCAGCACCTCGAGGTGCTCAGGACTTTGCCTCGCTCTGGGCTCGGGACTCACTCTTGGTGCTGCACAGGGGGCTGAGCGCTGCCAGGGCTCCACCCCAGGTCTCCTCCATGCAAAGCAGGCATGCCCTGGAATTAGCTCAGGAAACCCAGAAACCCAGTTTTTACCCCAAGACTCCCCTTGGAGCCCGCATTGAGCCACAGTCTCGGGTAAGACAGCAGTGGACAGGCACAGCAGTCCCCATCCCCCCCATAGGATGAAAAACAAACTGGAATGTGGTTAATCCTGAGAGAATGTCACCCAGGGCCCTTCAGCAGGAATCTCGGTTTCTGCTCAGGGAGACGGGAGGGGTGGGGGAGGGGCGGGAGAGGCACTTCCGCACCCCCCCCCCATGCAGAGCCCAGGAGCAGGCTGGGATCTGCAGGGCTTCTCAGCCTTCTGTCCAGTGAAACGGGGGCTCATGCGCTCTCTCTCTCTCCTTCTCTTTCAGCAAAATCTGTTCCAGGCAGGAATTCAAAGTCCACCACGTGCTTTTGCACATCCAGTACGTAGCATGCGGAGCTCTGTGGCCCCTTCTGTGATTCCACTCTCACCTTGGCTCCCCTCCTGACTGGAGAAAAAGTCATCCAGTCTTACCCCAGGATTCTCTGTGGGTTCTGGGAATCATAGATCTAGCCCACCTTGCTTAGAAGCTAGTGGAGTGACCACCACAGAACTATCTGGAAGAGGGGCTGGAGTGTAGAACACTTGCCTTGCATGTGGCTGACCTGGGTTTGATCCCAGGCATCCCATATGGTCCCCCAAGCACTGCCAGGAGTAATTTCTGAATGCAGAGCCAGGAGTAACCTCTGAGCATTGCCGCGTATGATCTCTTTCCCCCCCAAAAAAAAAAATCCATCAGGAGTGATCCCTGAGCACAGAGTCAGGAGTAAGCCAGAGTACTGCTGGGAGTTAGCTCCCAATAAAACAAATAGTGCAGCTTCTGGCCGCAGTGCCTGGGCAGAGTGGGACACAGAAGAGGGGAGGAGGAGGAGGGGAGGGCAGACAGATTCCTCCTGCCAGACACGACACTGATGCCTGCTTCCTCTGCAGGGGCACACTGACGTACTCCTGCCTCAGCCATTCAGAGCAGAAGGTCTTCGAGAGCCAAGAATACGTGGACTGCCATTCAAACTCATCACTGGCCCCCATGCCTGCCTCTCTCCTGCTCTGACCCTAAACTCCAGGCACAGGAGTCGCAGATCTGTGTCTGCCACTATTCCATGCTGCTCAAGGAAGGGCTAAAGTGACTTCAGAAAGGAAAAGTTTTTGATTCATGCTGCCCTCACCCCCGCCCCCAAATCCTTCAGCATAGACAACTTTGTGTGTAACTAAACTGCTTGCTCACATGCTCACACACTCACACTCACACATGCACACACTCAGACACTCACCTGCTCACACACTTAGACACCCACTCACACATTCACACACTCACCTGCTCACATACTCAGAAACCCCCTCACATTCAGACCCTCACACACCCAAACACTCATCCGCTCACACACTCATCTGCTCACACTCGTACGCTCACAGACTCAGTCACTCACACGGATGCATATCCACTTACACACTCTAGACGATGCTTACTGCTCACACATTTACCCGCTCATACTCACATACTCATACACTCGTGCTCATACAAACATACCTGCTCACAACTGTTTACACATTCACTGACACGTTCACATTTATGCATTCATATGCTCACAAACATACATGTTCACATGCTCACATACTCAATGCACCACAGGAACAGAAGCTTCTGCTGTCCCTCAGCCACTGCCAGCAGGGACGGGCCTCCAAATTGTCTTTGCCGTCACTCTGTGAAACTAGACCCCCACATACCCTCCAGGTCCCCACTGGGCTGCAAGGAGAGACGGTTTTGTTTCTTAGCTGAGCAGGAGCCATTTTGCTGGCTAAAGGTGACTGATTTTTAATCATCAGGCAGAGATGACTCGTGGTGGTAGCTGCTAGACCTGGAGCAGGATGGAGAGAGGGGGAAGAGGTGAGGGAACTGGGTGTCAGGCTGCCTGAGCAAGCAGAATGGAGGGCATCCTGTCTCCAGGGTTTTGTGTCAAGGGAATGGGGAGCAAGGTAGTGCTGACAGAAGCACAGACATTCCAGAAGGCCAGGATGTTGCTAAGTAACCAGGTTTGGCTTCATATGAAGCAAACTATGCTTGCTAAGTATGAATAAAGTATAAATTGTAAGTTTCCTGCTGACAGGAGTTGGTGGACGCTTCCCAGCTGCCGTTGGTTCTGCACGTCCTTGGGGGCATCAGGCCTCTTCCCAGGCCTCTTGCCCTGTAGTTCTGGCTCCCGAGGCGCACTCACAGGAGCGCCATCTCCCCTTTCTCCCATATCCTATCTCTAAATAGCGTTCTCAAACCAGCGCTGACACGATGCGAACTCACCAGCCCACATTCATGGCTAATCTCAGAAGAGATGCAATCCCGCTAAAATTCAGTTTCGCAAATCTTCCGGCTGAAAATTCTGGAGCAGTCTTGGGAGGGGTGTGGGTTGAGTCCCCACTCTGCCAAAGACCCAGCCCCTGCATCCACATCCCGAAGCCTCCAGCATGCCAGTGACCCAACTTCACTGCTTTACCGCTAACCACTGCAACAACATCAAACCCACAAAAATTCCAGGTACATCAGCTGGGGTTTTCTCAAAGTGGGGGAGGGCAGTCTCTCCCCTGCCCTTTGGCTGTACTTCTGGAAGTCCCCCCGTCCGTCACACCCACATCCCACAGCCGCTGCGCCACTAACTTGGCCCAGTTCTACGGATCCTGGAGTTTCTGGAACACAGTCACGAGACACTTCCAAATTCCTTACCACTGACAGCCCAGTAGGAGCATAGCAAATTAGATGGGAAAGTAGCATAGATGCCATCTAAGCTCAATAAACAAATAATAATACAGACAAGGACTTAATGACCCCATGTGAGATATAACAATTTTCACAAATTTTCTTTTACTGAAGTTTTTTTTTTTCTTTTTGGGTCACACCTGGTGATGCACAGGGGTTACTCCTGGCTCTGCACTCAGGAATTAACCCTGGCGGTGCTCAGGGGACCATATGGGATGCTGGTATTCGAACCCGGGTTGGCCATGTGCAAGGCAAACGCCCTACCCGCTGTGCTATCGCTCCAGCCCCTTACTGAAGTATTTTTTGATAATTCCATTAGCCATTTAGTTGTTACAGGCAATATAAAAATAAATTACTTTGAGGAGCTGGAGTGTTAGTAGAGCGTGAAGAGCATTTGCCTTACACACAGCTGGCCCCGGTTCGATCCCTGACATTCCAAGCACCACCAGGAGTAATTCCTGAGTGCAGAGCCAGGAGTAACCCCTGAATACTGCCAGGTGGCCCAAAACCAAGTAAAAGTAAATTATTTTGTACCTGCTAAGGGGGTAGGTTTGGGGGTTGGTGGGAAACTGGGAGCAATGGTAGAGGGAAGGTCACACTGGTGGTGGGATTGGTTTTAAATGTTGAGTCCTTATAGCAACTATAGCATGAACAACTTTGTAAACCATGGTGTTTAAAGAAATATTTTCACTGATGGGGCAGTAGAGGTTCTCAAATTACATTAGAGCTGGAGAGCTAGTTCTGTGGGCAAGGCTATTTTGCATGCAGCCAACCCTGGTTTGCTCCTTGGCACCCCATATGATTCCCCCGATCCCCACCAGGAGTGATCCCTGAGCACAGCCAGGTATATTTCAGTTAAATCCTACTCCCAGAGAGAGGAGATTCTGATTGTCCAGCCCTGACTTCCTCCTGCGTCCTCAGCCTTTCTCCAGTAAGCCCTTCAGGCAGCCCTTTTAGGGCCACAGCTGTGGCTGAGCATTACAGAAGGCACATGACTTGCATGCATGAGACCTGGGTTCAGTTCCTAGCACTGCAAGAGCAACTCCTCTGCAAAGCAACAAACAGTTCCCCCCACTGGAGCTTCTGGAACATAGGCTTTGATGCAGGAGCTCCAGGTTCGATCCTCAGCACCTCCAGGTCGCCCCTTGCCCAGCACCACGCCAGAAGTACCACCAAGTACGGCCCACAAACATTCAAACAAAAAAGAGCTCCTGTTGCATCACTGCCACCTCTGTTCTACCTGCCCAGGTAGAATGTCAGCCTCTCCCCCTAGACATTGTCCCCGGGGGCAAGGAGGGAAGGGATGAGCTGTTCAGAAGTGGCTGAAATTATCATAGTCATCCCCCCTCCCCCCCCCCGCCAACCCCTGCCAAGATCCTGTCTCGCACCCCGCACACCTCTACACTAGCGCACTCTCGGACACCCAGACCAACAGACTGCCCTCCCCCGCTGTCTCACCGTCAGTCTGGGGCATGAAGTAGTGTTCTGGAGTTTAGGTTGAAGCCAGGGGAAGGTTGAGGTTAGCTTGGCATGAATTCTTGAAACCTGATGAGGAAGCAAAGGACACATCACCCGCCTCACAGCTTCTGAGACCGGTTCCCAGTGAACTCTTTGTTTTGTTATTTTTGCTTTGGGCTACACCTGGCGCTGCTCAGGGGCTCCTCTTGGCTCAGTGCTTGGCCCGTTGCTCCCGGCAGTGCTCAGAGAACATGCAGTGCCAGAAGTTCAGCCTGGGCCTCCCACACACAGAGCAGTTGCTCCAGGCCAGGAGCCATCGCCCAACCTGAATTGCACCTTGTCCCTTGAATCTTGGGGACAAGCCACAGCCCCCTACCTGGGACCAAAGTCCAAACTGAGCCCACTTGGAAAATCCTCAGGTTGAGCCAGGGCCTCCCGGGGCCGGGTGGATCTGCTGCAGCCGCCTACGGCTCTCGGTGGGCACAAACCACACCGAAGAGGTAATTCCCGGGGTGAACTGCAGGTGAGGCGGAACAAATGGCTTCAGGACTATGGGGTGAGTCAAGGTAGGGGCTCTCCCACCTTTGCTTGCTCCCTGCCCTCTCACTTTACTAGTCCTGGGGGGATTTGCTTCCCTCCTTGGAACTTACCATGAGCAGCGTTGAATACATCTGCAACACGTTGAGTCCCCATTGAGCCAAGCTGTGGGCCTGGCGTCGGGGCACCCTGGAGGACCTGATTGCTGGTGCACTGACCGTCAGTTCCTTGGCGCCTTGAATGTGATGGTGACTGGGGCAGCAGTGGTAGCTGCTGCTGGACCAGTGCTGGTCCTGGCTCTAACCAAGCTTCCGACCATGTGTGGGCATCATTCTCAGTCTTGCATTCTTCTCGGAGTCTTTTCAGTTCCTGGGAAGAAGTCCAGGTGATTGCCATCTTCCACCCTCCTCCCCGCAGCCCCACCTCCAGCTTCTATCTCCCAGAGATCCACGAAGCAGACTCTAGAGCTGGAGGGGCCCAAAGGGTCTCTGCTCCTGGAGAAACTGAGGAAACTGAGGCTGCAGCCGGGACCCTCCCATCATCCTCCACAGCTCCCAAGAATTCTCTAGTACCAGTGACCCCCAGCATGACCCAGGAACCTGAAATCTCTAAACACTCCTCGCTTAGAACTGCGCTGAAAATAGTTCTGAGGGCCAGAAGATAAAGAATCTTTTCCTTTTCTTTTTTTTTTTAGTTTTTTATTTTTTTCAGTTTGGTGATACTCAGGACTTACTCCTACTTCTGCGCTCAGGGGTCACTCCTGGAAGGACAAGGGGGATCATATGGGATGCAAGCGCCCTACCTGCTGTATTATTATTCCAGCCTCCCCCCCTAGAGAATAATTTCTTAGAAATGCTTTGTAATGGTTGGAGTGATAGTAAGTTAATAGGATATTTGCCTGACAGACCTGGAAGTGATCCCCAGCACCCCGTATGGTTCCCGAGTCCCATCATCAGGAGTGATCCCTGAGCACAGAGCCAGGAGTCAGCCCTGCACGTCACTGGTTGTGGCACCAAACTGAACCAAACAAAAACACAAGAAACAAACTTTTCTTAATTTTGTTTTAATTAAAAAAAAAAAAAAGTTGCGGAGTGATAGCACAGCGGGTAGGGCGTTTGCCTTGCTGGTTCTATTCCCAGCATCCCATATAATCCCCTGAGCACTGCCAGGGTTAATTCCTGAGTGCAGAGCCAGGAATAACCCCTGTGCATCGCCGGGTGTGACCCAAAAAAAAAAAGTTGGGGAAGAGGGCCACATCCAGCAGGTCTCAGGTGTCACTTCCAGATCAATGTTTGATGGTGCTCAAAGGAGCATGTGGTGATCAAACCTGGGCCTCCTGCATTTATGCTCCAGCCCACAGTGCTTCCCCTGGCCCAAAAAATTTATTAAAAAATTTTATTTCTGGGGCCGGAGCGATAGCACAGCGGGTAGGGCGTTTGCCTTGCACGCGGCCGACCCGGGTTCGATCCCCGGCATCCCATATGGTCCCCCAAGCACCGCCAGGAGTAATTCCTGAGTGCAAAGCCAGGAGTAACCCCTGAGCATCGCTGGGTGTGACCCAAAAAGCAAAATAAATAAATAAATAAATAAATAAATAAATAAAAATTTTATTTCTTTGGGGCCTGGAGCAATAGCACAGCGGGTAGGCGTTTGCCTTGCACGCAGCCGACCCGGGTTCGATTCCCAGCATCCCATATGGTCCCCTGAGCACTGCCAGGGGTGATTTATGAGTGCAAAGCCAGAAGTAACCCCTGTGCATCACCAAGAGGTATAAACTTGCAACAGGGGGACTCGTGGGTGATCTCGGATCGGGGCAATACTGGCACGCTCTCCACCAAGATGCGACCCGGGTGGCCGCATGTTTGTGCGGCTGCTCTGCTGCTGATCCACCATGATCCAGACGCCAGCTAGACTACTTTTTTTTTTTTTTTGCTTTTTGGGTCACACCTGGCGATGCACAGGGGTTACTCCTGGCTTATGCACTCAGGAATTACTCCTGGCGGTGCTCAGGGGACCATATGGGATGCTGGGAATCGAACCCGGGTCGGCCGCGTGCAAGGCAAACGCCCTACCCGCTGTGCTATCGCTCCAGCCCCTAGACTACTTTTGGTACCAGCAGCTGCTTGGAGAAATGTCTCTAGACTGTGAACTAAGCCATAGCCCTATGCTGCCCCAGGAAGGGAAATGATGCAATTTCTAACATAAATCTCCCTGGACTTAGTTACTAAAATACTAAAATACAGAAATCCCAAACCCAAATCACAATAGCAGCCACGCGACTTCATATCTCTTCATTCTTGGCAATGGAAAACTAATTATCAAATGCTTCCTTTTCAGCAGAGCTGTTTTTTTGGGGGAAACGCCAACAATAATAGTGAGGTTTGTGTTGAAATATGGAATGTAATCAAGGTAAAGAGAAAGTGAAGTGAAATTTATTAGCTACGCAGGTGGGGGTGGGGGGTGGGGGTGGGAGGTATACTGGGGTTTTTGGTGGTGGAATATGTGCACTGGTGAAGGGACGGGTGTTCGAGCATTGTATAACAAACATAAGCTTGAAAGATTTGTAACTTTACACATGGTGATTCAATAAAATAAATGAATTTATTTCTTTAATGTTTTGAGGACTGGAATGATAGCACAGCAGGTAGGGCGTTTGCCTTGCATGCGGCCAACCCGGGTTCAACTCCTCCGCCCCTCTCAGAGAGCCCGGCAAGCTACCGAGAGTATCCTGCCCGCATGGCAGAGCCTGGCAAGCTACCTGTGATGTATTCGATATGCCAAAAACAGTAACAAGTCTCCCAATGGAGACATTACTGGTGCCCGCTCGAGCAAATCGATGAACAATGGGATGACAGTGCTACAGTGCAGTGTTTTGAAGTCACACCCAGGGATGCTCAGAGTTTTCTCCTGGCTCTGTACTCAGGAATTACTCCTGGTGATGCTCAGGGATGTGGGGATTGAACCTGGGTCAGCCATGTGTGCAAATCAAACACCCTACCTGCTGTACTATCCCTCCAGTCCCCAATATACAAATTGAGCATTAATTTTACATTTAGGGGCTGGAGCAATAACACAGTGGGTAGGGCGTTTGCCTTGCACGTGACCGACCCGGGATTGATTCCCAGCATCCCATATGGTCCCCTGAGCACCGCCAGGGGTAATTCCTTAGTGCAGAGCCAGGAGTAACCCCAGTGCATTGCCGGGTGTGACCCAAAAAGCAAAAAAAAAAAAAAAATACGTTTAGGGGTTGGAACGACAGTATTATGGGGAGGGCGTTTGCCTTGCACAAGGCCAACCTGGTTTCAATCACCGGCATCCCATATGGTCCCCTGAGCACCGTAGAGCCTCAGTACAGAGCCAGGAGTAACCACTGAACATCACCTGGGATGACTCAAAAAGCCAGAAAAAAATGATGAGATTAAAATTTTATGTTTAAATATATTGATTACAAAATTTAAAATTCACTCTTTGCTTCCTTGCTCTCACTACATTTCTTTTTTATTTCTTCTTTTATTTTGTTTTTTGTTTTTGTTTTTTTGGTTTTTTTTTCGGTTATGGGTCACACCTGGTTGTGCTTAGGGCGTACTCCTGGCTTTGAGCTCACAGATCATTCTTTGTGGTGCTTAGGGAACCATATAGGGTGCTGAGGATTGAGCCCAGGTCAGCCGAGTGCAAGGCAAATGCCTTAAGCCCTGTACTATCTCTATGGTGCCTCACTCACTTTTTCAAGTGCTCAGTAGCACATGTCTCATTGTCACCTTGATGAACAAGATGGCCATAAAATCTCCTGGGCGGGGCTGGAGCAATAGCACAGCCGGGTAGGGCGTTTGCCTTGCACGTGGCCGACCCAGGTTCGATTCCCAACATCCCATATGGTCCCCTGAACACTGCCAGGAGTAATTCCTGAGTGCAAAGCCAGGAGTAACCCCTGTGCATCACCGGATGTGACCCAAAAAGCAAAATAAATAAATAATAAATAAATAAAATCTCCTGGGCAAGGGGCCAGAACAATAGCATAGCTAGTGAGGCACCTGCCTTACATGCAGCCAAGCCAGACCCCCCAGGAGTAATCTCTGAGCATAGAACCATGAGTAAGTCCTGAGCATTATCCACGGCGTCCCCCCAACCAAAATAAATAATTAAACCTCGAGGGCCTACACCAGAATATAGTTAATGACAGAATATTTGTTTTGCAGGCGTGAAGCAGAATATTTATTTTGCAGTGAATACTTGTTTTCAGTGGCAGAATACTTGTTTGCAGGCGTGGTGTTATCAACACCACAAAAATCAAACACAGCAAAACAACAATAAAAATAACACACCTCCCAGGCTGGACGCAGGGAGAAGTCTCAGAGGAGTAAAGCACAAGGAGGCTCCAGGTCTCATCTGCAGGATCCCCTTGGCACCTTTGAGCACTCCACTGGGACCAGCCCCAGAGCACCTCTAGGTGTAGCCCAAAACCAAAATAATAATAATACAATCATAATTTAAAAATTCTGGCCCGGCTCCCCTGAGCCAGGTTCCGGGGGCAGCGGGCGCCGCGCGCAGAGCGCCGATGGGTCGGGCCGCGGCGGGGCGCGGCATGGCCCGGCCCGTGCAGCTGGCGCCCGCGTCGCTGGCGCTGGTGCTGTGCAGGGTTGGAGGCGCGGGTGGCGGCGGGGGCGGACGAGGAGCCAGGCGGGCGCGCCGTGTTCCGCGCGTTCCGCCGCGCCAACGCGCGCTGCTTCTGGAACTCGCGGCTGGCGCGCGCCGCCTCGCGGCTGGCCTTCCAGGGCTGGCTGGGCCGCGGGGTGCTGCTGGTGCACGCGCCACCCGCCAGCCTGCAGGTGCTGCGCGACGCCTGGGGCCGCGGGGCGCTGCGCCCGCCGCGCGGCTTCCGCATCAGGGCGCTGGGTGATGTCTTCCCAGTGCAGATGAACCCAATAGCTCAATCTCAGTTTATACCTTTGGCTGAAGTTCTTCGCTGTGCTATCTCTGATATGAATTCAGCTCAGATCATGGTAACACAGGAATCCCTATTGGAGCATTTGAAGATTCACTACCCAGGACACAGAGTCTGGCATCTAATAATTCAGTCATTTTGGATGGACTGAAAAGACGACAGAATGTTCTACAGAAGTTTGAAGGCGCAAAGACCAGCCAGATGCTCTGCCCCAATTCCTTATTGCAACTAACTCCAGCCATAAATGTTTAGTTCTTATTTTTCTTTTAGGAAATGGTTTTTGTAAAAAGTACAGCATTGATATAGACTTCTAATCATTGACTATATAATAATCTCAAGTCAATCATATATACTATTAACCTCATATTTTGTTGTAGTTCCTGATCTTTTTTTTAACATCTTATAGTTTTTTAAAAGCCTATTTTACTATCAATTTATTGGAAATATATAGATTACAATAAAACATGGAATTATTGGGACACACACAAAAATACTCTACTAGGCCTTAATCTCTTACCCAGGCATGAGGGTTCCCCCCACACAGGGTCAGAGCAATAGCACAGCAGGGAGGGCGTTTGCCTAGCACACGGCTGACCTGGATTTGAACTCTGATATTCCATATGGTCCCCTGAGCACTGCCAGGAGTAATTCTTCAGTGCAGAGCCAGGAGTAACCCCTGAGCATTGCCAGGTCTGACCCACTGTAGCACTGTAGCACTGTCGTCCCGTTGTTCATCGCATCAGTAACGTCTCCATTGTGAGACTTGTTGTTACTGCTTTTGGCATATTGAATACACCACGGGTAGATTGCCAGGCTCTGCCATGCGGGCGAGATACTCTTGGTAGTTTGCTGGCTCTCCGAGAGGGGCGGAGGAATTGAACCCGGGTTGGCCGCGTGCAAAGCAAACGCCCTACCCGCTGTACTATCGCTCCAGCCCAGGAGGTCTGACCCAAAAAGAAAAAAAAAAACAAAAAAGAACAAAACCCACACACTCTGCATCCAAACGCCCATCAAAGGACCTTGCTTTTCCCCTTCATCTCAGCAAACAACATTCTCCAGATTCCAGCTCCCGGGGTCTGGCTGCCCTTCCTCCCTGGCTGTCCTTGGGCTGACCCTGCAGCCTGTCCCTCTCACGCACCTGCTCTTGCTGCTGCTGCTGGGCGAGGGCCCGTTTCCTCCGCTCCAAAACCATCTGCCTTCGCCGGGTCTCCCAGTGGTAAGCACTGCCCATAACAGCACGGGCAGTGGGGATGGCAGAAGATCCCACACAGGGCCAGGGGCCCGCAGAGCCCAGAGGCTACCACTGTCCCCCTCCCATCTCTCTGTTTACACTCGCTACCTATAGCCAGAACCACCTCACAATGTAGCACCAGGGCAACTGGGCAGGGCACCATCCCTGGGACTGGCCCCAGGTGAATAGGCCTCACGGAGGGATAGTGCTATCACTCCAGCCCCCACCCTACCTATTATTACTCCAGCCCCTGCCTATCTTATTCCTTCTGAGCTAACCTTTGATACATCAGAGGGCCTTAGTACATGGGGACAAACATCTTTGGAATGGGCTTTTTCAAGGGGAGATTCTTCCTGGAGAAGGAGCAGAGATAGAGCAGAAACAGGACCCCCTGCAGTTTTCTGCCTCCAGTTACCAGCACTCTGCAGCACTCTGGGGTCAAAGGTCCTATAAACTACCCATTCTGTCTCCGGTTTTTTTTTTTTTTTTTTTTTTTTGCTTTTTGGGTCACACCTGGCGATGCACAGGGGTTACTCCTGGCTCATGCACTCAGGAATTACCCCTGGCGGTGCTCAGGGGACCATATGGGATGCTGGGATTTGAACCCGAGTCGACCTCGTGCAAGGCAAACAAACGCCCTACCCGCTGTGCTATCACTCCAGCCCCCGTTCTGTCTCCTTTGGACTAGATAGATCATCAGGGACTAGATATCTATTTAGTTCCCAGCATACCTGCCCAAGGAGAAGGGCAGGTGTTTGTCCCAAATGGCCCAGGGCAGCTGTCTCCAGGAGCTTGGGCAGGGAGAAGCCTCCCAGTGGGCCCCAGGGCTGTTCCAACGCTGACCAATGTTTCTCTCTGCTGGGATCCACTCTTAACCAGGATCCCAGCATCCTCCTCTGGCTCTCAGCAAATCTCTCCCCAAAGGACTCAGGCATTACCTTTCCCTTCGTTGCTGCTCCCCTCCTTGTCCAAAGAAGGAAAATGTAAAATTCCACTAACCTTTGGAACTTGAGAGATAGTGAGTGCGGTGCTTGCCTTGCACGTGGCCAACCCGGGCTCAATCCCCAGCCACCTTCTATGGTCCCTCGAGCCCCATGGGGTATTTCCCGAGCACAGAATTAGAGTGAGCCCTGAACACGCTGGGTCTGGTCACAAAATAAAATAAAAATAAAAATAAATAATAAAAAAAGAGAAAAAGAGAAAATTGATCAAAACAAAGTTTCACTAACCCTTTCTGGGGTCTGAGCAAGGTGACTTCTTAGAAGAAAACATTGCAGGGCAGAGAAATAGTACAGCAGGTAGGGTGCTGACCTTGCAACAGTCAAGCCAGGTTCAGTCCCTGGCACCCCAGATGGTCTCCTAAGTCCCCCAGGAGTGATGCCTGAACACAGAGCCAGGAGTAAGCCCTCAGAGGCACTGCCGGATATGGCAAAAAAAAAAAAAAAAAGGCATGTCATGCTGGGACTCTGGAATGCCTATGACCTACCTTTTCCTCTGACTGGCCCTCTCTGAATCTGGGCCTCAGTTTCCTTGCTTGTAATACTAGGGTAAGGTTGTTACCTTCTTCCCAGGGCTATATAAGGACCAAATGGTTTCATGGATGAGAGGTATGCAAGATGAAATATACAGTTTTTATTCATTAAATTCATTAAATACACCTACAGTTTTTATTCATTAAATTTTTGAGGAAGAGAAGAAATTGGGCCACACCTGGGAGTGCTCAGGGACTATTCGTGGCTCTGTCTTCAGGAACTCTGTGTTCTGGCTCTGGAAGTGTTCTGGGAAGCATATGCAGTGCCAGGAATAGATCCAGGGTAAGTTACATGCAAGGAAAATGCATTTTTGGGGGGCGGGGTGCAGCGATACTCAGGGCTTACTCCTGGCTCTGCACTTAGGGGTCATTCTTGGCTACTAGACAGACCATCTGAGAATCAAATGAGTCAGCCACATGCAAGGCAAGCGCCTTACCTACTATACTATCTCTCTGGCCCTTGTTTTGCTTTATTTTTTGTTTTGGGGTGTGTGTGTGTGTGTGTGTGTGTGTGTGTGTGTGTGTGTGTGTGTGTGTGTGTGTGTGATTGGTTTTGGTTATGGATCATATGTAGGGCTGCTCAGAGGCTGGATTCAGTACTTGGGGGTCATTTCTGGTGGAACTTGGAGAATCACTGGGTGTTGGAGTGGGAACTGGTGCCCCATCTCTTCAAACTACCTGCCTGCCTACCCTATTTGTGTGTGTGTGTGTGGGGGGGTGTATTTCTTTCCCACATTCCTCTTCCCTTCATCGTTGGTGTGACATTGTGCTGACTGGGTTGCATACACGTCTGACCGTGGTGCTTGAACATTAAGCTGGGATGCTCTTGGGGTGGGGAGGGGTCACACATCAGGTTGCTGTGCTCACACACATTGCAACAAGAAGCTCTGTGCTTACATTATTTATTTATTTATTATGGGGGGGTATACTGGCTGTGCTTAGGGCTTACTTGTGGTTCTGTATGCAAAAATTACTCCTAACCACAACTGTGTGTGGGGGGGAGGGGGAGAGGGTATGTAAGATAGAGCAGAGACCAGTATGATAATAATAGTTGGGAATGATCATGCTGGACAAGAACTGTTAAAAGCAGGTAAAGGGATATTCTTGATAACCTTTCAGTATCAATATTGCAAACCACAATGCCCAAAAGGAGAGAGGGAGGGGAAGGGAGAGGGGGAGAGAGAGAGAAAGAAAGAGAGAGAGAGAGAGAGAGAGAGAGGGAGGGAGAGAGCGAGAGAGAAGGAGAGAAGAAAAGTGCCTTCCATAGAGGCAGACAGGGGCTGCAGGGTGGAGGGTGACAGGAGGGAACCTGGGGACACTGGTGCTGGGAAATGTACACTTGTGGAGGGATGGGTGTTGGAATACTGTATAACTGAAATCCAATCATGAGCAGCTTTGTAAGGGTCTATCTCACAATGATTCAATTGTCACTGTCACTGTCATCCTGTTGCTCATCGATTTGTTCAAGCGGGCACCAGTAATGTCTCTCATTGAGAGACTTATTGTTACTGTTTTTGGCATATCTAATACGCACGGGTAGCTTGCCAGGCTCTGCCGCGAGGGCTCGATACTCTCGGTAGCTTGCCGGGCTCTCCGAGAGGGGCGAAGGAATCAAACTGTCGACCGCGTGAAAGGCGAATGCCCAACCGCTGTGCTAAGCACTCCAGCCTATGATTCAATTAAAAAGTTTTTAAAAAATTACTTCTGGTGGTACTCAGGGGACAATATGAGATGCCTGGAATTGAACCAGGGTCCACTGCATGCAAGGCAGGAAGTGCCCTCCCCATTGTACTGTCTTTCCAGTCCCCCAATTCAGAGTTTTTGGAGGTTGGGGGGAGTTGAGCTCCATCCAGTGGTGCTCAAGGCTTACTCCTGGCTCTGTGCTCCAGGATCATACCTGGCTATGCTCAGAGCACCATACAGGGTGACAAGGATCAAACCCAGGTCAGTTCTGTGCAACACTAGCACCTGACCCACTGTACTAACTCTTTTATTGTTGTTGTAACTCTGGAACTTCGAATACCCGGCAAAGTTCTGGAGTTACTTCTGGCTCTATACTCAGGAATTACTCCTGGCAGTGCTGGGTGACCGTATGGGATGCCGAGGACTGAGCCTGGATCAGCTGCGTGCAAGGCAAGCATCCTACCCGCTGTGCTTATTTTTGCAGCCCCTGTATCTCTTTGACCCAAAAGATGAAGTCTTCTGATTTTCTGCAATGGGAATGGAACTGGAGAAATAACGTTTAGCAAAATAAATCAGATGGAAAAGAATAAATGCCAGATGCTCTCATTCACCCTTGGTATATAGAGAAATGAAGCAAAGAAATAGTATCAAACAATGATAACTTTACACTCTTGGATTACAAAACAGATTACCAAACAGTGGGGTAGGGGTGGATGAAGAAGTAGAAGGGGAGGGAAGAGGGAGATTAGAGGGGACGTAAGGACAGTGGTGGAAGGTCCTGGGCATTTTGGTGATGGTGAAGGCCCTGTAACTTTGCAAGTCAAAGTCATAAGTGTAACACTATTATAACTGTGTAACCTGAACTACAATAACAACTTTAAAATTAGAGGTTGAAGAGATAGCACAGCAGTCAGGGCACTTGCTTTGTGCACACAGCTGACCTGGGTTCAATTTCGAGTGCAATAAATGGTCCCTTGAGCACTGCCAGGAGCAAACTCTGAGCACCACCTGGTATGGTCCCAAAAATAAAATGAGGGGCCTGAGAGAGAACAAATTAGGTGTTTGCCTTGCAGGGCCCCAAACCTGCTCTATCATCAGAGTGCCAGAGGTCACTCCTGAGCACTGAGTCAGAAATAGCTCCTGAGCCCTGCAGGTTTACCCCAAACTCTCCTGCTCTTATGGGTAGCACTGTAACACTCTTCTCCCATTGTTCATCGATTTGCTTGAGCGGGTACCAGTAACGTCTCCATTGTGAGACTTGATGTTACTGTTTTTGGCATATGGAATACACCACGAGGAGCTTGCCAGGCTCTGCCGTGCGGGCGGGATATTCTCGGTAGCTTGCCCAGCTGTCTAAGAGGAACGGAGGAATCGAACCCGGAATAGCCGCTTGCAAGGTGAAAACTCTACCTGCTGTGCTATCGCTCCAGCCAAAAATTATGTGAAGTTCATGCCCAATTCTATCAGATTAATCAATGGCTGAATAAACAGCAGTACTCCTACATTATTTTAAATAAATAAATAAATAAAATTTAGTAATCTGTGCGGGTTGAAAGGGATCTTGGTGGAGGGAAGTGGGTACTCTGGTGCTAGGGATGGAACTGGAATGATGTATGCATGAAAGCCCTATGAACAGCATTATAAATTACAGTTCCTCAATAAAGATTACAAATTAACAATAAGTTCATTTTTCTTCCACTAATCTGTTTGATATTTGTTTGACTATTTTCCCAGTTCAAGAAGAGTCAGAGGGGGGCTGGAATAAATGCACAGCAGGTAAGATGTTTGCCTTGCACGCAACCGACCCATGTTCAATTCCCAGCATCCCATATGGTCCCCTAAGTACCGCCAGGAGAGTCATTCCTGAATGCAGAGTCAAGAGTAAACCCTGTGCATCACCGAGTGTGACCCAAAAAAGAAAAAAAAAAAAAGGTCAAAGGTACCAGAGCAGGGGAGGACATTTGCCTTGCACACAGCCAACCTAGATTTGATCCCCAGCACTCCACCTGGTCCCCCAAGCTCCACCAGGAATGATACCTGAGCAAAGAGGCAGGAATAAGCCTGCCTATGGGGTATAGCCACTGACTCCCCCTCCAAAAAAAAAAAGACCAAGAACCCAGGCAGGAGGGGGGATTTTCCCTACAACAATCTATTACAACAATAGAACCTCAGAGGTTTTCAGACACAATCGATGAAACAAGACTGGACACTTACTTTCATATAAATTCATCCTAAACCTATTTCCATGAAAAACAATAAGAGGAAGAGAAGGCAGCTGCAATAATGAAATTGGCAAAGGAGGAAGTGACTGGATTCTTGTTTGCCTCTCCTCCTCTCCCTTTGCTCTAGAAAAAAAACTGAAATCAGCTAGGAAAAGAGGTCGGATGGGGGAGGTGCGCATGGTTGAGTTTGGGAAAATTTCTCCAAGGTTCTGAGCTCTGAGCAGTTCTCAAGCCAGAGGGAGAATCTCCAAGACCAACTGTGCCTCCTTGTCTGCACCCCGCTCCTTCCTCCCTGCCTCTCCCAATCATGCTTCTTCTCTCACACTTCCCTCTTGCTGGAGGATTCTTCTCCTCTGCATCTCACCCTCCCCCTTCCAGTTCAGAAGTAGAAAGATGGCGGTTCTCGGGGCAGAGCAGGTAGGGCATTTGCCTTGCACTCGGCTGACCTGGGTTCGATCCCCAGCATCTCATATCGTCCACTGAGCACTGTCAGGGGTAATTCCTGAGTGCAGAGTCAGGAGTAACCCCTGTGCATCGCCGGGTGTGACAAAAGAAAAGAAAGAAAGAAAGAAAGAAAGAAAGAAAGAAAGAAAGAAAGAAAGAAAGAAAGAAAGAAAGAAAGAAAGAAAGAAAGAAAGGAAGGAAGGAAGGAAGGAAAAGAAAGAGAGAAAGAGAGAAAGGAAGGAAGAAAGGAAGGAAGGAAGATGGCAGTTCTCAGGCACTACTCCCAGTTTGGTGCTTGAGGGCCTGAGAAGCCGGGGATGGGACTTGGGCCTCTAGAAGCGAAGCCTGCACACCAGTCCATTGAGCTCTCTCTCTAGGGCCCAGTCTGGATTTTAAGTCATATAAGCCCTTAGCAAACTTCCCATCTTCTCACATGATTATCGCCATTTCCTGGTTTTGGTTTTTGAGTCACACTAATCTGTGCTCAGGCTTCTGTAGGCCAGACTCAGAGAATCAGGCTCCTGCATTCACTGCATGTGCTCCAGGCCCTCCTTACAGCTCCCCCCCTCTCTATTTTATTTTTCTTTTTGGGTCACACCCAACAATGCACAGGGGTCACTCCTGGCTCTGCACTCAGGAATTACCCCTGGCGGTGCTCAGGGGACCATATGGGATGGTGGGAATCGAACCCGGGTCGGCCGAGTGCAAGGCAAACGCCCTACCCGCTGTGCTATTGCTCCAGCCGCACCCCCACTCTTTTTTTGCATTGAAGTCAGTTCCCTGTCCCAACCCCCCCCTTTTGTTTTGTAGTGCTGGGTTTCAAATCTAAGATCTCACACATGTGAAGCATGTGCTCTAAGCTGAACCACATTTCCAAACTGTTATCTCCTTCTTTTGAAAAAATACTACTACTCTGTTTTTGGTTTTTAGGGCCACACCTTGGCAGTTTTCAGGATCCACACAGGAGACTGTGCTTATAGACCACACCTGGTCTGGGGACCATATGTAGTATATTATCTCTCCACCCCTACTAATATACATGTTTTTTGCTTTTTGGGTCACACCCAGCGATGCTCAGGGGTTACTCCTGGTTCTGCGCTCAGGAATTGCTCCTGGCGGTGCTCAGGGGACCATATGGGATGCTGGGAATTGAACCCGGCTCAGCCACGTGCAAGGCAAACACCCTACCCCACTGTGCTATCACTCCAGCCCTGCTACCCCTACTATTTCTTCTCCTTCTCCTTCTCTTTTCTTCTCCTCATTATGAGGCAGGCAGACAGATAGATACAAGAGGGCCCATGGCAATGGACTTTCTGAAAAGAAATAAATCCAATAGTCCTGAAGCTGCAAGAATTAAGGCCTGGGCCTGATAAGATCTTCCTGGTGTTTTGTGGCCACAAGCCTGAGTTCAGCCGCTGATTGAGACACACAGACAGGACAGATTTTTCCAGCTTTTATTTGCATACCAAAACACAACTCATACAAGGAACTCAGCGCTGAGGGCACTCATACAAGGTACTAAGAGCTGAGGATTCACAAGTCTAAGAGACTTGGAACCCCTATTGCCTTCTGGGAGAGGTTTTTAAGCCCTAAGCCTTCCTGCCTTTGTGCCCGGATGCAAGCCCGCATGTCTGGGTGCCCTTTGTCAAGTGCATTCTCACAACCTTGAGCAAGTGGAAGGTGCAGAAGTGGAGCAGAGTGGTTGGTCAACACTTTCTGTTACGTTGACTTGAATCATGCTCCTTATCTGTGCTCAGATGAATCATGCTCCTTATCTGTGCCCATGGTTTATATGTCCATGGCCTTGGGGTCTGGCATTTTTTTTTTTTTCTTTTTGGGTCACACCCAGCGATGCACAGGGGTTACTCCTGGCTCTGCACTCAGGAATTACTCCTGGCGGTGCTCAGGGAACCATATGGGATGCTGGGAATCAAACCTGGGTCGGCCGTGTGCAAGGCAAATGTCCTACCCGCTGTCTATTGCTCCAGCCCCTGGCATGTTTTTCTTACTAGATGGTAAACACATGACCCTGAGGCACACAATGGAGTGTGGCTTTCCAAAATGGAGTTTCTGTGGTCCTTTCTGGCGCCAGTGGCAGACCCTGAGGAGGCTGGATCCCACAGAGACACAAACTTCAGCAGAGGCCATCTGCAGTGAAGGACCCAAAGGAGATTTGACACTTGAACGATCCCCACCTCTGCAGGAGAAACTCCACACCAAGGCACCCCTTCCTTGGCAACCACCCTAGCAACGGACTCTGATCTACCTAGAAAGCTTCATGTCGGGCACCTCGGGAAAAACCCTATCAAAACCACCTTGAGGGGACTGGAGCAATAGCACAGCGGGTAGGGCGTTTGCCTTGCACGTGGCCGACCCGGGTTCAATTCCCAGCATCCCATATGGTCCCCTGAACACCGCCAGGGGTGACTCCTGTGTGCAGAGCCAGGAGTCACCCCTGTGCATCGCCGGGTGTGACCCAAAACCCAAAAAAAATAATAAAAAAAAATAAATAAAAACCACCTTGAAAAAAGGGCACACATACGCTGCCCGAGCCCAGGTGCTGCTTGTGCCCACATGGCCGTGCACATGTGGTGCCTGAGCACATGTGTTGCCCGCATGTCCCCTCTTGAGATGAGTACTGAGGCTCTCTCCACCTTTGGAGAAGCCTGCATTCTCCCTTGAGAGCGCTGTTCTCTCTCACTTTCTCTTCCTCCTCCCCCTTCCTAAAAACCTCCAAATAAAATCTGTTTTTACTTCACTGCTTGTGTACTCCTAAAATTCTTTTTATTTTTCTTGTAGGCCTTTTTGGTCACACCCAGGAATGTTCAGGGGTTCCTCCTGGCTCTGCACTCAGGAATTACTCCTCAGGGGACCACAGGGGACACCAAGGATCAACCCCAGTCAGCTGCGTGCAAGGTAAATGTTGGGAGCTTGTGCTAGTTAATATTAAGAAAGTTCTTGTCCTGGCGACGTGTTGTCTAAAGACTGGTTTATAGAAACCATTGTCTTGGGGTTACACATTCTAAGAACTATCCATGGAGTTATTTATTTATTTATTTATTGTTATTTATTTATTTTTTGCTTTTTGGGTCACACCCGGCATTGCACAGGGGTTACTCCTGGCTCTGCACTCAGGAATCACACCTGGCGGTGCTCAGAGGACCATATAAGATGCTGGGAATCAAACCCGGGTCGGCCATGTGCAAGGCAAACGCCCTACCCTCTGTACTATTGCTCCAGCCCCAACTATCTTGTTTTTCTAGCGGGCTCTTGCCTTGTACTTATGGCAGAACATGTTGCTAAGGTGTATCAATATATAACCAAGGAAACTATCATTGAAACAATGTAATTATAGAAAAAACATCATTGATGTGGAGAAGCCCAGTACATTCTAAACTTATGTATCCTGAACATTCCTCTATATTTTGCCAGTGTATGCTTCCTTCTAGAGACCTATAAATTCTGTTGCTTGTTCAATAAAGACGCTGCATGAGCATTGCTTGTCAGCCCTCCTTACCCCGTTGCCCTTCTCCCCCCCAACCCCCACTCCTGCCTTGGGGACTGTGTTCGACTTAGCCTTGTGGGGACACAGCAGGTAAATACCCTCCCTGCTGTACTATTGCTCCAACCCCTACCCTTGAAATTCTTTTCTCCAAGGAAGACAAGAACCTATAAACCCCGGGTAAGGCCTACGACTGACTCTCCTTTCCTGCAAAGGGCAAATCCTTGCTCCATCCTGAGACCTAGCCTTCCCAGCCAGACCCAGGGTGGCAGAGGCTGACTGGGAGAAAGTGACTGTCTTCCCTCCTCCCTGCCTCACATAAGCCAGCCAAGGGGCCCCACCAATTTCACTTCTCCTTCCTCCTCTCACCTCCTCTTTTTAGATCATACCCAGTATTTGTGTCTTACACCTGGCATTGTGCTCAGGGCTCACTCCTGAAGGTTCTCAGGGAACCATGTGTGTTAGGGGAGATTCAAACTGGAGTTTGTTCATGCAAGGCAAATGCCTTAACCTTTGTGCTCTCTCTCTCCCTCTGTTCCTCCTCCCACCCCCCATTTTTTTTTTTTTTTTGCTTTTTGGGTCACACCCAGCAATGCACAGGTGCACAGGGGTTACTCCTGGCGGTGCTCAGGGGACCATATGGGATGCTGGAATCGAACCTGGGTTGTGCAAGGCAAACGCCCTACCCGCTGTGCTATCACTCCAGCCCCCTCCCCCATTTCCTTTTTATTTAACCTTGGTGCTCTCTCTGTTCCCGCTCCCACCCCTCATTTCCTTTTTATGGGGGGCACACTCTTTGGTGCTTTGCATTTAAGGATAACTCCTGGCAAGGTTAGGGGACCATATGGGGTGCCAGGGATTGAATGCAGGTCTGTCACTCCAAAACAGAATTAGCATTTATTTTTATTTATTTATTTTTGTTTTGGGGTGCTCACTCTTGGCTTTGTGCTCAGAGATCACTCCTAGCAGATTCAAGGGATCATATGGGGTGCCGTCAGCATTTCCTTCTTTAAATAAAACTTCTTGTTATTCAAGATCCAGATTTTTTTTCCATTTGGGGTCATCCCACAGTAGTTCTGAGGGAGGTTGGGAGAGACCCCAGGACCATTCCTGCCCATACTTAGTTAGCCTGGCAATGAGGTACTACAGCCTGGTGGTGCTGGCTGGGGAGAATCTGGGCACCAAGGTTACACCTGGAATTGCTGTGGGGAAGGAGTCATGTGATCTGGGATGGGCTCAAACTCATGACCTTGCATGTGCCCTACTGCTTGAGCCAGATCCCAGGCCCAGAATTTATTTGGCGACTGGTGGTACTGGGTTCATACCCAGTCGTGTTCAGGGATTAGCACCCAGGGGATCATATGAGGTGCTGGGGATTGAACCCAGATTGGCAGCAGACAAGGCAAGCACCCTACCTGCTGTACACCCAACCCACTGGGCTCCAAGCCCAGAACTTATTTTGGGAGGGCACAATGTGCAGTGGTGCTTGGGGGCTACACCTGGTACCATATTTGGGAGTCACTCCCCGTGGTCCCCGAAATAAAATAACATTCAAAATAATTCTGGGGTGAGCCAGTAAATAGTACAGCAGGTTGGGCACTTGCCTTGCATGCAGCCAACTCAGGTTCAATCCCCAGCACCCAAGATGGTCCCCAGGGCTGCCAGGAGTGATCCCTGAGTGCAGAGCTAGGAATAACCCCTGAGCACTGCTGGATGTGGCACCCCCCCAAAAAATCAATAAATAACCTGGGGTGGGTGAGACAGTTCAAAGGGCTGGAGTTCATGCTTCTGCTTGGCAAAGTTGCATGTGGCGTCCAAAATAATGTTGTTGGGGCCGGAGCGATAGCACAGCGGGTAGGGCGTTCGCCTTGCACGCGGCCGACCCGGGTTCGATCCCCGGCATCCCATATGGTCCCCCAAGCACCGCCAGGAGTAATTCCTGAGTGCAAAGCCAGGAGTAACCTCTGAGCATCGCTGGGTGTGACCCAAAAAGAAAAAAAAAATGTTGTTTTACCTTCCCCCTTCCATTTCCTTTTGTTGCTGCTGTGATGCCTGGGGGCCCCATGCTTGGTTGTGGTGCTCACACACAGCAGCCAGGCTCCCGGAGTCCCCCGGTTCAGCTGCAGTGCTTGTACGCATGATGTCCGGGGGTGGGACTCCGTCCCTGTGCATGGTGCTCGGACCTCTTCTAGTGGCAATGCTCGCCAGGGTGGCTGTGGTGCTCACACTTGCTCTGTGGAAGTCACACTCTTGGTCTCGGCTCAAACAGCCAACTGAACTGAGAGCCCCAACTGTCCTTCATGTTCGGTATTTATTGCTGTGAACCAGGAAACAGAAGGGCAGCAGCATTCCTTGATCATGAGCATAATAACTCTTCTTACCCAGCCAGGCTAACTCTTGCACAACCACGAGCATCAGCATATTGGGACAAACATCTTTAGTGTGGACCCTTGGCGGAGTCTATTTCCTCAGATCAGGGGCCTCCAGCAGAGACACAGCAGATACAGGATCCTTGCCTCACTGCTATTTTGTGTTGGCTAGCGCCAGTTTTCTTACCACCAGCTCCCTGTTTTACTGCCCATTCTGGCTGTTTCCTCATTCTGCCTAGCTTAACCCTATGTTTCCAACAGTGGCAGGGCGACACACACCTGGCTGTGTGCTGGCCAGGGCACCACAGCACATGGCAATGGCACTGGGATGGATCTCACGGCCCCATGTGTGTAAGTCAGGCACCTTCATCAGGACCCAGGACCCAGAATCACTGTGTGGAAGGACCAGTGTATAATAAGAAGCACCATCCTGTTGGGAGCCTGTGCTAGTTAATATTAAGAAAGTTCTTGTCCTGGGGACGTGTTGTCTAAAGGCTGGTTCACAGAAACCATTGTCTTGGGTTTACACAACCTAAGGGCTGACTTTCTTGTTTTACTAGCAGGCTCTTTCCTGTTCTTATGACAGAACATGTTGCTAAGGTGTATCGATATATAACCAAGGAAAATATCATTGAAACGATGCCATTATAGAAAAACATCATTGACATCGAGAAGCCCAGTACATTCTAAACTTATGTATCCTGAACATTTCTGTATATTTTTCCAATGTATGTTTCCTTCTAGAGACCTATAAACTCTGTTGCTTGTTCAATAAAGACGCTGCATGAGCATTGCTTGTCAGTCTTCCTTATCCCGTTGTTCTTCTCCCTCTGCCTCAGGGATCCTGTTCAACTTAGCCACACGCAACATCCTGTCACTCACTCATCTGTGAAGCAGAAGAGGAGAAAAGACTGTATAGGAAGATGACAAACCGGGGCTGGGGCAATAGCACAGCGGGTACGGTGTTTGCCTTGCACGCAGCCGACCCGGGTTCAATTCCCAGCATCCCATATGGTCTCCTGAGCACTGCCTGGAATAATCCCTGAGTGCAGAGCCAGGAGTAACCCCTGTGCATTGCTGGGTGTGACCCAAAAAGGAAAAAAAAAAAAAAGGAAGATGACAAACCCTTGATTTGGGATTAGAAAACTCAGTTTACCAAACAAGAGGAATGGAGGTAAGGGTAGGAATGAAGGGAATGAAGAGGTGAACCGGAGCTAACATCAGGAGGGCCAGAGAAATGGGCAGGGGTTAAGGCACTAGCCTTGCATGTGTCCAGATGCCGCCCGATTCCCTGCCCTGCATATGATGCCCTGAGCACTGCCAGGACTAACCCCTGACAGAGCCAGGAGTAAGCACTAAGCATCTGATTGTGGCCCCTTAAAACCAAAATAAAATAGCTTTAGAATATCAGAGGAGGGCACTTTGATGGTAACTATATATCAAAAGCACAAATATTACTATTGAAGTGGGCCTACTGAACTTCCATGCAACTCACTGACCTGTTTGTCCCAGTTCATGTCAAGAAAACAATTATCGGGGCCGGAGAGATAGCACAGCGTGTAGGGCGTTTGCCTTGCACGCGGCAGACCCAGGTTCGATCCCCGGCATCCCATATGGTCCCCCAAGCACTGCCAGGAGTAATTCCTGAGTGCAAAGCCAGGAGTAACCCCTGAGCATCGCTGGGTGTGACCCAAAAAGCAAAAAAAAAAGAAAACAATTATCGAGAACAATCAATGATGCACACCCTCAAAGGTTCTATCCGCACACAATGCATTTCCCTCTATTCAAATTCTCTGTATCTGAGCTCCCCAGCTTAACTCATTCCTAAACTAGTCGGTTCAATAACTGACAGGGAAAAAAACAATAGAATGGTATACCACGCCTCCCTATCCAAATGGCTCCTAGCAGTGGGAGAGGAAATTAAGAAAGATCAAAGGCTCAAGATTGTTCTGGGCAGGCCTTCCTCTGAGGTCTTTGCTGTACTCAATACCCCCTCAAATACTATTGTCACATGTTACCTAAATCATAACCCGCGGGGGGCGTGGCAACAGGCAGGCCAGAGCAGATAAGAAAAGTCCCTGAATAGTGACTCAGTAGGGAGTGTCTGGGCGCTTTTTACAAGCACCAGGTATCTGGTGTTGAGTCCCATCCCCCAAGAATTATCATCTAACTGCATTCCTAACTGCAACATCTAGTCTTATATAGGATTAGGCTAGGGCAAAGCAGAGTTGGAAAGGTGATAGGTCAGTAATCTAAACTTAATGTGACTGGACCTTCCTCTTAAGCCAAGACCTTCTGTAATATATGTGTGTAGTTGACAATAAAGTGTGAGGCCATCAATTGTCTCCTGGAGTGGCTTCTCCGCGCACCCATCATCCTTCGCCCTGCGTCTGCCCGGACCCGGTGCGCAAAGTGTCTGGGCATGTTGGGGAAAAACAGTTCCCCAACAATAATCATGATCTAAAAAAAAATAAAATAAGAGGCCAGAGCAACAGTACAGTGGGTAGGCGCTTGTCTTGTATGTAGATGATCTGGGTTCAATCCCCAACACCACTTACGGTCCCCTGAGCATCTTCAGTGGCAATCCCTGAGTGTCCACAGGTGTTACCCAAAAGTAAAGAAATTGAAGTTTAAAGGTCTGTAAAATACCAGCTGTGCTATTAGCTGAGGCCCAGTTTCTCGCTCTGATCAAGTCCCCCATCCTCCAAGCAGGGGTTGTAACACTTCCATCCTCAGGCAACACTGGGTCTTCGAGCATCACGTTGAACTGGTTGGCTGAGAATCTCCAAGAGGACTTCCCAAGTCACCTGAGGACTGCTTGGGAGACCCCCCCAAAAAAGAAAACGTGGGGCTTTGCTTGCACACTTTGGGTGCTTTATAGGAGTGACCAAGGGGTGCAGGGAGAGTTCAAAGAGCTGAAGAGCATGCGCAGTACCCACAAGACCTCGGGTTTGCTTCCACCCCACAGGTCCGCTTGGAGGCCCTGGAGGCCTCCAGCGGCGGCATGACGCCCCTGAGAATTGTTAGGAACCATTCCCCAAGACTTAGTTATGGTGAGCAAGTTTTGGAGCTCAACTTTTGGTCGTGTCTAACTAGTTTTATGCCTCCAGTCTAGCTGGGCAATGCAACTTGCTGTCTGGTACATAAGCTGTTTTAATCACAGAGCCCAGGGGCTGGAGAGATAGCACAGCAGGCAGGGCATTTGCCTTGCACGTGGCCAACCGTGGTTCGATTCCCAGCACCCCATATGGTCCCCTGAGCACCGCCAGGAGTAACTCCTGAGCATCGCCGGGTGTGACCCAAAAAGAAAAAAAGACATAATCATGGAGCCAGGCACGTTCAGGTGTGTGCTAGACACTCATCAGGCCTGTGCGCTCCTCATTCATGCAACATTCCCAGGAATGCAATTTCTCCATAAACCAGTCTCTTCTTTGTTTGGGCAGGCGGGTGCCATCAGGGGACCCATAGTGGGTCATTCCTGGAATAGCCGCAGGGCTATTCCTGGTTCTTAGCATGGACCCATATTGCTGCTCAAGGGACCATATATGGTGCTGGGAACTCAAACCCAGGTCAGCGGGATGCAAGGCAAGCGCAAGCACCTTAACCCCTGTAACATCTCTCTGTCCTCCTGCTGCTTTTTTTTTTTTTTTAACTTCATAAGGTTGTTCACATTGATTACATTCAATATTTCAACACCAATCCCAATACCTTCCCACCACCAGTATTTCGAATTTTCCCACCACCATTCTAGCCTGCCTGCCGGGGGCAGATGATAATTTATTTTCGATTGCTTATTATGAATATCATGAGAGGTCAGGCGGCTGCAAAACCGGCCATGCACTTCTGGAATTCTAAAATTGTAAATGATTGGGCTCCGGAGACATCTGTAGGGAGCTAATCCATTTTGGGATTCATTTGTGAGTCTCAGGATCAAGGCCTTTAATGTACTGAGATGGCGCCCAGAGGCACTTCATGGGCGTGATGGCCAGGACCCCAGGAAGGCAGGGAGACCAGAAGGGCCAGCTCGTCTCTCCACTGCCACCATGTGGCCTGGAGTCTTAGTCCCTGATCCCACATACCTGGGTTTTTCTTCTGGAAGCTCTCGGTCACCGGGACTTCATCTGGAATGGACGGAAAGGGACAACTCACTCCATCTGAGGTGTCCCCGTGGAATTGGCTTGGTACAGGTTCCGATATGCTTCTTTCTTTGGATTCTAATTATTCTCTGTTTGGGGTAACTTATGAATTGTGAAAATGAATGTAATAAAAGAGCCTGGGGCAGAGAGACGACATAGTGGGCACCCCCCCACTTTGGTGCTTGTAACCGCTTCCCCACCGGGCCGGCTGTTGTCTGTCCCGCAGGCTGTTGTCTTGGACAGACGGAGGAATGAGGGCCAGGCTGGTTTGTGATTAGTTGCTCGTTTCTCCATCTCTCGCCTTTCCCAGCTCTCTCCAACCGCTGTGCCACCTCTTCAACTCCTTCGTCTCCTCTAACTCCCTGTCTCACTTAATCTTCCTCTCTTTCTGTAAGGCCTCCCGCAGCTCTTTTTTACTTCCTTTTCAACCAGGACTCAGCATGGGAAGCAATCAAAATGTTTTTTCAGTCATCCTGACCACCTGCAGCCCCCAGGGCAAAACAGCCCTTAAGGTGTGTTTCTCTTCTCCTTAGACCAGCAACTAAGTTAACATCTTTAATTCTACTTCCTAATGTTTACCATTTTGTGTGGACACAGTAATAGACACTTTTAGGCTTGTAGGGTGACTCTCCTAGGGACATCTCACCAGACTCAGACTACAGTGCTCAGGATGGATTAATCATTTCTAACCCCAGCATCGTCCAAATCTTATTACTTCTTGAATCACGATAGAATTTGTCCATGACCATGCTCTTAACGTATACTTAAGCATTACGGCACTTTGGCCAGGCCCATTTCGATGCCAGGGTAGCTAGCTCACCACTTGCCCTGGGTCCATCCAGTCCCTCATCGGGACCTACTTTTGGGGATCTAGGAAGTAAGGGCAACTGAGGCTTAAATCGAGAGAGCACATGTCCAGGAGGTAATATTGTCTGGAGTCAATCAACTCCCAAGCCACAGGCTTGTCTTTTTAAAGTGTCTTCCTGTATCCATACAAAAAGTAATTGCTGTGAAATAACTAACCATGCAAAGGACAGTAAGGAGAAGAGAAAGACAATATTTACAAGTCAGAGTCTGATCAGGAGACAAAGGTAATTGACAGGTTCAGGGAGCGGCCAGGGAGGAAGGGCAACCAATGTTATCCTACTCATACCCGGCTGTGCTCAGAGCTTACTCCTGACTCTGCACTATGGATTACTTCTAGCAGGGCTCAGAAACCATAGGGGGTACCGGGGACAAAACCCAGGTCAACCATGAGCAAGGCAAGCGCCTACCTGCTCTACTTGCTCTACTCTCTTTCCAGCCCAGAGAACACCTTGTTCTTTTTTTTTTTTCCGGGAGGGGGAGGCACACCCAGCGATGGACAGGGGTTACTCCTGGTGGCGTTTGGGGGACCAAATGGGATGCTGTGGCAATCAAGCCCGGGTTGGCCAAGTGCAAGGCAAGCGCCTACCCGCTGTAATCCAGCCCGGAAAACACCTTGTTCTAAACGGAAAAACACCTGAGAACCAGGAGTGAGGGTTCCCCTCCCCACCCATGAGTGCGTGCTTTGCATGAAGGAGACTGGGTTCCAGACCTGAAACCACAAGGTCCCCCAGGCACCGAGCTGGGAGTTGCCCTCAAGCAACTTTGAGGTGCTGCCCCACCTCAAAGGAAAAATAAATAATAATAATAAAATGAAGGAGCCATCACCTACCTCCTAGAATAAATGAGGACAGAAAGGAGTGTGTGAAATGTCCTTTGGGTATTTTGCTCCCTGCCCAGAGGCCCTTCCAGGCACACCCTTCCCCAAACGAGCCGGGCTAGACAAGAGCAGCAACAGATGCTGCCTCCTGGTGGCACGTTTGTCAGCAACAGCTTCCTGTAGAAAAGTGGGCAAGCAGGGAGTTGGTGATTCAGGCGCTCCCGCCTCCCTCTAGGGCCTTGCCTGCATGTTAGGTTTGCAAACAGAAAATCCAGCCTCCCAAAAAGAAAAAAAAAAAAAAAAAAAAGGGGGCTGGAGCAATAGCACAGCGGATAGGGTAACACCTTGCACGCGGCCAACCCGAGTTCGATTCCCAGGATCCCATATGGTCCCCTGAGCACCGCCAGGGGTAGTTCCTGAGTGCAGAGCCAGGAGTAATACACCTCTTCGGAAAACGTCTCATTTCTGGGCTAAAGAGGGTACAGCAGTTCAGGCTCCGTACATGGCCTACCCGTGTGAACCCTTGGCACCACAGCAGGCCAGTGAGCACTGAAAGTGGTGACTTCTGAGCACAGAGTCAAACACAGTTCCTAAGGGGCCAGGAGACAGGACAGCGGGTAGGGCGTGTGCCTTGCTGACCCGGGTTCCATCCTTGGCATCCCATACGGTCCCCAGAGCGTGCCAGAATGCAGAGTAAGGAGTAAGCCCTGAGCAGAGAAGCCTTGAACACAGCCATGTGAGGCCGAAACACCAAAACATCAACAAGACCTGCTGGGGGTGGCCGCTACTGTCCCCACCCCCTTGCCACCCTCCTTCCAGTCAGGTTCCCACACCGGGCTGAGGGCTTCCTTGACACTTTCCTAGTGACCCAGGACAGGCTGAGCCCCAGGAGGCATCAGGGTGGGGAGGTGGGGAAGAGCCTGCAGCCCTGTGGCAGTGTCTGCAGGGATAGGGTCCACAAGGGGACAGACGTCAGCTGGCATCAGGGCTCTGCCGCTCAGGAGGGGCTTGGGCGAGGAAGAGTGAGCCGAGCTGATGCGCGACTCGAGACTCGGAGCATTTCCCGCAGCACATGGCGCAAAACAGAACCAAAAGGCACCTAGAGAAGAACTAGAAGAAGAGAGCTGGGGGAAAGAGACTCTCCAGCGGGGAAGGTGTGAGGGTTCCGGGACACTCTGCCTCAAAACTCAGAAGCCGGGGCCACAGTTCCAGCACAGAGGTGAAGGGGCTTATGTGGCAGAAGGCCTGTCATCGATCCATCCCCGGAGACGACAGAAACTGTTCTCGCAGTGGTGCCAGGGTGATCCCTAAACCGAGCCAAGAGCAGGCTAGTCACCTCTGGGAGAGAGAGAGAGAGAGAGAGAGAGAGAGAGAGAGAGAGAGAGAGAGAGAGAGAGAGAGAGAGAGAGGAGAGAACGAACTGGAGCTGCAGGAACTATGTGGTGTGACTAAACCCTTAACCACCAAACTCTATCTGTAGAGCTAAACAAAACAAACAAAATATGCAGCGAGCAGGTTATGCTTGGGAGAACAGCTAAGGCAGGTGCCAGACAGGGCAGCCCCCCCATCTCCAGGCGACTTAGCCCCACTGTTTGCAAGGACAGAGAACAGCTGAACACTTTGACTGGAGGCCTCGGTGCTCAGGGCAAAACGTTGCTGCACTGCTCGCACTGCTCTCAGCTCTGCACTCGGGGTCAGAGCCTCCCAGTCCCCCATCGGGACGGGGCCAGCGGCCTCCTCATTGCTTCCCCTGTGATTGAGTCGGACAGACCCACCCGGTCGATTCGAATCGCTCCACAACAATTACCAAGCAGCGGACACGAGCCACGTGTCCGGAGGCGCCCCAGGCGGGCGCCCGCTGGGATTATTCCTTCACTCCCGGGCATCCGCTTTCGAGCTGCTGGGGGTCCCGCCCCGCACGTGTCAGAAGATTTCTGTGCAGGGGAGAGGATGGACCCAAAGGAAAGGGCTGGGCTTGGGGAGAGTGGCAGGGTGGGAAGCCAAGCCCCCCAGGGCCCCGAATGTTCGAGAGTCCAGGGGGCAGAAGGGCCCTGAAGTGAAGGTTCGCGGCCCCGCAGCAGGAAGGCGGGTGAGGAAGAGGGGAAGGGAAAGGTCGTCCAGGCAGCGCGTCCTTCCGCGTGGCCGCGAGGGGCTCGGGGCCCTGCGCTGGCGGCCGGTCCTACCCGCCGCGTCCCGCCGGGGAGCCTCGGGGGACGCTCGACCAGCCGCCGTCGAGAGAGGCCCCTCTGGCTGCGCTGCCCACCCCCCGGATGCCGCCTTTTCCTCGGTGGGTGCCAAGGAGGGGCTCGGCCCCAGCCCCGCCTCGGCTCCGGGGACACAGAGGCGGTCCCGACAGCGAGTCCCCGCGCGACGGCCGCGCCCCCGGTGGCGGGAGGGGGCGGAGCATGTAAATTCGAAAGGGCCGGCGGGCCCCGAGCGGCGGGCGTGGGCCGGTTCGCGGTTCGAGCCGCGGGGGGCGGAGGCGCGCGCGGGTGGCGCGTGTCGGGTGAGTTGCTGGTCCGAGCGGGAGCAGCGCAGAGGCGGCCGCATGCGTGCGTGCTGGCGGCTCACCGTGAGCTGAAAATGGGCGCCGGGGGCAGGGCAGGGCCGCTGGGCAGCAGTCGGTATCGCTTCTCGGCCTTTTGGCTAAGATCAAGTGTAGTATCTGTTCTTATCAGTTTAATATCTGATACGTCCTCTATCCGAGGACAATATATTAAATGGATTTTTGGAATTAGGAGTTGGAATAGGAGCTTGCTCCGTCCACTCCACGCATCGACCTGGTATTGCAGTACTTCCAGGAACGGTGCACCCCCTTGGGGAGCTAGCTGGTAATTAAAAACAGAGTTCTGCGTTTTTCAGTCTTTTAGGCATAAATAAAGTTACATGCGTTGAGAACTATTTTTGTCTTCTTTATTGATAAGGGAGATATAATTTCCAGGCAGGGTCTAGAAGTATCTTGAGTCTTTGTTCTATGTTTCTGTAGTCTACTTTAAGGTAATAGCTACTAGTGATGGTGGCGTTATATATATCCCCATCCTCGCATCCAGTGTCATTATAACAGGTGGGAGGCTGGGGGCCTCCCAGGAGAGTCTGATAGCAACCCAGGTGCGGAGGAACAGAAAGACAGACCCCTAGGCCTACTCTTATCTCCTCGAATTGGGGGGAAAGCCTCCAGCAGCTCGCCGGACCCCAAACGCGTTGGAGGCCGTTTCAACCTTACCTCCACGAGACTCTCGGCTGTCCTGAGATCACATGGGAAACACCTAAACCTCCCGACCCAAGTGCCCAAGTGCGGTGCAGTTAGGAAGGAGACTGCGAGCAGACCGTCTGGTTCACCTCGTCATCCTGGCCACCATTTTCCCGGAACGCTGTCCCCTGACTCTGACACGTACAAACCAGGTAGAATCCCAACGAAGATTGCTCCCCGTCTTGAGTCCTTGGTTTGTGGGGCCGCAGCCTTGGGTGCGCAGGTCATCCGGGAGCAGAAGCGGTGTGGCTCCAAACCGCCGTGGACCTCATGTGTGACGAGCGTCTGGACCTGTCTCCGGCTCTTGTCCATGGGTGCTCACAGGCTTACTCCTGGCTCTGCGCTCAGGGGGTCACTTCGGTGACCCTAGGGGGTGCTGGAGAACGAACCCGGGTGTGCCAAGGGCGTGGCAAACGCTCTACCCTCCTTCCTGCCTTCCCGGAGTTCTGTTCTCTCTCGGTGGGTGCCAAGGAGCCCCAGCCTCGCCTCGGCTCCGGGGACACAGAGGCGGTCCCGACGGCGAGTCCCCGCGCGACGGCCGCGCCCCCGGCGGCGGGAAGGGGCGGAGCATGTAAATTCGAACGGGCCTGGCGGGAGGCGGGCGGCGGGCGTGGGCCGGTTCGCGGCTCGAGTCGCGGGGGGCGGAGGCGCGCGCGGGTGGCGCGTGTCGGGCGAGTCGCTGGTCCGTGGGGGAGCAGCGCGGAGGCGGCCGCATGCGTGCGTGCTGGCGGCCCACCGTGAGCTGAAAATGGGCGCCGGGGGCAGGGCAGAGCCGCTGGCGCTGCAGTCGGTATCGCTTCTCGGCCTTTTGGCTAAGATCAAGTGTAGTATCTGTTCTTATCAGTTTAATATCTGATACGTCCTCTATCCGAGGACAATATATTAAATGGATTTTTGGAACTAGGAGTTGGAATAGGAGCTTGCTCCATCCACTCCACGCATCGACCTGGTATTGCAGTACTTCCAGGAATGGTGCACCCCTTTAGGGGAGAAGTAGTATCCAAAAATAAGAATTTGAATTGTTATTTGTGGCAGGTTGTCTTTTAGTACTTCGGTGGCAGCTGAGGTTTTGTCGCACCTTTTTCTTGTAGGAAGCTGTAGGAGTTCTTCAAGCAGTATCATTGGGGAGTGAAGTTATAGCTGTTTTTTCTCCTGTTATGTAATTTTGTTTAAATTTTCCGGCGACTTTGTATTTTTACTTGGGTTCTTTAAGGCTCTTGGTACTCTTTTTCTCATCAATTTGGCCCCAGTCCAGCTCTCGGCCACCTTGCTCGTTCCCGCCTTCTTCGTCACGGTCCGGGTCGTGCGAGACACCACGGAGTCGCTCGGGAAGCAGGTCTTGAGGTGGGGCCCCACGCTCGGCTCACTCATTCCCCGCCCTGATCCCTGCTTCTCTCTGGAGCCTTTGGCAACAGGCTTTAGAGGGTGGAGGAGTGTGTGTGGAGGTTTCAGGTCCTCAGTTCTCCCGCCTCCTCCTCACCGCGGGAATGAGGTCTGACCTACGTGTGGAGTCCGGCCCCCGCACGATTAAGTTGGAACCCGGACCGGGGGAGGCCGCGGGGAAGCCCCGGACCTGGGCCGCGTCCTCCCAGGTGAAGGCGGCGGTTTGCGAGAGGGGCGGGCTCGACGGGCTGGAGCGGAGGCTTTGCCTGAGGGAGGCCGGGGTAGCGCAGAGTCTCGCAGAGCGCGAACGCCTTCGCTCGTCACAGCGGCCCCGCATCTCCCTGCTCCCCTCCGGAAACACACCAATGGCTCCATGGGAGTTCAGGCATTCGGCCTGCGACCGCGGGGCACGTCACCCCGGAAAGGGTCCTCCCGAGAAGGACGACAGCGGGCGCGCGGTGCCTCCCGCTCGCCTGGAATACGGAGGGGGCGCAGATCGGGTCGGAGCGCCCTCTCGGGGCTGGGGGTCCCTCCCGACTGTGTGGTGGGCGCCCGGGGCCATCCGCAGGCTGGAGGCGCGCCGCCACGGAGGAGTCTCGGAGAGTCCGGGGCTCCCGGTGTGTGTGTGGGGGGGGGGCAGCGTGTCAGTGTGACCCGACCCCGAGTCTGTGGAGGGCTCCGAGGTCCGCTCCCCCGCTCCCCCCGGCAGTCCCGGGACGCCATTTGCCCGCCCAGCCAGCCTCGGATCTCTGCGCGGGACTCGTCCTGGTGACCGCGGCCCACCGGTTTGGGCTTCCGGCTAGCCGGGTCCGTCTCGGGATTGGAGCCGCTGGCGGTGGCCCCGCCTCCCGGGGCGGGCAAATACCGGAGTATGCAGATTAGAATTAGACTTGAAGCCTGGGCAACTGGGGAAGAAACCGGGGCGCGAGACTTTTCACTCTCAGTGTAGACGACCGAAAAATCTAGAGGCGAGGCTAAGTAGCATCCAGCGTCCTTTCAAAGGACGGCAAAGAAGCGGACAGGGTGATGGTGTCTGAGATTTGTCACCATAACTTTAAGATGGGTGACCGAGGAGGATACCGGCGAAGGGGTTGTTAAACAAGTATCGCTTCTCGGCCTTTTGGCTAAGATCAAGTGTAGTATCTGTTCTTATCAGTTTAATATCTGATACGTCCTCTATCCGAGGACAATATATTAAATGGATTTTTGGAATTAGGAGTTGGAATAGGAGCTTGCTCCGTCCACTCCACGCATCGACCTGGTATTGCAGTACTTCCAGGAACGGTGCACCCCCTTGGGGGAATAAACGTGTAATAAGAAAAGGATTGTGTATGTCTTTCTTTTGTCTATTTGCTTGTTACTTTGAGTTTTTTTTTTTCAGTATTGATTCTTTTTCTGTGGAGGATCTGTACTCGTTTGTGCGATGTTCTTCCATGCTGTTTTGTTCCAGGCTTTTGATTTTGCACTACTTTGCTTGTGTCGTGGCTGTCAGGTCCTTCTTATTAAAGTTAGTTTTGATATTATTTCATTGATCTTTCAGGGAGCAACCTACATCTACTAACAGCGTTTTTAGTTTTGCAGATATATTTTTTCTTCTTTATCAGCTATTGTACCGCAGCAATGTGAGAACATCCTGAATTCAATTAGTGTTTTGGTACAAGGGGACCGTCCTGATTTTCGGAGCCTCTTTCGTGGTTTTTGATGTTTTGGTTACACCTGCTTTGCTGTTCACGCATCAGGCGGGGGCACCTCAAACGACCAATCCTGGCCTTGTTCCCGTCCACCCCTGCTGTGTATTAGTTCATATAGCGGCAGCAGGCCCTCAGGTTCTGTGACATGCAGCCAAGAGTGACATCAAAAGACCAAGAGATAGGAAAGGAATGCAGGGAAGCTCTGGGACTATATGTCGGAGGGGCTCTGGGGACCTCAGACTAAGCGTCAGGTCCGAGGACCCACCGCAGGTGAACGGGTTTCCTGAAGGAGGGAGGCCACGGGAATATGAGTTAGAAATACGAGAAAAACTCCATGTTGGGAGGGGACGTTTGTGAGGCCTGATTTCCCATCACAGGGCTTAATTTATTGTTTTAAATCAACAATCCTCGGGATAAACAGGGGAGTTATCTCCTCTGGCAGCTATCATATATGTGATCTGTGGAGATATAAGCGTATTTTTTCCTTCGGATTAGAAATTCTCTTGCGACCCCATTCATGCTCTGTCTTGACCCAGATGAGTAGGTCAGATTCAAAATGATGATCTCCTGTTGTGTAACCTTTTCTTGATGGCAAATTTTAAAATATTAATCGGGGCTGGAGCGATAGGGCTAGAGCGGGTAGGGTGTTTGCTTTGCACCCAGCCCACCCGGATTCCATCCTAGGCATTATGCCATATGGTCCCCCGAGCACCGCCAGGAATGATGCCTGAGTGCAGACCCTTGAACATCGCTGAGTGTCATAACCAAAAAGTAAAACAAAAATAATAAAATTATGTGCATTCATCTCAGATACATTGCATCAACTGATATGAGAAGTTTCACTCGTAGAAACTTTCTTCCCAACGATCAATGTGTGGAGCCAATTCAGGTGCATCCTCGTCACGGCACGTAGGACGTATGTGGTACAGAGGGCCAAGAGAAACAAACCCTAGGCTAAATGTCAAGGAAGTGCTTCAGGGGCTGGAGTTACAGCAGTTACAGCTGGAGGGAGACAGCCGCATGCAAGGCTGACCCCCAAGTTCAATTCCCAGCATCCTACGTGTGGTCCCCTGAGCACCCTGCCAGGCAAGGCCAGGAGTAACGCCTGTGTGTCCCGAGGTCTGATCCAAAAAGGAAAAAAAAAGTGCTTCATGAGTTCTTGAGAAAAGTGGGGTATCTATCATCCACCCAGATACGGGTGTTAATATAATCCTTTGGAGTTGGTTACCCCCAAGCAATTTTTTTTTCAGGATTCTTATTCCAAATACCTATCTTTACCCCTATGGCAAATCTTTTAAATTTTGTTTTCCGAATTTATCTTGCCATGAATTTCAGTTCTTGCTTTTATTCTCCCCCCCTCATTTCTGTACTGCTGTCTGGTTTGCTAGCTCCTACCTCTCCTGCAACACTTTCAGGACACTCGGTTTTTTTTCACTTTCTACCCCGCCTCCCTGGCTGCCATTTAGTGGAATGGGAGGTACATAGATAGCCCAGCACATTAACAGAAGAAATACATTTGAATTTTTTCTTAAAATTATTTTTTTTCTGGGTTAAACCCCACAATGCACAGGATGCACCCCCTGGTGGTGCTCAGGGGACATCTGAGATGCTGGAAATTGAACCTAGCTAGAAGGCGAACGCATATCCACTGTGCCATGTTTTGTGTTTTTCCGTTACATATATATTTTTTTGTTTTGTCTTTGGGTCACACCCGGCGATGCACAGCGGTTACTCCTGGCTCTTCAACTCAGGAATCAGCCCTGGCGGTGCTCAGGGAACCATATGGGATGCTGGGTCTGGCTATCGCTCCACCGCTATATATTTTTTTTAAGACAGAAAAGCTATTAAAGGTTGTGCATAAAATTATATTTCCGTATAGCAAGGATAAGACGATTATGCGACTTCACTTCTGTTGCTAGTTCTGTGCCTGAAACAACTGAAAAGACCTCCCGTATGAAAATGCGGTTGTCTTATTGTGCCCCTCAAACAATTCAATCTTTCTTTTTATACCATATTGTTCCCCTAGGGGGGTGCACCGTTCCTGGAAGTACTGCAATACCAGGTCGATGCGTGGAGTGGACGGAGCAAGCTCCTATTCCAACTCCTAGTTCCAAAAATCCATTTAATATATTGTCCTCGGATAGAGGACGTATCAGATATTAAACTGATAAGAACAGATACTACACTTGATCTTAGCCAAAAGGCCGAGAAGCGATAAAAGGGAGCACTCGTTCGCTCCTACAGCTTCACACACTCCCGTCTTTTACTTTACGGTCAGAATATTTACGCTCAACCAGGCGCCCACTATCTTCTTAAACTGGACAACGTATGAACGCCACATCTTTAGCACATACAGTGTTGACAAGATGTTTACTTAATGGGAATTTTTCAGCTTTTTACTTTTGGGCTCCCAGAGCTCCACGCGAAATGACGTACTTTAAATTTGCATGTCCCGCCCACCATACGCACTTTCCGGCTCTTTCCAACCCTTGACTCAGTAGGGAAAACGTGCGTTCGCTGCTCGCGAGAACGCGTCTTCTGCGGCTCTTGAAATTAGCCGAAAAAAATCTAGATTTCTCTTCCTCGCCCCCTTTTTCTTTCTTTCAGGCACGCAGCCGCTGCTACGTTGAAGAATTCTTCCACGGAACACTCATCAACTCACTGGATTTGGCCGAATCTGTGTACGCGGTAGGACCACTTGGCGGGGCCACACCTCGTCGTAAAGATAAGTCATTTAGGACAGCGGGTGAGGCACTTGCCTTGCACGTGCCCGCCCCGGGTCAGATCTTCGGCGTCATATATGCTATCATGTAAAAGTTAAATAAAAACTAAAGAGCTTCTTTTGTGTCTGAAGCATGTGTTTGTTTCTGTATGGATTGTTGTCCGGTGCAGAGAGGGAAAGGGACTGTTGGCGCGGGACATGACAGACTCCGTAACGGACTCCGTTTTTATAGCCCCTGCTTCATACATCTCTTTTAGCAATCCCCGCTGTTTTTTCTAATGGTTTGTTTCTCTCTACATTCTGGCTTTCCCAGGATTCTGCTCCTTCCCCACCCCCTACCATCTGCAAAAGGAGGACATCTGGGCTGACAACTCGGCCTTGGTACTCAGAATTCTGCTTCTTCCGCGCCCCCCCCCCCGCCCCCCATCTGCAGGAGGGAGAATGTCCAGGCTGATAACTCGGCCTGGGTTCCCAGAATCTTGTTATCTAACCATCAGGAAGGGAGCAGGGGAGGCGGGAACAACTACCAGAATGGCATGGGAAACAGGATAAGACTATTTGTAACTATTAATTTTTACTTATGTTTCTCATTGTACCTGTAAGCATGGACTATGACGCACGCATTGACTATAAAACTTGCAGCTTTTCCCTTGTTAGGGGTCTTGCTCTGGCCTGCCTGCCTAAGAGCTAGCTGGCTTGAATAAACTCCATTGTGCTTTGCACAAGCGGGGACTCTGACCCAGGCTGTTTTCACTGGGGGGGAGGGGCGCCCCAGAGGGGGCTGGGGGAGAACCCTCCCTGCCTCAAGGGACCCAGCCCCAGCATCTGACCTCCACTACCCAACCACTGCTGCCAAGCTCCAGGCCGCTTTCCAGACTGCTCAGCCGAGAAGCACATTTTTGATAACTACAACACCATATTCCATATTTGATGGCACTGACAGTAAGCAACAAGTCATAAATTATATGTGTGTATATATATATATATATATATTTGGGAAAGACGAATAAGGAGAGGCTGATAAATCTCAGGGCGGGGAGGAATAGAGATGTTACTGGTGCATGCTCTAGTAAATTGATGAACAACGGGATGACACTGACAGAGACATTATGCTTTGCATTACTGTCTGGGCTCTTTGTGTGGTTCAAAAGAGGGAGTATCGGTCTCGAATCCTAACAGGATGAAGAAAGTGAAGGAAATAGAAGTTTATTGGGCTGTACTCCCAGGCGGAACTCCATGAATCTTAGATGAGGGGTAGATTGTGTGTGTGGGGGGCCTTTTAAGATGTCTTGGGCAGGAAAAGGGTGAGAAGGGAAGACCAGTGGAACCCATGCGCTTGATCTGGCGTGTTACCTGTAGGGGATGGATGTGAGGAAGCATGCTGGTGGCTTTCTGTCGCCAGGTGGGCTGAAAAATCCTCTTCCGCACTGAGAGTAGTGACTGATTCTGGGAATGTTAGTATTTCATTTGCTGGCCTCCTTCAGTAAGCCTCACACTTATGACACGAGGTGTTTGTAAATTATAAAATTGTATATAAAACTTTTATCCTAGTTTAAGGATCAGAGTTGATTCAGCCATCTAAACAGGAAGTTGATCTATTGATCTACTCTTTCACGATTTTTTTTTTCTTTTTGGGTCACACCCAGCGTTGCACAGGGGTTTACTCCTGGCTCATGCACTCAGGATTACTCCTAGTGGTGCTGGGGGGACCATATGGGATGCTCAGAATCAAACCCTGGTCTGCATGCAAGGCAGACACCCACTCACTGTGCTATCGCTCCAGCCCTCTTTCACGATTCTTGACTAGTGCAAAAGATAGTTATTTGCCATCTAACTTTGTTAGATGGCAAATATAAATAAACAAAAATTTAACACATAGGAATATTTGATCACTGAAACTGTAACTCAACTTCTAGAATTGCTCAGAAAAGAGCATGTTAGCACTTATACTAGTAGTTTCAGAGAATAAAGTTCCATTTGTCACTCCCCCTGGAAAGAGCTCCCAGCCCCAGAAGATTTTCTGTCTGCTAAAGGAGTTGGTTTCTGATAACAGACTGAAGAAAAAAAAAGCTGTTTTAAAACTTAGCTTGTAGGATAACATAGCCACAAGGAGCTTAAGTTTATCCGGGTCAAACCCATCAAGGTGCTCCCGAGTCACTCCCATTCCTTTGTTTATCTGTAACTACTTCTCTACAGCTCTCTTCCCCAAACAGTTAATCAGCTTTTTTCCCCCCTAATCAGACTCTGTTAATTTGTAAGGTCAGATCTTTCTAGGACACTGAACTTACATTGTAATTAATATTGCCTTTCTCCTCTCCTTGTGTCTTTTGAATAGTTTACTTTAATGCAATGTCCTTTTTGTATAGACACAAGAAGACAATATGCTTTTGTAACTTGGGATTTAATTGGCTTCAAATATTACTCATTCCTGGGCATTTCTCGACTTAAGCCTCAGTTGCCCTCAGTTCCTAGCACCCCAAAAGCAGGGTCACCCAGGGCAAGTGGTGAGTTATGTGCTACCCTGGCATCGAGATGGGCTTGGTCAAAGTGCCTAATCTTAACTATAAATTAAGAGATTGATCATGGACAAATGCTGTCATTATCCAAAAGTAATGACGAGACTAGGACTCTGCTAGGGATAGGAGACTAGTCTGGCCTGAGCACTGTAGCCTGAGATCCAGATGGCCCCAGGAGAGCAATTCTATAAGCTTAATGCATCTCTTGCTGTGTCCATACAAAAGGATTAATATTATGAATGCTTATATGTTTGCTGGAAGGGGAGAGAGAGGAGAAACACACTCATGGGACTCCACCCTTGCATGGATCCTCCTGCTGAAAGAGAATCAGTCCTAGGAGAAGCATCCCCTGAGGGAAAGAACTTTAACTCTATTGATTATGACTACACCTATGTTTAAGCCCCAGCCCCCTCATGCTGGGGGGGATTTAACTAGGCTAGGAGTGGGGCCGGGGCGAGGTTGAGAGCCGGGAGAGAAGCAGAGAGACAGGAGTGAATGGAATAAATGGCAATTTATCAAACAACCGGCTTGGCCCTTGTTTCCTACTCCTTCTGCCCCATGGTCCAGGCCGCTCGGGCTGGATGAGCAGCCTGGTACCAAGCCCCCTGAACACCCAGGGGCGACCGACGGGGCTCTCCCAGCCAGTTGCCCCCTGCCAGAAGTGTTTTACATTAGCTGAAGCTACAATAGAGCTGCTTTGTCAAAAAAATGTGGTAAACTAGTCAGCTTTTTTCAGATTATATTTTCTACCCACTACAATAAAACAAAACACATGCAGTTATTTGGTTTTTTGTGGTTTTTTTTTTTTGCTTTTTGGGTCACACCCAGCGATGCTCAGGGGTTACTCCTGGCTTTGCACTCAGGAATTACTCCTGGCGGTGCTTGGGGGACCATATGGGGTGCCGAGGATCGAACCTGGGTCAGCCGCGTGCAAGGCAAACGCCCTACCTGCTGTGCTATCGCTCCAGCCCCAATGCATGCAGTTATTAAGGTAACTTTTTCTTGAGAGTTTTGTCACCAGGAATGAAACCTGATACTGACCTTAAGAGAGCTTTATCCAGAAGTGTGAATTCTTTGTGTGTTTCATGGCAATTTAGGTGTGTTACCCTGTGTTCTGTATTTTTCCTAGAAACCAGTGTCTTAAAGACAAGTATGTTCTGGTTAATTCATAACGAAGTCGGTGGGCCCCACGGGTGACTTACGTGAAGCAGGGAGGAGAAAGACGGTCACTTTCTCCCCAACTGCCTCTTATCACCTGGGACCCAGGGTTACTGGGTTTTTGTCCCACTCGTGGAAAAGAATTTCAGGAGTAGACAAGCAGTGAAGTAACAGATTTTATTTAGAGGGTGTTGAGGGAAGGAGGAAGGGATAAGCGGAAAAGAAAAAACAGTAGGAGTAACGTGCTCAAGAGAGAACTCAGGCTTCTCCGAGGATGGAGAGAGCCTTGAATGGGCTATTGGGCTGGCTTTTTTTTTTTCTTTTTGGGTCACACCTGGCAGTGCACAGGGGTTATTCCTGGCTCTGCACTCAGGAATCACCCCTGGCGATGCTCAGAGGACCATATGGAATGCTGGGAATCGAACCCAGGTCAGCCTTGTGCAAGGCAAATGTCCTACCCGCTGTGCTATTGTTCCAGCCCCCTATTGGGCTGGCTTTTATAGGTTCTTTGCAGCTCCTCTCTGATCGGATCTGAATATTCTGGAGTCTCCTTGGAGCTGGGTCACTGAAGTTAATCAGATTAAGGGAGAGGTTGAGGGAATTCGAGGAACTTCTTGGGGAGGGGTCCAACCTTCTCTGGGTCTGCTGAAGGTCTTATCAGGTCTGTTTTCTGTACCCACAGGGTGGGTCAGTCTCAGGATTCTCCTTCCCAGAGACTTTGTTAATCTAAGTTTCATTGCCAAGGGCCTTTCCCTATCTACCTGCCTACATCAATAATGTGGAGCAAACCTCCTGCCAAATGTAGTATGGCATAAAGCCTTTTGGAATTTCATTTCTATAGAAATGAAACTGCTTTATTCAGAGAGATCTTCAGCAGAACTTTAATAGTAATAAGTGCTGCAGAGCACAATTTTGTCAACCTAAATGAGACAATGATTAGCAACTTTCTTCCTAATTTCTTGGGAACTCAAGCTCTACAAAATAGTGAAATAAGGAAGTAAAATCTGTCATACTTTTATAGAAAAACCCTGGTCAAACTGAATTTTTTTGGGGGGTTCCCCTTTACTTGAATCACCATATTAACTAAATTGTTCTAAGGAGATCTTTGAATATACATGCTACAGGGCTGACCTAATGCTTATCTGGTGAGATCTGTGGAAGAAGATATTAGACAAATGGTTCAGATTCATGTTACAGTGCTCTTAGGTAATTGGAAAGTTAAAAGTTACATGAAATCGGGGCTGGAGTGATAGCACAGCCGGTAAGGTGTTTTCCTTGCACGAGGCCAACCCAGATCCGATTCCCAGCATCCCATATGGTCCCCTGAGCACTGCCAGGAGTAATTCCTGAGTGCAGAGACAGGAGTAACCCCTGTGCATCACTGGGTGTGACCCAAAAAGCAAAAAAAAAAAAAAAAAGTTACAGAAAATCAAGGTTCTCAACACGGGACTCAATGAATTAAAAATATTATAAATCACAAAGTGATATTGTGTGTTCACACAGTAAATCATGGGGCCAGCTGCTGTGGTGACGCTTATGTGCATTGGGTGGCCCAGAGTGGCCTCTGCACCATCTCCACCTCCCCAGGGCTCCACAACAGAGAGAGAGACAGGGAGATAGGCAGCACAGTCTGATGGTGCAAATGGCCTGTTTAATGTAGCTCTGCTAGCATACTTATAGAACATCTGAAATAGGGTTGAGGTAAGGACATAGGTGTGTCTGGTCATTTACATAGATAAACATTTGGCAGGAAACTCCCTTGGGGAGATCAACTCAAGACAACACTGTGTTATTTGAGTTGATAAAACATTGCTTTTATCTTTCTCTCTAGTTGTATAAGTTATCAATTCTTATAGGTGCAGGTGTTGGACCTGGCACAGACACTCCATGATAGGGTCCTGCTCTGCCAGCTGCTCAACGACCTCAGGGCGCACCTCAAGGGGATCAACCTGAGGCCACAAATGTCCCAGGTGCTGCCCAGAGACACAGGCAGGTGCGTGTTTGTCAGTGTGCAGATTAGAACATGCCAGTTGACCCAGTCGGTAGACTGGGAACACCTGTAAAGGCAATTAGAGGCCTCCCCAAAAGCCTCCATGACTCTTGGAGAGGCCGGCAAGCTACCAGGAGTATCCCTTCCGCACAGCAGAGCCTGGCAAGCTACTCGTGGCGTACTTGATACAACCAAAACAGTAACAACGACGGTCCTTATTCTCCTGATCCTGAAAGAGCCTGCAATATGCCACCAGGCTACACTAGCACGTGACAGGGATGAGTGGAGACATTACTGGCACCCACTTGAGCAAATCAATGAACAATGGGATGAGAATGATACAGTAATCAATATGTGCCGTTGTTTGGATAAACACAGTAAGAGACAAAGTCCCAACACTTAGTTCTCTGGGCTAAGAGCAAACAAGGCTTTTGACACTTAGTTCTCTGGGCTTTAAGAGCAAGCAAGTGTGTGCTCTTTTTACTGTAAATCCCAGACTAAGTCCTCAGGCCAGTTCAGCATGTTCTTCTGCATGGGGGTCCTGTCTCTTAAGTTGTAACAGCTTGCATCAAGACCATGCATTTATAAATAAGTAAATCTGTAACTGTACCCTCACAGTGATTCACTAATAATAATAATAATAATAATTTTATTTTATTATTTATTTATTTATTTATTTTTGCTTTTTGGGTCACACCCAGCGATGCTCAGGGGTTACTCCTGGCTTTGCACTCAGGAATTGCTCCTGGCAGTGCTTGGGGGACAATATGGGATGCCGGGGATCGAATCCGGGTTGGCCGCGTGCAAGGCAAACGCCCTACACGCTGTGCTATCGCTCCGGCCCCAATAATAATAATTTTAAAAAGACCATGCATTTATGCTTTTTAGACTGTCCCATTTCGATGCAGGGTAGCTTTGCCAGTCGCCCCGTGTCCATCCCAGTCCCATGGCGGGACCTCCCTTTTGGGGTGTTAGGAACTATAGTAACTGAAGCTTTAGTTGAGTAATTATGGCCAAGTAATTATGCCCATGAGTAGATATATTTCAGAGTCAGTCAACTCCCAAATATTAGCAGCATACCATTAATGGTCTTTCTGTGTTTAACCAAAGAACATTGCTCTATAGTAAAATGTAAAAAGGCTATGGGGGGGGGGGGCTGGAGCAATAGCACAGCGGGTAGGGCGTTTACCTTGCACGCAGCCAACCCGGGTTCGAATCCCAACATCACATATGGTCCCCTGAGCACGGCCAAGGGTAATTCCTGAGTGCAGAGCCAGGAGTAACCCCTGTGCATCGCTGGGTGTGACCCCCCCCAAAAAAAAAGAAAAAAAAGGCTATAGGGGACATAGAAAAGCAGATACAAATATACAGCACTTCAAAATTCAAAGCACTGCAAAGTTCAGAATTACCAAAAGGTTTTGACTTATAAGTAACCAAGACTGACTTGGGGAACTGTGACAATGAGAGATAAAATATAAGGGAAAGGTTAAGGATTAACTTTAGCCATTAGGGATGCTAGAAAGAGCTTATTAAGCCTCTCTGGGAGGGAGAAAGGAAGCAATTCACTGATGAAGCCTAAAGTACTTAGGGTTAATATCCAACAAAAAGGAAATATTGAAAATAGAGGGGCTGGAGTGATAGCACATCGGGTAGGGCATTTGCCTTGCACGCGGCTGACCCGGGTTCGATTCCCAGCATCCCATATGGTCCCCTGAGTGCTGCCAGGGGTAATTCCTGAGTGCAGAGCCAGGAGCGATTCCTGTGCATTGCCAGGTGTGACCCAAAAAGAAAAAAAAAAGAAAATAGACTTTAACCAAATTAGGGATGTTAGGGAGGGCATGGTAAACTTCTCTGTACTATCTCTCTGGCCCCTCTTTTTTTTTTTTTTTCCAGTATTTTGGGGCCACACCTATCCAGGTCTTACTTGTGGCTCTGCGCTCAGGGATCACTACTGGCAAGGTTCAGGGCATCATACTGTAGGATCAGGGATCAAACCCAGGTCACTTGTGTGAAAAACAAGTGCCCTACTCACTGTACTATTACTCCTGTCCCTCCACCAATGTTTTCTGAAATCGAGGTGGAGAAAGGCCATCTTAGTCAACTACTGCTCACACATTCTTCTTTACTCTGTGCCCCCCAGCATCCTGCTCACTGAGGACTGAGGGGCTTTGGTTTGTTTAGTTTTTGGTGACGTGGGGCTTGGTGCCCAATCTGGTGGTCGTCAGGGGCTACTCATTGCTCTGTATTCAGGGGCGACTGCTAACTGGGCTTGGGGGACCAGAGGTGGTGCTGGGGCTACACTCCACACCGGTTGGTCACCTGGAAGGCAAGGGCTAATTATCCAGCCTTGAAAACTACGTTTTTGGGGTTTTTTTTTGAACCCTTTTTAAAAAAAATGTGTTATTAGATTACCGTGAGAAGTTACAAGTCTCAATCATACAATTATCAAACACCCATCCCTTCACCAGTGCACATATTCCACCACCAAGAATCCCAGTTTACCCCCCACCCCCACCCTGTTTGTGTGGCAGATGATTTTCACTTTACTCTCTTTGCTTTGTTTACATTCAATGTTCAACAGAAAACCCACTATAATTTGGAATATTCCCCCAACAATCAGACCTGCCGAAAAGGCATTATTAAATCATTTGTTTTCTATTGCTGATAATGAAGAGCATATGATGTCTTTTTCGGATTTCTGGTATTTTAGTAATTAAGTCCAGAGGGATTTCTGCCAGCAGCCAATGCGTTCTGAGATTGGTTTGTGTGCCTCTGGGATCATGGCTGTTCAGGAGCGGAGGAGCTGATCGTGGGCGGCTGCTCAGGGTCCCCTTTGGGCGGAAGGCAGGGCCTTGTTTTGTTTATTTTTAAAAAGTAAAACAAGACAAAAAACCCCAAGCGAATTTTCTGCTAGGTCTTGAGGGAGAAGAACCTTCAATACCAAGATAGGGCATGCACTTGTGGATAAGTTTGAGAGCTTGGGAAAACAGACAGGCCTTAGCATCAACAGTGGTATAGACACTGCTGCAAAAGTTCTGGTCATTTCAAGAGCCCAAGAGAGTGACCATAAGTAGGGGTAGGAGTTGAGTCTGCTGTCATTAACTGCTGTGGCACTTGGGGAGCCCTTGGAGAGAACGACAGGATTGGCTTTAATACTCATTATTTAATACTCATGATTTGCTTTAATGCTCATCCCTGCTGGAGGATGGTGGCTTTAACAGCTCTTTAGGAACGATTATTCTGTGGCAGGAGGAGAGGCTCCCATCCTCCCATCCCACCCATTCCTCTTGGACCTCATCCGTGCCTCGGGGAGGGATTCCAGCTCCAGTCCTGCATCCTGCCAATGGCCTTTATTGGTTACACGAATGTTGACCTCTTTTTTTAGCTTTAATTCCCAAGTCCATTGCTGGACTTACTCATATATTCATTTTTAAATGATAAAATAGTATTTTATAGGAATTGCTGAGAAGCTCTTTACTGCATCACTGTCATCCTGTTGTTCATTGATTTACTTGGGCAGGTGCCAGTAACGTCTCCACTCGTCCCAGCCCTGAGATTTTAGTAGCCTCTCCTTACTCGTCTTTCCCAGTGATTGGAGGCTCTTTCGGGGTCAGGGGAATGAGACCTGTTATTGTTACTGTTTTTGGCATATTGAATACACCACAGGGAGCTTACCAGGCTCTGCCATGTGGGCAGGATACTATAGGTAGCTTGCTGGGCTCTCCAAGAGGCATTTACATAAATTTCCCTCTATGATGATGTGTCACGCGGCCATCAAGTTGCTGCGTGATCCAGGAATATGTCCACTCATGTGTAAGGCTCGGCCCAAGCATGTGAAAAGCGGCTCAGAGCATGGCGGCGGTTGGGTAGTGGAGGTCGGCTGCTGGGGCTGAGTTCCTTGGGGTGGGGAGGGCTCTCACCTGTCCCCCTTTTGTGCGCCCCTGAATGTAAACAGCCTGGTGTGGAGTCCGGTGGCATGGCTATGGGGGCCTCATTTTATTCTCCCTTCCGGGAGAAGCAGTGTGAATTCTGAACAGTGGCCTATGAGATGATTATCTGGTGCCTACAGGAGGTGGCTTATGGGTGTGACTCATGGGTCAATGAGATTGGGGGAAGCAGGCAGAGGTAAGATGATTTTTTAAAAAATGATTAAAAAAAAAGATGATTGGTAAGATGACTTAAAAAAATGTTTTAGGAGAATTGACTGGAGATCTAGCAAAGGACAATAGAAAGGATGCATACTGATCATGAGTATAGACAGTCATTTCAAGGATTTAGATCTAGGCATTGTAAGTAGTAAGAAATTTGGGACATTATGTACCCTAACCAAGCCTCTGTTTTGTAATAAAGTCATAGGGTTGTTATGAGCCTTCACATTCTAAGCATGTAAAGAACTTATTAGTATAGTACTTGGATGTGGCTCATCGTGATTTTATTATAAGAGCATGGAATGTTTCACTATGAAAGACAAATTTCCAGGTGGTCTGAGGCGGGAGCCGTTCATTCGGACACGGTGGCTCCCTTTGAGGAGTCCTGTACTTCCTCAATCTGAGTTGAGATCTCCTGTGATGAGATCTCCTGGGATCTGAAGGACTCGAGTGCATGGGGGGCCTGTGGAGCCTTGATGGACAGACTTGACTGGGGAGTCTGTGGTGTCGGGGTGCCAAGTAGGGGGCGCTGAGGTGCCTGTGCTCCCTGGGTCTTCTTGGCTGCCTTGGTCTTGGCTGCTTTCTCCTCAGGAGTCAATTCTGTTTTTGCTACTACGACCTCCTTGAGCTCCCTGGAACAAGAAGAATACAGTCGGCTCTCACAAGGGACCTGCCCCCTCTGCATCACTTCCTGACTTCAGGCAGGTATTGGAACTGTCCCCATGGTTTACCCTGGATATTGGCTGAAAATTATGTCCTCATCGGAGGAATCCTTGTCATGCAGTTTTTTGCTTTTCTTATGTGTGACACTGAGTGGCCGATATCTGTCTCTCACGCACAGAGGCCACCTTCGCCAGATGAAGCCCCCCTGGAAAAGGCAAGGGGAGCTCATGATTCTGCACCCCGGTCTACTCCTGTCCTGCCTCAGTGCCCCCTCCTCCCCATGCTTACCTGCCTCTCGTGTTCCACTGTACTTCGGCTGTTTGAACTGCCAGAGGGCCTTGGAGAAAAACACGGACACACATCATTTGTCATTCACCCATTTCCCATGCTTCCTAGGATGGAGGTCTCTGGTCTTGTTGGGACAATTACATGGGTACCTTGGTCTGGAGCCATGATGAGTTCAACCACTATGACCTGACACCTTGAGAAAGATTCCATGCATACCTGTGGCGGTTTTTAGACATTTGTTGGGTCCATCCAAAGGGACCCCATTGTCTCTTGAGAGACCTTGATATGTAGCCTGGCTTGGAAAACAGGCAGGATATTTAGTTCTGCTCACCACCGTGGCCCCAGCAAATGCTGTGTGCAAAGAACAAACTGCCCACCACACTGAGAGAAAGCACTAGAGTCAGTCCAGAAGCCTTTCCACTGGTCGCCTCTGAATTTAGTCTCTCAAGCACCCTTTACCGGAAGTTGGGTTGGGGGAGATGATTCTATCGTCCTAGCTGCTTTATCCCAGGTGCTGAACTAGAGTTAATGCCTGTGTGCAGTTAGCCAAGTTCTTTAGCACACTAGCTTTCATCCTGCAGACAATCGCCGGTGAGCAAAGAAGCCACAGGTATCAGCATCAAAGGCAGGAACCACACTGAGGCACGGCGATGGGTTTTGAGTGTGAACAGAGGAGAGAGCAGTCTCGTGCTTTACAGGCAGTGCGTGTGTACAGAGAAAGTGGGCGCTGAGTATAGGCAAGAAACGGAGCTCCCAGCTCAAGGACTCTGGTCATCAATGGAGAGGTCCCAAGGGACAGGGACCATGCTCTTTCCCACTCACCAGCAGTGCACCCCCAAGGGCCTTGCCTAGTTTCCATTTTCCCTCGGTTCCTTTTTATAAGAGCTAGAGATAGAGGTTGGGGGATATGGCTCAATGGTAAAGTACTTGGCTTGCATGTGTGAGGCCCTGGGTTCAATTCCTGGCACCACACTGAACACTGAGGCTGGAGTAGCCCCGAGCTACTGGAAAGATAGTTAAAAGGGCCTTTTGGGCATGAGGCTCCAACTTTGGCCGATGGCACCGTATGGCCTCCCTGAGCACAGGTGGGCTGTGATCCCTGAGAGCAGAGCCACCCCACATGGGGGACTGAGCAGCCTGGCCTTGTGGGGCCCTAAGACACTAACACTGAACTCAGGCCCAGGTCACAGGGCCAAGTAGCACACGGAAGGGCTCCAGGGTCCCCAAGCACCGGGGGGAGGACACTCCAGTATAAATGAAAGGTTGTCAGACTAATATTTACCTGGATCTTCCATTTTTAGATTTTCTTCGTCTCTGACCATATATCTGTTTTGAAAAAAAAAATCATGATTATCGCGGTGACCAATCTCTATACAGCCTTATTAATTCCATTGCTTTTTGCTGTACCTACCCACTGACATCACTTTTTAAGAGCAGGAGTTCTCTCCTGTTCAATGGTCCCTGGGCATGACTTAAGGGGCACAGTTAGGAATACAGCTTAGTGACTGTTTTAGAGAAATTCAGCACATTAATCCGGATAAAAAACTATGAAGTAGGAAACTAAAAGTATCTGCCAAGCCCCAAACACAGAAACATCCTTTTAACAGTGACTGTGTTCTAAACAATGCCAAGAACCAGTCTGATGCCTTTCCCATCGCCGCTATTATCCCCCGTGAGGAGTCGTCATCAATGCAGCGCGCAGAGTCGAGTCTTACGGGAGACAAAACTTGGCTGCATTTGCAATGATTCCTCCCCAAACAAACCAAAACCAATAAAGGTTCTAGGAGATATGTTGATTCCTGGGGCTATAGATATCACACTGTGGGTGGGGCACTTGCCTTGAACGTGACTGACCCAGATTCAATCCCAGGACCCCAGATGGTTCCCTCAGCCCCCATTGGGAGTGATCCCTGAGAGCAGAGCCAGGAATAAGCCCTGAGCACAGATGGCTGTGGCCCCCAATAAATAAGTAAATCGATATGTCAACTGTTAGAGCAACTTCGACTGAACTTTCAATACTTTAAACATTTCCGTGTTTTTGTCCTTAAGGAGATAAAATGGAACAGTGGAATAAGGAGCACGGGCTGCTTTGCATGTGACCCTCATGTTTGAAAGTGGGATGGTGGGGCTGGGGAGGTAGCTCAGTGGGAGAATGCCTGCCTTGCATGCAGGAGACGGGGGTTTGGTACCCAGCATGACAAGAACAGCAAGAATGGAGGGATGCTAATGCTGCCCTTAGAGGACTGCGAGGATCAAACCAGACAACATATAGGAAACGCCTTGTACTGTGGTTGGCATAAATCAGTGCTGCTTGCTGGTGATGTCACAAATGAGCAGCTTACACATATCAAAGGCTCAGAGAGCTCTTCCTCAGCACCGCCACTTCTAATTTATTCTAATTCTTTGTTGGTTGTTGTGGTGGTGCCAGGGATCGAACCCAGGGCCTCACACACGCAAGACAAGTGCAACACCGCTAACCTAGATCCCGAACCCCTTCAATCACATTTTGCTGTTGTTTATTTTTTGAGGCTCTCCCTGGCAGTTGGTGCTTGCGGGAGGGCTACTTCTGGGGTGGTGCTCAGGGACCAGGTAGCGCTATGGCTAGCACCTGGGCTTCCCACTTGGAAGGTGAGTTGAAGTTTTAGTCTTTTGAGTCATCTCCTTGGCCCTCAAATCACTTTTTTAATGTGCCTGCTGGGAAAAGTCAGTGGTGTGTACTTGAACAGAAGACAGATGTGGGCGAGCTCCTGGAGTAACTACCGCTCGCCTGCCATGATCAGAGTAGCCCAGCGCGGGCTCAGGCTGCAGTGCGGGTATGTTTGGTTTGGGAGCCACCCAGCAATATGCAGGAACAATTTTATTTGCTGTTTAGGAGTAGCTCTTGGTGGCCCTGGTGGCTCTAGGGGTGAGGGCGTGTACTGCCGAGGATCGAACCCAGGTCTTCCTCACGCAAAGCATGAAACTAGCCCTCGGAGGGAGCTATCTCCCCAGTCTTAGCTGCAATGTTTTAACTTCATCTACTGAGATGGCGCTTTAACCTAAAGAGATAAATTTCACTTCCTTTTCTCTTTACCTAGGGGGGGTGGGGAGTTGGGGAGTGGGGGGTTGGGAGGTATACCGGGTTTTTTTTTTGGGGGGGGTTGTGGAATATGTGCACTGGTGAAAGGACGGGTGTTTGAGCATTGTATAACTGAGACATAAGCCTGAGAACTTTTTAACTTTCCACATGGTGATTCAATAAAATAAATTAAAAAAAAAAGTAAAGAGAGCTTACTGCACTGGATCAGCAAGATAACACCTTTATCTTTCAGTCCCAGGAGGGTGGAGACTCTACATTTTTGATCCTTCCAGTCAACAAGGAAAGTAATCAATGAGTAGAAGAATGTCAGTGAGTGGTGAGTACATCAAACCACTGACATTCTTTTGAATTGCACTGTAGCACCGTCATCCCGTTGTTCATTGATTTGCTTGAGTGGGCACCAGTAATGTCTCCTTTGTGAGACTCGTTGTTACTGTTTTTGGTATATTGAATACACCACGGGTAGCTTGCCAGGCTCTGCCGTACAGGCAGGATACTGTTGGTAGCTTGTTGGGCTCTCCAAAAGGGACAGAGGAATCAAACCCAGGTCGGCTGTGTGCAAAGCAAACACCCTACCCACTGTGCTATTACTCTGGTTCTGAAAAATAAACTATATTCTAATCAGAACTAAACTGTTTTTTCAAGGCAAAGGGGAAATGACATAAGTATAGTAACTGCTTCCTGAAAACAAACGAAGAGATTAATACTCCATGTTTTAGCTATTAGTAATTATAACTAGGAAGAAGATCATTAAAAGAGTCAGCTACACTGATGAGAAGACATGATACCTTTCATGCTATAAAGGTACTCTTTTGTTCTTTGGTGTACAGTCTAAGCAAATCCAAGTTTTTAGTTGAAAAATCTGCTGACCTTGTATTTATCAAACAAATACATCTAACACTGAAAGAAAATATGTATGCTTGTCATAGTGCTACACATGTTTATTTTTGTACTTTTCCCTCATTCATAGTCAATAAAAAACTGCCTTCAATTTCCTTAATTCTCCCTTAAAGACCATAGCAATGTACCTTTTAAAACAGTAAAAATAATGACTTAACATAGTTCTCAGGTAATTAGAGCCAATTCAAAAATTACTGGTGAAAAAAAATTTAGACATTGTGATTTGTAAAACCATTAATAACAGAGTTTAAGGCAATATCAATGTTAACTCCAAAGCCCCCTCCAGTGTCAACATTCCTACACTAATCAAGACCTGAGGCTGTCCCTTTATCCACCCCACTTCCTTTGCAAACTCATGCTTTGCTTTTTAATTTACTTATTATAGTTTGGGCTGGAGCAATAGCACAGCGGTAGGGCGTTCGCCTTTCACGCAGCCGACCCGTGTTCGATTCCTCCGCCCCTCTCGCCTCCTCCCGGCAAGCTACCGAGTATCGCGCCCGCATAGCAGAGCCTGGTAAGCTACCCGTGGCGTATTGGATTTGCCAAAAACAGTAACAAATAAGTCTCACAATCAAGAGACATTACTGGTGCCCACTCGAACAAATCGATGAGCAACGGGATGACAGTGACATGACAGTGACAGTGACATAGTTTGAGCCACATGCTTACGGAGTGCTGACTTTATGTGTGTTTTTTTTTTTTTCTTTTTGGGTCACACCTGGCGATGCACAGGGGTCACTCCTGGCTTATGCACTCAGGAATTACTCCTGGCGGTGCTCAGGGGACCATATGAGATGCTGGGATTCGAACCCGGGTTGGCTGCGTGCAAGGCAAACGCCCTACCCGCTGTGCTATCACTCCAGCTCCACAGAGTGCTGACTTTAATGATTTTTTTTTCCTTTTTGGGTCACACCCGGTGATGTTCAGGGGTTACTCCTGGCTCTGTACTCAGGAATCACTCCTGGTGGTGCTCAGGGAACCATATAAAAAGCAAAAGAGTAAATAAAATAAATAAAAACCATTAACTGGGGCCAGGTAGATAGCTCAGCAGTTAGAGGTGCCTGTGTTGGGTCTTCCCCACATGTGGTCCCTGAGCACCCCCACCAGGTGTGATCCTTAGCACTGTAGGCCCCCAACAGTTTTTTTTTTCTAATTGTACTTTCATAAGGTTGTTCACATGAATTGATTACATTCAGTATTTCAACACCAATCCCACCACCATTACATCTTCCCACCATCCTTATTTCAAATTTTCCCACCACTACTTAAGCCTACCTGCCACAGGCAGATGCTAGATAGTTTATTTTCTATTGCTTTTTATGAATATCATGACATGTCGCATGGCTGCGAAAGCAGCTGTGTGCTCCTGGAATTCTAAATTTGGAAATGATTGGGGTCCGGAGACACCTCTGCAGTGAGCGAATCCATTCCAAGATTCATTTGTGAGTCTCTGGATCAAGGCCATTAGTGTTTTGTTTTTTTTTTTTTTTTTGCTTTTTGGGTCACACCCGGTGATGCACAGGGGATACTCCTGGCTCATGCACTCAGAAATAACTTCTGGTGGTGCTCCGGGGACCATATGGGATGCTGGGAATTGAACCTGGGTCAGCCATGTGCAAGGCAAACGCCCTACCCGCTGTGCTATCACTCCAGCCCCCAAGGCCATTAGTGTTCTTAAGTGGCTCCCGGAGGCAGTTTGTGGGCCTGAGAGCCAGGACCCCGAAGGGTGGGAGTCAGGAAGGACCAGCCAGTCCCCGCCCCCTGTGGCCTGGAGGCTTCAGTCTCTGGTACCGTGTACCTGTGCTTTTCTTCTAAAAGTCTGTGACCGCAGGGGGTTCATTCAGAGTAGGCAGAGAGAGAACACCCGCTCCATCCATGGTGCCCCAGTGCAATCGACACGGCACCCACCAACAGTTCTATATCCTCCGTCCCGAACATGCTTAGAGAAGCATTGCTGGGAGTGCCCCAACACCGCCCCGAGCACTGCTTAGGACAGGGAGAATCGTTAACTTCAGATTGGTTCTTAGTCTGTGATTCCTGTGCTAGCACATCACCATCTCCTGGGGACTTTTGAAAAGTGCGAAATACCCTGCTCACCTCAAACTTAATGTATTGAACAAAGTATTGAAATTCAGTTAGATCCCAATAGTTTGTGTTTCAGCAAGTTCTTTGGGTCATTCTGATGATTGCCAAAAGTTTGAGAGCCTTGGAAGGCATTCTTTAATATTTCCAGTTTCAAGTACCTGGCTCAGTGCTCAGGAGCAACTCCTCGTTGTGCCTGGGGACCATACGTGGTGCTGGGGATTGACTTGAGGTTGGCTGCAGCATGCAAAGCAAGTGCCTTATCACCCGAACTATCTCTGTTACAGTCTAAATAAACCCAATATGGGGCTTGAGGAACCGGGGCGATTCAGGTCTTACTCTTGGCTTTGTGCTCAGGCATTACTCCTGGCAGGTTTGGGAAATCATACCGAGTGCCAGGGTTCCAACTCTGGTCAGCCACATGCAAGGCAAATGCCCTATCCATTGTACTATCTCAAGCCCCCAAATCTTTTGAGGCCATGACATAAGGGCATTGGTCAAGGTTTTGGATGTTTTTGTGATGCAGAGGTGAGGGAACTATACATAAAAAACATGGGGCCAGAACAATAGTACAGGGGATAGTGTGTTTGCCTGGCATGCGGCTGACCCGGGTTTGATCCCCAGCATCTCTTTTGAATTAAAAAGAAAAAAAGTCTATGTTGAGACCAGAGAGAGCGCTGAATGGTCAGAGTGCATGCTTTGCATGCAGAAGGGCCAGGCTGGATCCCTAGCTCTGCAAGGTCCCCTGAGCACCACCAGAAGTGACACCCCCTCCCCCCTCCGCACTGAGCTGGGGGTAGGCCCTGAACATCGCAGGGTGTAGTCCCCAGATTGCACACAGGAAGACTGCTTTTTGTTTCAGCTCCAGCTTTCTTATCTTAACTTTTCAAAATTATCTAAGAGCTTGTAATTTTGGTTTCACATCCACAGGGACCTCCAGGGAGTCAGGTTCCTTTGATAAGCCCTGGGATCATCTTTGCAATATGAGAAGCAAGCACACCTCAAGACTGAAGAGGAAAATCAAGCCTCAGTAGGAGGAAAAGGGGCATTTATTTTCCATTTGTAGCCCTTGAATCGATTGTAAAGACAGATTGAGTCTTGGAAGTCTTGGGGCTGGAGCGATAGCACAGCGGGTAGGGCGTTTACCTTAAACTCGGCCAACCCAGGTTCGATTCCCAGCATCCCATATGGTCCCCTGAGAACCGCCAGGAGTAATTCCTGAGTGCAGACCCAGGAGTAACCCCTGTGCATTGCTGGGTGTGACCCAAAAAGAAAAAAAAAACATCTTGGAAGTCTGAATAAACTGTTCTTACCTCAATGAGACCGATAATTATAATCAATATCATCACGACTACAATCACAAATATTACCACGATTGCTTTGGCCTCATGATAGCCATCATGATAGCCATATCCTGGAACTTCTTTTGTGAGCTGAAAGAAAAAGAACAATTTTTTTTATGCATTATTTTTGGGGGTCCACACCCAGCGATGATCAGGGGTTACTCCTGGCTCTGCACTCAGAAATCACTCCTGGGGGAACAAAAGGGATGCTGGGGATCGAATTTGGGTTGGCGAGGGGGCTGGAGCGTTAGCACAGTGGGTGGGGCATTTGCCTTGCACGTGGCAGACCCAGGTTCGATTCCCAGCATCCCATATGGTCTCCTGAGAACCACCAGGAGTAATTTCTGAGTGCATGAACCATTAGTAACCCCTGTGCATTGCCGGGTGTGACTCAAAAAGCACTGTATCACTGTATCACTGTCATCCCGTTACTCATTGATTTGCTTGGGTGGGCACCAGTAATGTCTCCATTGTGAGACTTGTTACTGTTTTTGGCATATCAAATACACCATGGGTAGCTTGCCAGGCTTTGTTGTGTGGGCGGGATACTCTAGTAGCTTGCTGGGCTCTCTGAGAGGAATGGAGGGATCGGCTGCGTGCAAGGCAAACCCTCTACCCTACCCGCTGTGCTATTGCTCCAGTCCAAAAAGCAAAAAAAAAAAAAAAAAATTGGGTTGGCGGCATGCAAGGCAAGAGCCTTACCCACTATCCTATTGCTCCAGCACCCAAGAACAATTAGACAAAAAGATGGGAAGGATTCTTAAACCTATTCTAAAGAATGACTAACTATTCTTATACAGTCTAAAACCCCATTCTCTCATATGAGTGGACTATAGGTTTTTGTTTTGTATGTTTTAGGGTTGTTTTGTTTTTGTTTTCAGCCTATCCCCAGGGTCCTCAGAGCTCCTGTTGGCTCAGTGCTCAGGGGCACTCGTGTTGAACTTTCTCCTTGGCCCCAATATGTTCTTACAGAGCACACCAGATACGTTACACCATCTTGTCTGTAGCCTTTCCTTCTACAATTTATTTATCTGGTGTGTTAGGTCCTCTCACACCTCTCCTAGGAACAGTGCTACCTTTCTATAAATGAGCACAGGGACCATCATTATTGTAGTCAAAATTGTGTGGCCACAAAAAAGAGAGCGAGCAAGTAAAAGAGGGAGAGCCAAGAGACCCTGGTCTTCCTGCTCGTGTTCTTTCATGGCATGGCCTGAGAGCCCCAGAAGCCCCTGAGCCTGGTCTCTGTGAGATACAGTTACAGAGCTTTCCTGATTGTGATCCAGTTTCAGCCATACAGTGCTCCAACACCCGTCCCTCCACCAGTGTACATTACCCCCCAACAACATCCCCGTATCCCTCCTGCCACCTCCCCCCACCCTCAACCCACCTCTCTCTCTCTCTCTCTCTCTCTCTCTCTTTCTCTCTCTCCTCTCTGTCCCTCTCTTTCACCTTTTCTTTCCGCCTCTCTCTTTTCCTGCTTCTTCCCTCTCCCTTCTCTCTTGCTGTCTCCTCTCTCCTCTCACTCTACACCCCCCTGTTGGACATTATAGTTTGCAATGCAGATACTGAGAGGTCATCATGTTTGATCCTTTACCCACTTTCAGCACACGTCTCCCATCCAGACGATCCCTTCCAACTATCCTTGTTATCGTGATCCCTTCTCTATCCCAGCTGCCTCTCTCCCAGCCCTTGAGCCAGGCTTTCAACTGTGGACCATTCATCCTGGTTGTTGTTTCTAACTGTTCTTGGGTGTTAATCTCATACTAAGTTTTAATTTTTTTTTACATCCCATAAATGAGTGCAATCATTCTACGTTTGTCCTTCTTCTGACTTATTTCACTTGTGAGACTCTATGAAAAAAAAAAAAGTCTGTCCTCACCTCACTTTCGTCTGGCTGTTTCTGTTCACTCTGGCCTTCGGTATTCTCACTAATGTAGTTCTCAGTCTTCCACTGGTCCGTATCCCATTCTGGCTTGGGAACCTTTCCTTCCTCCTGCTCACTGAGACGCTTCATCAGGAGGCCGGTTTCAGAGAGGATCTTGGCACACGCCACCTGCACCTGGGGCTTAGAGCAGTCCATTTTGAGAGTCCGCATTAAGTGAGCAATGAACTTCCTCACGTTGTTGTTGGGGATAAGGGACCGCAGCTGCTGGATGTATTCCATCTCCAGCTTGTCTCCTGGGTCTGGTTTTTGTGTAACAGAGACGATGTCCGTGGCCACGTTGTGATATTCCCACTGCATCTCGCTGGACTGCTTGACAGTCGGCGTGAGGTTGTCCACCATCGGGGTGTCCTTCTCATGGGAGGTGCCTTTGCTACCGACCGTTTTCTCTTGCAGCGTGATGCCTCTGGTGTTCGCCCCATTTGCAGCATGCGTGCTTTCTGCAATCTTCTTTCCTGCAGATGAGTGTGAAGGTTGAAAGGACTGGAGCAAAGGTTTGTCCTGATCTCTCCAAGACAGAGACTCCTCTCTTGGCGGGGACTTGATGAGGCTCTTCACTGCAGCGAAAGGAGGCCGCTTGGCGACTCGCACCGGCCTCTCGGGTGCTGATTCTTTCGTGTCTCTATTCGCGCTGGCTTTAGCCCTTCTGCTTCCCAGGTGAGAATAAGATTTCTGAAAATTATAATTTATTTTATTGTGTGGCACGGGGCTGGGAAACTTCATGTTCCGAACCCTGGCATCTGCGTCTTCTAAAACGCGGAAAGTGTCCCTTAGGTCTTTGGGGTTCTCGGGTGGGACTTTAGAAGTGGCAGCAGATGGCCTGCCCATGGAGAATTCTTCCAGGGGCATGGAGAACACCGCCTTGTGCTCCTGGATGGAGTTTGACTCCTCATTGAAGGGGTTTTCCACCCATTTCCTGGGCCTCCCCGCCAAGGGAAGCTCTTTTTTCTGGAGGCCCCCGGGGTCCTTGAGCACGCTGCTCATCTGCAGTGGTTTCCTCTCCCTCTCTGCCACCTTCCCTAAGTGTTTTCTCTTTGGCCAGACAGTTTTCAATTTCTTCGGAAAGATCTGACGGTTCAATTTGGGCCCGAAAAGTATGGAACGGACCAGCGTGGCAGTTTTCTCTCTCTTCCTAGCTTTGTGGACTTTTGCTTGAGTTGCTGCATTTATCAAGCTTTTCAGAAAATGGAGACTTTTCAACTTATTGTATGTTGAATTGTTGGATTCAAGCTGTAGAGACATCGGAATTGTGCTGTTCTTCAAATGAACCCCAGGATTTGCTTTGTCTTTTACATCTTTAAAAAGGAGCTTAAGGAAGGGTAACAAGGTTGATTCAACATTTTTTATGTTACCTTCCTGGAAAAAAGGCATTATGTAATTTAGCTTATTCATCATATCGTTATCATTGAAGTCCAGCTGCTCATTTATGAAAAAGGACATTCTGTCTCTCTCTGATGAGGCCTTGTCCGGTTCTATGGTCAGTTCGGTGCTAGTGTTCTTTTTTCGGGCCTGTAAAGTCTCCATGAACTCCCCTTCTATATTATTTATGGATTCCTCATCTGTCAAAAAGGAAAAGCTTGCTTTTGATCATGAAAGATAACTGGGGAATATTTTGGGAGCATCTACAGACATAAATTTCAGGCAAGTAAATGAGTAATCAGTAAACAAGTGCTGTATTGGTGGGGGGGAGGCACAGGGAAACCCTAAATTGACACCTATGATTGACAACAACAAAAGGAGAAACAAAGTGGTCATCGCTATTTATTCAGAATAAATAGGGCATGAAGTTCAGTACATGTCTTTATTATTATTCCACTGGGGGACAGAGTGACAGAAGAGCAGATAAATATTTGTCTTGTATGCAGCCAACCTGGGTCTGGTCCCCAGCACCCTATAGGGTCCCTCAAGCCTTACCAGGCCTGACCCCTGAACACAAAGTCAGGAGTAAACTTTGAGCACCTGAGTATGCCCCCAAACAAACAAACAAACAAACAAACAAACACAGAAACAATAATGATATGATTATTCTACTGGTCCCAAAGGATCAAGTGCCCAGAATTCAAGATAAATATTTGCTACTCAGTTTGACTCTTTACAGATCAACTATGACTTCTGTTTTATTTTTTGGCCATTCCCAGCCATGCTTAGGGGTTGCTCCTGGTTCTGCTCTTAGAATTCTAGGAATTTAGAATTGAATTTTGAATTCAACATAATCTGTTTCCAACTGTATTCTGTGAATCTGAAGGTATTTCAGATCATTAAAAACTAACTAACCTTGGGTCTGTGATTCAGCCACAGCACACAGGATTGAAGCACAGATGACTTAAATAACATGCATCTTAGAGATAAGTGACCTTCCTCTATGATTAGGGCGGAGTGTTTTAGATAGATAAAATTGAAGATTAAAACTGCGCAAGTTCCAAATTCTGTTTTAAAATCTACATTTTTTGAGTAAAAAAATGCCTATTTTAATGTCTACCTGCTCTCAATGCTTATTGGTTTATATAGAGTTAAACATTGAACTACTTTAATAATTTATTCTTTATGCTGATAGTTTTACTCTTTTTTTTTTTTTTTTTTTTTTTTTGCTTTTTGGGTCACACCCGGCAATGCACAGGGGTCATTCCTGGCTCATGCACTCAGGAATTACCCCTGGCGGTGCTCAGGGGGACCATATGGGATGCTGGGATTCGAACCCGGGTCGGCCGCGTGCAAGGCAAACGCCCTACCCGCTGTGCCATCTCTCCAGCCCCTAGTTTTACTCTTTTAATAACCCAATTTAATACTTAAATCCATGTTAGAGTTTATCTTATCACTGTTATGAGCTAATTGAAAAATAGTACCATCAATCACTATTAACATTTGAAAACTTTACATAATGTATCACAGGGAGAGCAACGAGATTAGTTCCTGGTATTTCAAACAAATCACATATATTTGGCTCTTCTTTAGGTTTATCAGAGAAACTATTTAATAAATTTTACAGATATAATAATGGAGTTATTAGATAATTCAACCCTGAGTTAGAGAAGCATAAGAATAAGCCCAAGAACTTTGAATAGTTTAATGGACTACAAAAATAATCATTTTTTAGTTAGTTTTCTTATGGCTCACAATTATCACGTGTCTGACAAAAGTTTAATAAAACTAGCCTGATCTTGATCATAATATGTACTAATCAAATATGTAAAAAGATATATGATAAAGTTTATACTTGGTGCTCAGAATTCATCGAAAAGATAAACTACACTTGAAAAATAATTGAGGTTTTTTTTGGGGGGGCTACCTAGCAATGCCTAGGGGTTACTTCTGGTTTTGCACTCAGAAATCACTCATGATAGTGTTTGGGGGGCCATTTGAGATGCTGGGGATTGAATCCGGGTTGGTTACATGCAAGGCAATCACCTTACCCACTTTACTATCTCCAGCCCAAGAGAAAACATCTTTATAATGGTTAAATTTTTACTTTAATTAAATTTTACATGTGTCTATTACTTATACTTGTTTGCATAATTGTTGATAGCATACTTTTTAAGTAATCTAGAACCACCTTATGAAAGTAGATAAATGCAGGGCTAGAGAGAGAGTACAGAAGGTAGAGCATTCACCTTGCCTGTGTCCAACCCAGATTTGATCCCTGGAATCCCACATGTTCCCTGAACACCAGCAGAAGTAATTCCTGAGTGCAGAGCCAGGAGTAATCTCTGAGCATTAATGCGTGTTGCTCCCAAAAGCAAATTAAAAATTAATAAACAAATCTTTTTTTGGTAATTATGGCCACCAGGCTGGAGCGATAAGAACAGCAGGTAGGGCGTTTGCCTTGCACCTGGCTGACCCGGGTTCGATTCCTCCATTCCTCTCGGAGAGCCTGACAAGCTACCAAAGTATCCCACCCACATGGCAGAGCCTGGCAAGCTCCCTGTGGCGTATTTGGTATGCCTAAAACAATAGCAACAAGTCTCACAATGGAGACATTACTGGTGCCCGCTCGAGCAAATCGATGAACAAAGGACGACAGTGCTACAGTGCTGCTCTCAGAAATTATTCTGGGTGGTGCCTGGGGGACCACATGGGAATCTGGGAAGGAAACTTGGGTTGACTGCATGAAAGATAAGCACCCTCGGTCTGGAGCAATAGCACAGCAGGTAGGTTGTTTGCCTTGCATGCAGCCAATCTGCGTTCGAATCCCAGTATTCTATATGGTTCCCCGAACACTGCCAGAGCCAGGAGTAACCCCTGTGCATCGCCAAGTGTGACTCAAAAAAGCATAAAAAAAAAAAAGGCAAGCACCCTCTCCACTATACCATCTCTCTAGTCCCTCAACTATGATTTATTATACTCCCATACCTTTATCCTGTCCTGCCCATATAAAGAGAGAGGACTTTTCTCTCTACCTCTTTTGGGTGCTAATATTCTTATTACCATCATAGACGAAGAAGAAATTCCTCCAGAAATCAGGTCCTCATCTGAATGCACCCTTTCTCCCCCTACCCACTAAATCTTTTGCTGATTAGCCCTTAGCCTCATATTGTTGAATCTGGGCAGATGTCTAAGGATATGTTAATGGATTTGCCAGAGTATATGTCAATGTGCAATGTTGAGAAAATCTAGATGCTTGGGAAACTGTATAGGATGCCGGCAATGGAACCCAGGTCATCTGTGTGCAAGGCAAGTCCCCTACCCACTGTACTATCTCTCTGGCCCCGGAAATAATATTGGAGCTCCCAAAATTGGGGAAAACAACTCTTATTAGATGTGTATTTTGCCTTTACCTACTTCCTACTATTTTCAGCTCTACTTTAGGGAACCGTACAAAGTTTCTGACTGCTTGAAGATCAAGTATAACATTGTGCAGTTGGGTTTCTTTTGGGGGGAAGTGGGACCAAACCCAGAAATGTTCAGGGGTTACTTCTGTCTCTGTGCTCAGGGATCACTCCTGGCAGTAATTGGGGACCATCTGGAATGCTAGGGATCCAACCGAGGTCTACTGTATGGAGGGCAAGTGCCCTAGCTGCTAGACTCTCTCCAACCAAACTTTAATGAAGAATTAAAAATGCTTTTGGTGGTGGTGAAGTTTAGAGGGGGAGTTAAAGGAAGTGAGGAAGAAGCATGGACTTGCAGAGAGTCCCAGACTGGGATCACACGATGTAGGCATTAGGCACATTTAACACTTTTAGTTTTGCTGTTCCTCACCTAAAAAAAAATATTAGTATTGTATTCTGAATTTTGATTGCTTGGTTTAGTTATTCTCTAAATAAAATCACTGCAATTGGGGTAACGTGGTTATAATAGTACCAATGCAATTGGTTTCCATGTACAAAGTGAACTTCCCTGGACCACCGCTGAAGTGCCGAGACACCATGGTCCGTACAGCACCTCCAGTCTGACTCTTCCCGCCACCCCACTAGGTTTGATGTTCATCTTATGAAAAGTGTTTCCTAAATGATTCTTCTGCCCACCTCTGAAAAGGGAGTAATAGACTTTCTAATAGTTGATTTTAAAAATAACACTAGCTTTGTGTAAGAAGCAAAGTGATTTGATGTGCCCAATTGCTGATAGCGAATCTGATTCATAATATCCCAGCGTGAAAACACTTTTGTGGGCGGGGTATGTGTATGTGTGTGTGTATGTGTGTGTGTGTGTGTGTGCGTGAGTGCGTGAGCATGTGTGAATGTGCCACACTCAGCGGTGCCCAAGGGATACTCCCAGCAGTGCTTGGGAGACTTTTGTGGGGGTTGAACCCACACCTCCCACATGAAAAGCATGTGGTGCAACCTATTGATCTATTTTCCTAAAAGCACATTTTGGAAGTTATGAAGCTAAGGTCAGTAAACTTACTGTGTGGAAAGATACTTAAGAGCACCTGAGTGCTTTGTAGATGGAAGGGTTAAAATTCAAAAAAGTTTCAGTGGTGGGGATAGTCTAAGAATCCAGGAGACCATACATCCTTAGAAGGACTGAGTGGCAACCTCTGCTTAGAAAACCAGAAATTCTCAGTCTCTAAGCAAAACTTTCATAAGACAGTATGACTTGTACTTGCCTATAAAATTACAAAAACACATGCAATAAAATACCTACACCTGTCCTGTGAAGAAAAGGGCTCTTGAGATCTGTTCTATATAAAATCTGCTTACAAACTGCATTCTGTGGCTGAGCTCTCATCTGGAGGACCAGTACCTTGCCCAGAGTCTGGCCCTCATTTGTGACCATTAGTGTTAGCTCCCTTCCCCACTTTCATCTCTTTCTTCCATTCCTCTTGTCTTCAGGTCATGCATAGACTGTTAAGGTAACGATGTGACTGAGATGCAGACTTTTACCAAGGGAAATCGTTCTTAGAAATATAGGGAGTTGAACTCTGAATAAAAATAATGCAACTGCATAATCAGTTTAAAATGGACCATCAGTGATTAAAATTAAAATGAAACATAAATTAAAAAGCTATCAGCAGGCAATTCAGACTCACCGCAGTGTGTGCTGCTGGTACATTCACAATGTAGTTTGACTACTTTGCAGACAGAGTCTATTTCATTCTTAAATTGGCAGAGGCAGCAGGTGAGATGCCTAGGTAATATCCTATGAATGAAAACACAGAGAATTAAGTGCAGAGTAAAGGGGTTACTGTAATAGGTAGAAGAGGCAGCCAAAGCCACTGTGCAGCTATTCAAAATGTTCCTGAGAACCATGGATGAGGCGCTGCTCGAACTCGGTGGTGGTGGGAACCCAACTGGGAGGTGATGCATGCAAAGTGTGTACCTGAACTCCTCTACTATCACTTCAGCCCTCAGAAAATTTAGTTTTGTTTTTCAGTCATATCTGGTGGTGCTCAGGGGTTTCTCTGGCAGTCGGCTCAGGGATCATTCCTTGCAGGCAGAGAATGCATAGACAGTGCCAAAGACTGAACAAGGGTTATTCACATGCAAAGCAAATACCTAACTCACTATCTTATCTCTCCAGCTCCCAGATAACGATAACATAAAAATGCCAGTTATAACCTGGGGAAATCTGAAAGCACTTTTCCAGACTGTAAAAAAAACAGGGACTAGAGTAATAGTATAGTGTAGCAGGTCTGGCATTTGCTTTGAGCATGGTCGACCTGGGTTTGATCCCCAGTATCCATGAGACACCAAAAGTGACTCTTGAGTATCTCAATTTAAAAATATTTTTTAATGGGCCGAAGAAATGAACAGAAACTTTTCCAAGGAAGAGATATGAATGACCAAAAGGCACATGAAACAATGCTCTGCATCACTAATCATCAGGGAGATGCAAATCAAAACAACCATGAGATACCACCTCACACCACAGAGAATGGCACACATCCAAAAGAACAAAAGCAACCGCTGTTGGAGAGGATGTGGGGAGAAGGGGACCCTTCTACACTGCTGGTGGGAATGCCGACTGGTTCAGCCCCTTTGGAAAACAATATGAATGCTTCTCAAAAAATTAGAAATTGAGCTTCCATTTAATCCAGTAATACCACTACTGGGAATATATTCTGGAGAAACAAAAAAGTATAGTCGAAATGACATCTGCACTTATATGTTCATCGCAGCACTGTTTACAATAGCCAGAATCTGGAAAAAACCCGAGTGCCCGAGAACAGATGACTGGTTAAAGAAACTTTGGTACATCTATACAATGGAATACTATGCAGCTGTTAGAAAGGATGAAGTCATGAACTTTGCATATAAGTGGATCAACATGGAAAGTATCATGCTAAGTGAAATGAGCCAGAAAGAGAGGGACAGACATAGAAAGATTGCACTCATCTGTGGAATATAGAACAACAGAGTAGGAGACTAATACCCAAGAATAGTAGTATATAATACCAGGAGGTTGGTTCCATAGCTTGGAATCTGGCTTCACATGCTGAGGGAAAGTCATCCCAGATAGAGAGGGGAACACCAAGTAATATGTGATTGGAGATCCTGCTCGGAAGGGAGATGCGTGCTGAAAGCAGACTAGAGACTGAACAGGATGACCACTCAATACCCCTATTGCAAACCACAACACCCAAAAGGAAAGAGAGATATCAAATTGGAATGCCCCGCCACAGAGGTGGGGTGGGTGGGGGGGATGGGATTGGGGTTGGGGTGGGAGTGATACTGGGTTTATTGGTGGTGGAGAATGTGGAGAATGGACACTGGTGGAGGGATGGGCTCTTAAACATTGCATGAGGGAAAAACAAGTACGAAAATGTGTGAATCTGTAACTGTACCCTCACTGTGAATCACTAATTAAAAAAAATGAAAAAAAAATAAAATTACACCTCAATTAAACATAGCTTAAGAAAAATAAACAAGCAGGGGTATGATGCCAGCAGCAGGTCAGTCTATAACTGCGGAGCGAGTGCATCAGCAGCCAGATGGACCCTTCTGTCTTCCTGATAACCCAAAATTGCTGATGTACCTGTGGCTGAACTCCAACAACTTAGGGCAAGTTTACCAAGAAACTAAGCAGCCAAAAGTTTGGTATGTGGGAGCCAACCCACAAACCACCTCTGGCTCAGTTATACAAGTTAATTTACCGGCCATATTTCAGAGACCCATAAATCTCAAAAAGAGATCAAAAGCCGCACTTAGGGCTGGTCGTGAGGCGCCCTACGGCCAAGCCGGCATACCCTGCAGAGCATATGCCAATAGTTTATTTCTCTGGAAAAGATAGAAACAAGGGCCACGATCCAGAGACACACAAAAGAATCTCTGAACCGAGAAGCTCTCTGCGAGATGCCTCCGGACTTTAAGCCAGGCCAACTTCACTGGGGAGCCTCAGACAGAGGCAGGCATCATCCCTCCACCTGCCCCTTAAAAACCCCGACAGCCACCAACTTCCAGAACCCAATGAGAAGTGCAGGTATGAAGGTTCAGTGACAGCAAATTTCAGGCCTCAAGGGATAGGGGATGGGCCTGTCCCTCTCATGCCCCCGACTCCCCGTGGGAACCTGGAGGTCATGCCCACAAACTGCCTTCAGCTGCCACTTAAGCTCTTTAATGATCATGATCCAGAGATACACAATCTCTGAACTGAGCAGCTCTCTGCAGAGATTTCTCCACACCCTAATTATTTAAACTTTTAGAATTCCAGGAGCACACAGCCCTCTTGTGGCCGTATGACATCTTATACTATTCATAACAAGCAATGCAAAAGAGCATGGGGGAGACTTACAGCCAGAGGCAGGGGGAGGGGTAGGACTGGGAGGGATACTGGGGACATTGGTGGTGGAAGATGTGCACTGGTGGAGGGTTGGGTGTCTTATCACTGTATGACTGAAACTCAAACAGGGAAGCTTTGTGATTGTATCTTACGGTGATTAAAAATAATTTAAAAAATTAAATTAACATTCTGAATATAAAATAGTAATGTGGAGTTCATGCCAAATTGAATTAGCTTAATTAATGGCTGAATAAATAGTAGTACTCCTACATTAAAAAAAAAAGAGAAACAAAAATAAAAAGTCTTAAAAAACAAAGTGAAAATAAATGTCAGAAAAATCAACTTACAGTTTTTCCAATTCAAGAGTCATCATGAGGATGTTTTGGACTGGTCCAAGCGACACTTGTGTTGCTCCCATGTCTCTGAGGGAGAAAGCACAAGAATGATGAGAATCCAAATACAGAAACTCTAGAGTTAAATAGATGAGATTAAAGAGGCATAACTTTGATTCTGGCTTCGCTGTAAAGCCAGGTCAACTGCTTACTGTAGACCATAATTCCAGAGAGCTCTTACAGAAATAAGAGATTTCTCTATCATCAAATTCATGACAATTTGGTAGACTAAATAAATTTCCTTCCTCCCTTCCTCCCTCCCTTCTTCCTTCCTTCCTTCCTTCCTTCCTTCCTTCCTTCCTTCCTTCCTTCCTTCCTTCCTTCCTTCCTTCCTTCCTTCCTTCCTTCCTTCCTTCCTCCCTTCCTCCCTCCCTCCTCTCCCTCCCTCCCTCCCTTCCTCCCTTCCTTCTTTCCTTCCTTCCTTCCTTCCTTCCTTCCTTCCTTCCTTCCTTCCTTCCTTCCTTCCTTCCTTCCTTCCTTCCTTCCTTCCTTCCCTCCTTCCCTCCCTCCCTCCCTTCCTTCCTTCCTTCCTTCCTTCCTTCCTTCCTTCCTTCCTTCCTTCCTTCCTTCCTTCCTTCCTTCCTTCCTTCCTTCCTTCCTTCCTTCCCTCCCTTCCTCCCTCCCTTCTCTTGTCTCTTCCTTCTCTTGTCAATTTAGACTTCTCTTTCTAAATTGCATCTACTTCGTTTAATGTTTCTTTTTCATGTGAGCTGGGGGTGGCCTTGGATTTTGGCCACATCTGGCAGAACTTGGGAGATATGTTGGGTGCTGTACTTGTGGGTTGCTCTGAGTAGAACTCTGGGGAACACATAAGGTGCCAGAGATTGAATCCAGGCCTCCAGCACCCAGTGCACAGGCTCCAACCACTCACCTATCTGGTCCTCTTTTATTTACTTTCTTTTTTAAATAATGTTTACATTATTACTCGTTATTTTCTGGAATAAATAATACTTCTACACGCATCTGTATGTTTCTTATCTATATGTACTCAACATTGCTCTTTTCCTCTTTTGGCTGTTACCCATGTACATTCTTTCTTAATGTTTTCCTTTGAAAATAAATCTCATTTCAACAATCCAGTGTTAAAATTAAAAATATAACTTTTTTTTTTTTTTTTTTTTTTTTTTTTTGCTTTTTGGGTCACACCTGGTGATGCACAGGGGTTACTCCTGGCTCTGCACTCAGGAATTACCCCTGGCCGTGCTCAGGGGACCATATGGGATGCTGGGATTCGAACCCGGGTCGGCCGCGTGCAAGGCAAATGCCCTACCCGCTGTGCTATTGCTCCAGCCCCAAAAAATATAACTTTTAAATTCAATGCAAGACACATAATCTATGACAGAAATGGAGAAAAATAAAGACAGCAAATCATAGCAGAAATCATATGAGCTACAAAGCTATTACAATACTTACAGATATTTTAATCCTGGTAATTGAAAAAGATATGAATCTTCAATAGCTGTTAGAGGATTATGACTGAGAATTCTAAAAAAATACAATAAAATGAAAATTATATGCATAATCAGTAACTAGGATTGAAGTTTTTATTTATTTTACTGGCATGGAACTTGAAGGTAAAAAACATTATTTTCTGTGATTATCTATAATCACACTTAGAATCCATAAAGCATTCCCCCTCCCTTTTTTTAATCTTTTTTGGTCACGCCAGTGATGCACATGGGTTACTTCTGGCTCATGCACTCAGGAATTACTCCTGGTGGTGCTTGGGGGACCATATGGGATACTGGGAATTGAATCCGGGTCACCTGTGTGCCAGGCAACCGCCCTACCTGCTGTGCTATTTCTCCAGCACTAAGCATTCTCCCTTTGGGAAACACTCAAGTCTCTAGATGATAAAGTAATGGGGAAACGGGGGGTGGGGTGGGTGGGGAGGAGTGGGAAACAAAACAAATCTACCGAAAAAAAATATATATGCTAACAAATTTTCCCAAGTTGAAAACCCTAGGAATAGGGGCCAAATAGTACAGCAAGTGGGGCACTTGCCTTGCATGCAGCTGACTTGTACGTTTCATCCCTGGATCTTATATAGGCCCCAGAACACACCAGGAGTGATCCCTGAGCACAGAGTCAGGAGTAAGCCCTGGGAACCACTGGGTGTGTCTTCCCATCAACCCCAGAGAAGTAAGAAAACCCGAGGAGTGATGATGTCTGCAGGAAGTCCTTGCTCTGCAGCAAATATTATTTCTTTTTCTTTTTTTTTAAAAAATTTATAATGTAGGAGTACTGCTAGTTATTCAGCCATTGATTAAGCTGATTAAATTGGGCATTAGCTCCACATTACTTTTTTAAAATTTTTTAATTCTATAAGTTAGTTCACAATGTTTGATTTCACTCAACATTCAAACACCAATGCCACCACCATTACACCTTCCCTCCACCAAATTTGGGATGTTTCCATCCCAAGCCCTGAACCCTGTCACAAAGCACAACCGAAGTAATATATTTTGTATTGTCTGTTATGAAGAACTGCTGAGCATTCTTACAAAAAAGTGTTCATATAGGAAACAGTGTGAACATTGCTGTATTTTGGCAGAAACCATTAAGACATTCTGGAGGATATCACTAGCATGTTGTTGAACTTTGGGTGGTGTGAACTTTGGTATACATATCTGAAAATATGTATATATGCATATATATATTTCCCCATATGACTTATTGCCTACTATCTGAACTCCATCAAATGTGGTGTGGTAATTATGGAGAATGGGTAGGAAGTGTTTTATGACGTGTTGTGCTGCCACTTTTGCCGCTGCACAATCCAGGAATATGTTTGTTCATAGGTGAGGCACAGCCCAAGCGCATGGGGCATAAAAAGTGATAAACAGGAGAAGAGATGAACAGGAACTTCCTCAAAAAAGAATACAAATGGTCAGGGACCGAGAGATAGTATAGTGGGTAAGGTGCTTGCTTGGATGCAGCAAACCTGGGTTCAATCCCCAGCATCCCATATGGCCCCCCAAGCAACATCAAGAGTGATTACTAAGTGCAGAGTTGGGAGTAAGCCCTGAACATGGCCAACTATGGCCCAACTCCCAGCCCAAAAGAAATACAAATGACCAAAATGCATATGGAAAAAAAGGTTCTATATCACTAATTATCAGAGAAATGAAGATCAAAGCAACAGTGAGATATCATCTCATACCACAGAGACTGGTACTCATCAAAGAGAACAACAATAACTAGTATTGACGAGCATTTGGGGGAACAGGGCCCCTCATTCACTGCTGTGAGAATGCTAACTGATCCAGCATTTTTGGGAAGACAATATGGACATTCCTCAAAACACTAAGAATTAAACTTCCATATGACTGGCAGAGGAACGCAGATGTGCGGGACCCGGGGCTTAGATCTCCAAGGCTGCTCGGATCGGGACTAGGCCTCTTGCACCCAGATTCTCCATTTTCCAGTAGCTAGACAGTCACACCCAGAAATCTCCCCCAACACACACACACACACACCATGTAATCCCTTCAATGCAAACATCCAGAGAATATAAAACCAAGCTTTCTGAAGCGTGCAGATGCAATCACACAACATCTGATAGCCTAGTTATCCCTCTTGGAAAACCTGGCAAATTACTGAGAGTTTACTGCCATTAAGGAAAGCCTGACAAGCTCTGTGTGGCGTATTCATATGCCAAATACAGTAACAATGATGGGTCTCATTCTCCTGACCCTGAATAGCCTCTAAGGAGGCACCATTGGGAAGGACAAGTAAAGAGAGGCTGCTAAAATCTCAGGACTAGGATGAATGGAGACATGACTGGGCCCACTCAAGCAAATCATTGATCAACGGGATGACAGTATATACATACCTCGCAGAAAGCCCGGCAAGCTACCGAGAGTATACTGCCCACTTGGGCAGAGCCTGGTAAGCTACCTGTGGCGTATTCGATATGCCAAAAACAGTAACGATAGGTTCCATTCTCCTGACCCTGAAAGAGCCTCCAATCATTGGGAAAGACAAGTAAGAAGAGACTGCTAAAATCTTAGGGTTGAGAGGAATAGAGACGTTACTGGTGCCCGCTCGAGTAAATCGACGAACAATGGGATGACAGTGATACAGTGATGACCCAGAAATTCCACTCTTGTGAATATATCCTAAGGGCCCAAAAGCACAGTGCATAAAAGATGTCTGCACTCCTAGGTTCATTGCAGCACTATATACAACAGCCAAAATATGGCAACAGTCCAAATACCAACAAACAGATGACTGGATAGACTATGGTATAGATACACAATAGAATATTACCCAGCTATAAGAGGAGATACAGTCATGCAATTTGCTGCAATGTGGACAGATCTGAAGAGTTTCATGCTGAGTGAAATCAGTCAGAGGGAGAGGAACGGACTCAGAACCATCTATCTCAAACTTTGTAGGGGAACCTCAAATGTCCAATGCCACGGAAACAAAGAGCTGAACTGATCTTCAGTAGGAAACTTGCCACTGGGGCAGAGGTGGGAGATAAGTTAGTGAGGGGAACAGTAGGACAATGAGATGGCTGGAGAAAGCGCCTGGTACAGGGGCAGAGGGGGCGTGGGGGAGGGAGTGGGGGAGATGGGTGTACAGTGAGTAGGGCACTTAAAATTCACAGCTCCCAAAGTGAATTTTAAAATGACTATAATAAGCATGAGAAGATAGTTAATGTCTTGCCATTAGCAGAACATAAATCCAAGCCACAATCAGATACTACTTCATACCCAGTAAGATGGCTAAAAGCAGACAAAAGTGCAACCAGGGTGATGGAGAAATTGAAATCCTTATGCACTGCTGGTGAAAATATAAAAAGAGGCACTGCAGAAAAGCTTGATGGTCCCTCAAAAAAGTTAGCCATAGTTACCAAAGACTCAGCAATGTAATACCTGGATATGTGCCCAAGAAAAATGGAAACGTGTCTATACAAAAATGAGTATTCATAGTCGAAAAATGGAAGGGGCACCTGAGCACATGCTTTGCATATCAGTACTTTCTCTGTCTAACTTCTGCATTTTAAAATGTATGCGCACGCCTAGCTCATTCATTGCCTCTTTTATATTCATGACCTTATCTTTATGCTTTATGGAGTAAACTGGCAAAAGGACTAAGAAGTATGACTTAGAGGTAAAACACTTGTCTTGCAGGAATAAAATCTGAGGTTCTATCCCCAGCCCGGCAAATAAAGGAGCAACAGTTTTTATCAATCTCAGAGGGCATGACTGAGTTGGGGAGTTCGCTCAAAGTGGCAGAGCAGATGCCTGGCATTTGCGAGGGGCTGAATTTGACTCCTGGTATAATCAGATCCGTGAGCACCACCATAATTGGTTCCTAGGTCCTTTGGACATTATTGGAGAATCCTATTTAAAAATCAACAAAAAGAGGGTTCAAACAAACAAACCAAAAAGGGCTGGTGTAAATGCCTTGCCCAAGGGGGTGGGGTGGGCAGGTTCATGGCACTACATGGCCCCCCTCAAGCACCCCCTCAAGGCCCAGCACCCCATGAGCACTGCAGGGTATAGTCCAAAAACAGTAAAAAAGACTGATCTCTTTCAGTGACCAAAAACCTTTCTTTGGGTTACTGGGCCACACCCAGCTGTGCTCAGGGCTGACTCCTGGCTGTGCACTAAGGGATCAGCCCCGGTGGTGCTCTGGGGAGCACATTCAGTGCTGGGGATTACATATGGGTCAGTGACGTGCAAGGCAAGTGCCCTCCCAACTGTACCATCTCTCTGGCCCCAGGCAGTATTACTTCAAATGCCCTTTTGAAATAGATCTTATCTGGGGACTCCGGCTTGACCCCCTCACTGCAAGCATGCAGCCTCGAATTCAATCCCCCGTGTCACCACATTGGCTGAGTGAGATTCCTGGCAGCTCTTGGGGGGGGTCTGAGTCTTGCAGCTCTGCCATTCCTTGTCCCTGGCAATTGTTTACCAGTTGCACTGCAGTCAGTCAGAAGGACCTTAACATCACAACAAAAGAGGCCCAATCCCTGGCAGGCAACACTACTAAAAGGTGTGGAAACACTGTTGAGTATGCTACCTCAGGATAGAAAAACATTCAAAAGAACACATGAACACACATTCTTCGCAGCACTCAGTGCAATAGCTAAGATACGGAATCAACGTAGGTGTCCAACGACAGGTTTGTGAAGATGTGGAATAGATATGCAGTGAAATACTATGCAGCTGCAAGAAACGATGAAATCGTGTAATTTGCTGCAACCTGCTAGGAACCAGAAGACATCATATTGAGTGAAGTCAGATGAGGATAGATAAAGGATGATCTCACTTCTCTGTGGTAGATAGAATAACTGGATGAGGGAATGCAATGCAGTAGAAGAGGATGGCTAGGTCAGTCTTGACCCCAGAGTACAGGGAGGAGAATGAGAGCAAAGCAAAGAAATCAACAGGTGGTAGAAGATAAAGGGCGGAACAAGGGCCAGGGCTTTATTTTACCAATGATATGGGAAAGTGGTATAGCTCTCTACCCAAAGCACAGGCTCAACACTGAAAACATGAGCCTTAAAGAACCACCACTGGGTCAGAGCAACAGCCCAACAGGTAAGGCTCTTGCCTTGCACATGGCTGAACTGGCTTCAATCTCCAGCAACCTATATGGTCTCCTGAGCCTGTGAGGAGCAACCCCTGAGTACAGAGCAAGGAGTAATCCCTGAGCACCATTGGGTGTACTCCCGTGCCCCCCCCAAATAAACTATAACCACTGAACCTTGAAATGTGCCTGTCAATGTGGCAGATTGGGTGTAGGAACACTGGTGAAGGGAAGTGTAGGAACACTGGCGGTGGGATTGGTGTCAAAATATTTTATGCCTAAAACCTAACAACCATGGTGGAAATGCCGACTGGTCCATTCTTTTTGGAAAACAATATGGGCATTCCTTAAAAAACTAGAAATTGAGCTTCCATACGAGCCCACAATACCACTTCTGGTAATATATTCCAAGGGTACATAAAAGCACAGAAGAAATGACATCTGCACCTGTGTGTTCATTGCAGCAGTGTTCACAATAGCCAAAATCTGGAAACAACCAAAGTGTCCGAGAACAGACAACTGGTTAAAGAAACTTTGGTACATCTACACAATGAATACTATGCAGCTGTTAGGAAAGATGAAGTCATAAAATTTGCTTATAAATGGATGGTCATGGAGAGTATCATGCTAAGTGAAATGAGTCAGAAAGAGAGGGACAGACATAGAATGGCTGCACCCATTTGTGGAATATAAAATAACATGAGACTGATAACCAAGGAGAGTAGAGAGAAGGGCCAGGAATATTGCTCTGGGTTGGAAGCCTGCCTCATGAGCTGGGAGAGAAGGCAGCTGGAATAGAGAAGGGATCACTAAGTCAATGATGGTTCGAGGGATCATTCGAGATGGGAGATGTGTACTGAAAGTAGATTAAAAAAATCAAATGCAACGATCTCTCATTATCTATATTGCAAATTATATTGCCCCAAAGTATAGAGAGAGTATGGGGAACATTGCCATAGAGGCGGGGAGGGGATTGGGATTGTGGAGAGGGAAGATACTGGGGACATTGATGGTGGAGAAAGTGCACTGGTGGAGGAATGGGTGTTCAATCATTGTATGACTGAAACTCAGATATGAAAGCTTTGTAACTGTAGCTCACAGTGATTCAATAAGAAACAAACAAAACCCCAACTCTCAATAACTTTGTAAATCGTGGTTCTTTAAATATATTTTAAAAAAAGAGATGTGCACACAGTGGACTTCATGTCTGTCCCCCAATCCCCCAGGATACCTGAACGAACATGGATACTTAGTTGGGGACAGAGTCACACTGTCCTCTTGCTAGGGACCACAGACCCTGTAGTGGCTTCCATCCCAGGTCACTGTGGCTGAGCAGATGGCTCTCTGCCAGTGGGCATGGTGGAGTTCAGTCTCAGGAAAAGCAAGACCCCCAAGAGACACATGAATCCACTTTGAAATTCAGGCAACGAAGGTCTTTGCTGATCTTTGATATAAAAGAGAAATGGTGCACAAGAACCATGCCAAGAAGTGGCGCCCCTGACAAGCACAGGTGTGAACACTGCTCTTAGAATGTTCTTGTACACGAATAGAAGAGCGACCCCTGGTGGCCGTGTGTGTGAGCTCCCCGCCCCCAAAAGCACAGAGGCCTTTAGCAAACATCAGCCCAGGGGGCAAATGCCTGGCCCTGATGTAGGATTTCCGGTGAGCACCGCAACTGAATATGAGCATCACAGCCAGGGTGTATGACCCTCAGACATATCGCAACAATAAAGATGAGGAGGAAAGGTAAAACCTGTTTGGGGCTGGGGGGGGCAGCGGAAGACTAAAGGGAACAGCTGGACCACATCTGGGTGGTGGTCAGGTGTGACCCCTACAGTCCTCCAGCAGCAGTACTAAGTTGAAATAGAAGATATCTCCCTATAAGGATGGGAAGGAAAAGACACACTTGGGAGACAGTTCTTGCTGAATGTGACAAACTTAATTTTCTAACAATAACAAAGAAATCAGTCACCCCTAAACCATTCCAAGGTCCTTAGCCGTCTTCCTCTTTAAGGTAGAAGCTTTTGAACGGTGAGAAGCTGCTGCCAGGATTTCAGTACATACCCCAAAGTGATAACAATGCCTTAGAGTAAGCTCTCGTGTGGACACTCATCTAAAGACAGGCCATTATGCTATGTGGCTGGGAGAGCGTGAGGGCTTCGCTGTGACCCCAGCTCCGTCTGCCTTCACAGTGCAGCTCCCCACCTCACTGACAATCTCCACAGTGGGGTCAAGCGGTCAGTAGGAACAAGGTTTGAGTTTCCTTTGTTCTCTCTTAGTACTTATGTCTTGGAAAAATACTGATGTTCCACAAACAAGCCAGAGTGTCCACTGCTCTGTCTGAGTAAGGCATGGCCTTTCTACTTTGTCAAGTCTGCAGTTGCTACAATCATGGAACTTGTACCGATGAAATGACAAAGAATTTTTTAAACAAGTCATCAGTCTAGACCTGTGTAGGTGAATGAAGAAACACTTGAAATTCAGAAGGGGGTAAAAAAAAAAAGATAGTTGGGGCTGGTGCAATCGTACAGCAGGTACAGCAGGTAGGGCGTTTGCCTTGCACACAGCTGACCTGGGTTTAATTCCTGGCATCACATATGGTTCCCCAGACACCGCCAGGAGTAATTCCTGAGAGGAGAGCCAGGAACAAACCCTGAGCATGGAGGTATGGCCCCAAAACAAAAACAAAAGAAAAAAAGAGATACTGAACATTTAGGATTAGCAAACACTGTAGGATTTCCATAACATACTTCATTCCTGATTTCATCTGTAAGAGATGTGATTATCACCCTTTCAAAAACAATGGCATCTTATTAATATTTTGACAATTTATGGAAAATTTATTAATTTACAGTTACAAATTATTATGGCATATTGAAGGTGATCTGTTTTTCATTCAACTGATAATGTACTCACCACTCAATGTTTATTAATATAGATGTTTCATTCAAGAAACTCACTGAGTGATAATTACCCAGAACCCAGGAAGAATTAAGGTTTTTGTGGGCCCTGAATTTCATCTAGTTTATCAAAATTCTGTTTAACAAAATAAATAAAATGCAAAATTATGAGTATAAAAATTGTTGGGATCTTCCCTGAGATCTTGCAAGTAAGGTTTGGAGTTCAGCTTCCTTTAATTCCTTATCAATTCACCTCAGATGGGTCTTTTTGTTTTGTTTGTGCTTAGGTTTGGGTTACACCTGGCATGCCCTCAGCCCACTGAGCTCTATCTGGTTCTCACTTCGACCTTTCCCCAGATCTATTTAATGCAGGGAGTAAATTATGATCAACGCAGTTTCCAATCAACCCAGTCATTTGTCAGATAGGTAATAAAAAGACCTAACTGAAGGACCAGCATCCCTTGCCTTTGGAAAGAGATGTAACATTATTTCCTCTTGTTTTTCGGCCACACATAGCAGGGTGCTCAGGGCTTACTCCTGGCTGTGCTCAGGAAGAGCATGTGGGGTGCTGAGGCTGAACCCAGGTCAGCCATGTGCAAGGCAAGTCACACACCCACTGTACTTGCGCTCCAGACACAGAGTTTTGATCACGCAGGCAAATTGTATGTGAAAGGAATGAGCTTGGTCATTTGGAAAGATTGGGCCCCAAAGAAAGGAGTCCACCCCCCAACACATTCGGGCCCCAACACATTCGGTGCTGGGGTGGGTGGGTAGTGCCATACTTGGTGTTTGGGGCTTACTCGGTGCAGTGCTGGGGAACCATGTCGTGCAGGGGCTTGAACCTGGGACTCCAGCACCTAGAGTGTGCACCATCTCCCCAGACTCCATGACAATCTGCTGAGGTGACTGAATTAATCCTAATAGTTAGTTCTATTTAAATCACATGACTGGGATGATCATTTCTTTCCAGGTATCTATGATTCTTTTATTACCTTTTTCTCTCATTTGAGAGTAAAATTTCAATATATGCAATACAAGTAAATCGTCACCTTCTCCATTATAAATTCGTTGGGTTTTCTTCTCATTGTTTGGGGACCACATTTGGAGGTGTGAATGGGAGTGACTGCTGGCAATGCAAAGCTCAGGCTCCAGCTCTCTGAGCTGTCTCCTCAACCTCATTCATGATGAGTCCTTCTCAGTACACCACCCACCATTATCTCCAGTGTCACCCCACTATCTTGTTACCCTGCTGTCTGCACTAGCAGTAGGGCTCTCATGTTTTCCCACCAGCATCTGTCTTCTTTCTTCCAGTACTCAAGGTTCTTGGTGACAAACACCCTGCTCTATTCTTCCATATAGATAGGCCTGACACTCAGAAGAAATGGCACTCTGTGAATGTTCTTGAATGTCTTAATTTTTATGAACTAAGATGCCATTTTCCCCCTGCCCCCACTGTCTCCTACAAAACTATACCGAAACTGGGGTTCTTGTGATGCTTGGTATAATAAAATGCTTAGTAAAAATGTGGCATTAAAGGCACTGAGGTGACTATAATCTCAAAGCCTGCTTCTTACAAAACTGGTCTGGGCTGGAGTTAGCACAGTTAGCACTGGAGTTAGATAGCACAGCGGGCAGAGCGTTTGTTTGCCTTGCATGTGTTCGACCTGGGTTCAATTCCCAGCATTCCATATGGTCCCCTGAGCACCGCCAGGAGTAATTCCTGAGTGCATGAGTCAGGAGTGACCCCTGTGCATCGCTGGGTGTGACCCAAAAAGTAAAAAAAGACAACTGGTCTTCAGGGTTCTTTCCCACATTGTCAGTCAATTAAGGATTGGTGAAGGGGAGCTGCTACAGGTGGGCACGTGCAGGAACCGTGACGCCGACCCAGACACATTCCAACCCCTCACCTGCCTCATCAAATCTGTCTGCCGGGGGATCAACTCAGGTTTATACCCATGCAGAATCACCGAGCTGCCTTCCTGCCCTTCCTTCATCTAATCTGCAGGAAGCTGTGTAAAACTGGATTTCTGAAACACAAGCAGGTGAAGACCCTTTTTCAAAGTCAGACTGAAAGGAGGATCTTCCGCTTGAGTACAGAATTCCCTTTAAGCCTCTGATCTGAATTTTGATCTGCTTGTGTTACATCAAATCAGAGAGAAATCAAAGGGACCTTTTCACCCAAAGGGTATAGAACCACACGCTTCTTACACACGAGTAATCAGAAAAGTAAGTATAATGAAATTAGACAACAGCAATGTTGGTTTTTGGGTTTTTTTTTTTTTTTTTTTTTTTTTTTTGGCGTTTTGGGTCACACTTGGCGACGCACAGGGATTACTCCTGGCTCTGCACTCAGGAATTACTCCTGGTGGTGCTCAGGGGACCATATGGGATGCTGGGAATCGAACCCGGGTCGTCCGCGTGCAAGGCAAATGCCCTACCCGCTGTGCTATTGCTCCAGCCCCCAGCAATGTATGTTTCATGAATGCTTTTCACTCACTCTGATGTAACACAAACACTTTTGGGGTCACAGAGATAGTTTCAGAGATGGAGCACATGTCTGCCATGTATAAGCCCAGAGTTTGATCCCACCACACCACAGAACTCCAGGTGCCTCCCATGGCTGCTTTCTAGCTCAGCTGGCCAGTGTGATGCCAGTTTTGCCAGGAGTGATCCTGGATCCCAGCACTGCCAGGTGCGAAGTCTATGGAGTGTTTTTACCATAGCTTTTTACCACCTTTTACCACAGCTCAAAGCTTTATAGTGACCGGGGCTGGAGCAATAGCACAGCGGGGTAGGGCGTTTGCCTTGCATGGGGCTGACCCAGGTTCAATTCCCAGCATCCCATATGGTCCCCTGAGCACCGCCAGGTGTGACCCAAATACCAAAAAAAAAAAAAAGCTTTATAGTGACCACAGTGAATTCACTTTATGTATATATTTATATATATTTTTTTCTTCAAAAGAATGTTCTAGAGTATTAGGGAGGGAACTATGCTAAGATAGATGTTCAGGAACGCTTTGGCTTCACCATGTAAAAGAAGCTACCAGCTAGGAATGAATCCATAACTCTCCTTCCCAGCCAACTCCCAGTAAAAACTGTTATACTTAGTTCTTCCTGGCTCTTTGTTGCATACATTTAAGTGGTTAGGAACTTTGCACATGAACAGGAACCAAAGTTGGAATTAAACTGGGAATTTAAAGCCTCATTCACAGTTCAGCGCCGTACCAGTGGGAATCACAAGACAATGCTAACGAATACGTTTCTGTTAGTGCTCGCTCCAATAATCATTAATAAAAAAAAGCAAAGCATGCCAGGTGTCATGCAAATCTCTTGGACTCTTTGTACCTTAGTTTCTTCATTTGAACAAAAAGAACTGGATCTCAAGACATACTTACTAGAGTTCACACTGGCCTTATACCAGTTAGGTAATAATGACTGCATGATGCTTTTATGCACAGTGTTACTATGTATACTTATCTGCTTTTTGACTTACATCTTATGTAAAAACTGCATTCCATGCCAGGCCTGAAACGTTCCAAAGCTCAGTTCGGTGATTAAATTGCAACTAAGATTCCTACCAAAGAAAACAAAGAAAAAAAAGATAAAAGCAGCAGCAGTTTTTAGAAGAAAGAAGAAAAAGGAAGGAGGAAAAGAAGAAAGAAGGGGTTGGAGCGATAGCACAGCAGATAGGGTGTTTGCCTTACATGCGGCTGACCCAGGTTCGATTCCCAGCATCCCATATGGTTCCCTGAGCACCACCAGGAGTAATTTCTCAGGGCAGATCCAGGAGTGACTCCTGTGTGTCGCCAAGTGTGACCCAAAAAGTTAAAAAAAAAAAGAAGGAAGAAGGAACATGAAAGAAAGAAGACAGAAGAAGGAAGAAGAAAAAGGAGGAATAAGAGAAAGAAAGAAGGAAGAAGGAGGAAGAAGAAAGCGAGGAGGAAGTAGAAGAGAAAGTGGAAGTGGAAGAAGAGAAAGAAGAGGAAGAGGAAGAAGGAAGAAGAAGAGAAAGAAGAAGGAAGGAAAAGAAAGGAAGAAGGAAGAAGGAAGAGGAGGAGGAGGAAGAGGAGGAGGAGGAGGAAGAAGAGAAGAAATAATATTCTTTTTCTTTTTGGGTCACACCCAGTATTACTTTTAATTCACAGAACCACAACATTTTATGCGCTAAACATCACTGTGGAAGACCTAAGCTTAAGGTTTATTCTTTGATGTTTATGATGCTGTGGGGGCATTAGACACCAAATAGCAAATGCTTAACAAATACTTAATTAATTTCTCTATAACAGGGATTCATGACTTCAGTACTACTGCCACATGGGGGCTGGATAGTTATGGGGGGGCTGTCCAGTGCATTGTAGCTATTCAGCAGTGTATCTGGAGGCCTCTGCTCACTAGGTACCAACAGCATCATTATAGATCTGACAATTAAAACAATAAAAAAAAACCCTCAAGGCACTATCAAGGGTCATGTGGGTACAAAATCATCCTGGTTGAGGGCCACGGTTCTATTGTTCACATTGCTCTGACTAGTAATTCTCATAGTAATCCTTACAGGCAAAATGGATTTGCTGTAGTTTTCATAGCTATTTATAATGTTCTAATAATATTCAAATGAATAACAGAATCTGACATTTAAGTGTTCTAAAAATTCCAAAAATAATGAAGCATATTTTTAACTTACATATACTGCAGATATGGTAGTTCTTCAAATGTACGCCTTTCAATAAACTGTATTTTATTGCAGGATAAATCTCTAGGAAAAGGAAAAGGAAAATATTTCTTCAATTAACTACCAAATATCTAATTTTAGGAATAACCAGTAGAAGTCAAAATAATATTGAATGAGTAGATTTGAATGTTCCAGAACTCCTAACCTTGCTTTCAGTTCAACCACAAATCTTCATGAATAAAATGTATGATTACTTGGTTCTAATATTGGACTTTAACTTTTCTCAGAGCAGAGAATTGATTCGGTGATTTTTATGTTCTCAATGACAGATGGAGTTCAATTTTTTATCTTCATGTAAAATTACTATATTTAATATAATTATTTCAAATATTCATATGAATAATCTCACGTTTATATGCATTCCTATTTAGCTGTTTTCTAGGCTAAAAAATGGCCCATTTTCATATAATATGAAATGAAGTTACTCCTTTCAGACAGAACTTAATTTAGAATTAAACTTTTTTTTTTTTTTGCTTTTTTTGGTCACATCCAGCTATGCTCAGGGGTTCCTCCTGACGGTGCTCGGGGAACCATATGGGATGCTGGGAATTGAGCCCGGGTCAGCTGCATGCAAGGCAAACGCCCTACCTGCTGTGCGATTGCTCCAGCCCCTAGAATTAAACTTTTCTATCATAATAGAAATTGAATTTTTGGTTCTATATTTTCTGAATATTCCATGAATTTCACTGCTTTCATTGTACAGTGGTGGAACAAACAAAATCATCACAGTGCTGAATTTTTATTTGATTACAGTTGACTGTTTTATATCTATGAATTCTACTTAAGTTCTTTCACATATGACCAAGATGCGTATAACTATCTTCTAGCTCATCCCTCTTTTTCCTCTTGCCTTCCTTCCCTTCCTTGGCAGTGCTCAGGGCTCACTCCTGACTGCACTCAGATCACTCTGGGGGGGGGGGGCTCAGGGGACCCTGCATGGTGCTGGGGATCAAACCTGGGTCACCCATGTGCAGAAGCAAGCCCCTTACCCCTGTCCTATCACTCCAGTCCCAGGCTTTCCTTTTCTGACCCACAATGCACACCGTCATGTATTAACTTTTCAAATAGTTCTCAAACACCAGTCTCACTTGGGAGCTGATTGAAGATGCCTGTTCTCCAATCAACCTATTCCAAATCAGCTGAAGCAGGAATTGTGGTGGGGGGTTAACAGGCCCTCCAAGTGATCTACTGCAGGCCTGAGTGACCCAGCGCAGGTGGGCACGAGGGAGCTCTGCATGCTAACCCTGGCTTACAACTCCTGGGTCTAGGTGTCTACCCTCTTTTTTGGTATTCTGAGAGCATTGTGGTGTTTTTCCTGTGTTCTACCTTTCTCCTACTCTCTTTTTACAAGATTCTGTCCAAGATGTCTGTCTGACAATAGCCCAACAATTCCTACAACAGAACTCTCCTCGTGATAATCTCCCATGTTCTTAATACTACTGCTATAGAATCACTGTTTTAGCCAAGTATTTCATATTTAAATGTTTGTTTAAGTTCTAGATAATTTGGAAATATGCTGACATAGGGTGTTAGAATGTTGTATTGCAAATCACAATGAGAAAACTAAAGTTTTTTTAAAAAAAATCTGGGCTAATGGCATTCAAGTTCTTTATTTTCTTGTTCAATAATTCAGGTTTATTTTCATTTTTTAAATAATTTTTTTATTAAGCCAACTTTTAAAAGTTTTCTATAAAGGCCAGAAATTTAAAAATAATAATATTCTAGATTTTGCAGAGCATATTTTTATGATTTTTTTCATTTGCAGAAAAACACAAACATCGACTTTATAAACACAAGCATAGTTTGAGCTTGCTCTTCAAGCTGTGCTCTCCCGTGTGTCTCGCTTGCTAGAGTCTATGTTCCTTGGCTTATTCACTTGCACTCTGGAAAAGCCGGTGCTCTCTCTCCAACATCGCCCTCCTTTCTCTCCTCCCACATCTTCCTAAGCACATTTCATTCAATAAAAACTAACCTGCTTCACTGTTGCACCTCTTTAAGTTCTTTCCTGCAAGGGACAGGCAGTGGACCCAGGATGCCTGTGATGAGGTTGGGACTGCCTTCCCTTTCCTGCTGGTGCAGGCTGGCAGATGTACTTTGGGGGAATAATAATACTCAAGAAGAAATTCCCTAGCCCCAAAATAACTCAAGGGCTTGATGATCACATCCTTTGAAATGCAAATCCTGAATTCTTGGAAGAGAAACTGAGGTACCACCAGGATGCAAAAATCCAAGGCTCCACCCAGAAAAGGCTGGTCCCCCCAGAAAAGAAGTTATACAAGAATCCATGAGATTATAAAGAGAACATCAACAGTGCAAGACATTCCTGTGACAACACCCAGCCTAAGTTTTAGTATGCAAAACTCCAGGAAAGAACAACCCTTTTGGAAGAATTGAATAAAAGCACCTCCTGAAAGTCCTCAGGGCTTGCTCTTCAAGCCCTGAATATCTCACCTGCTTCTTTCTCTGTTTCTCTGCTGGTTTATTTCCACTCTGGAGAGCCTGTGTTCTCTCTTGAACACATACTTATTAATTTCTCTCCCTCACATCTTTCTAAATAAGTTTTAATAAAAGCTGTCTTGCTTCATACACAAAATTAAAAAAAAAAAAAAAGAACATGGGGCTGGAGCGATAGTACAGTGGGTGGGGCGTTTGCCTTGCAGGCAGCTGACCCGGGTTTGATCCCGGGCATCTCATGGTCCCCCCAGCACTGCCAGGAGTAATTTCTGAGTTTACTGAGTGCAGAGCCAGGAGGAACCCCTGAGCATCGCTGAGTGTGATCCAAAAAGCAATAAATAAATAAATAAATAAGTAAAAATTAAAAAATAAAAACATGAACATATTTGCATAGATCTTTGTTTTTATTTAGTAGTGCTCAGGGGCTACTTCAGGGACATTACTGGGGGGTCAGGGAATGGGGAGCCCAGAACCTTGTTCTGCTGGGAAACCAACCTGGGCCTCCTGTTGCTAAGCATCACACTCAACATTTGTGCAATCTCCCCAGCTGACAAAAACAATTCTTAAGTTAATGGGCTATGTAAAACTGGACCATGCATTGGTTTTGATCCATGGGGACATAAAGGAACTCTATATGAACATAGAGGAGATGGTATACTAGCACTCTAAGTTAAGTTTACATGGGTGATGCAAATATAAGTACTTTTCATTTATTATTAAAGTTTAAAGACAAAAACAATTCTTAAGTTAATGGGCTATGTAAAACAGGACCATGTGTTGGATTGGATTCAGGGGACATAAAGGAACTCTACATGGACATAGAGGAGATGGTAAATTAGCACTTACTTTAGGTTTATATAGTAAAGTTTGAAAAAAAACTCTTGTGAAGCAAGATAGTTTATACTGAAAGAAACTTTCTTAGATGTGAGGGGTGGGAAAGAGAAAGAATGTGTTCACGAGATAACCTGGAATTCTCCAGAGAAGAAAAAGCAAAGAGTCATGGGGACAAGTAAGAAAAGTACATGATCCAGGGAGAACATGGGCTTGAAGAGTAAGCCTAAAGTTTTTTCTATATATGTACATATATGTATTTATATATATATATGTACATGCAAATGTAATTTAGTGCCAGAAATGACATGAAAGGTTTTTAATGCTAGAATCATAAAACTATAGAATTGTATTGCTGGAAGAAATGATAAAGATTAACTTGTACACCCTTTGTTTTATAAACAACAGATCTAGAAACTCATAAATAAATGATTAACTTATAAGTACTTGAGGGATAGCAGGCCTTCAAATGAATCCTTATGTAATTCAGTCAAAGAATTGTCACTGAGGATTCTGAGAAATGGAAAAATTATTTCTGGACCAAAATGCAAAATAACTATGACTATTTACTACATAGGACTAATTCTTACACATAATAATGGTGCTTTCTAAAGATCCCAATTCTTATTTTACTTGGGGATAGTGATCTCTGTTTAGGCTCTTTGCTTTTTTCTCACTGATATCTATCCATCATGCACACGAACATAGCTATTGACTCTTCTCACCAAATAACCTCTACAAAGCATATTCTCTAGGTCACAAAATGTCAGATCTAAATTCTGGGTGACACCAGAACCACAGAATTGCCACTCCCTCCTCTCTTCCCAAACATTACTCTGGATACCCCATGAAGAATGAAATTAAGTCTGTAAAGAAAACCCTTTGAAACTTAACACCATTAATTGTTTTTGTTCTGGGAATTAAAATGAGCACAAAATGCACATGACAAACACTCAAGAACGATTGAGGCCAGAGCAATAGTACAGTGGGAGGGGTACTTGGCTTGCACATGGCTTACCTGGGTCAGACCGGGCAACCATATGATCCCCCAGGAGTAAACTTTGAGCCCAGAACCAGTGGCTGTGCACCCCCCAACACGAAAGAACAGTAAAGCAAAGGCCCCAAGACATATTCCTTACAAGAAACACAGCTTCATAGAGGACCCTAGTGTGGCCCTACCAATCACACCCTCCTCTGTCACACGCCCCTGACTTTAATGAGCATTTGTTATTTTGGGATTTATTTGGTGCTTTGTTTTGTTTTGGGGCCACATCCAGGAGTGCTCAGTGGTTAATCCTGGCTCTGCACTCAGGGATCATTTCTGGTGCTGCTCAAGGGACCGTATGGGGTGCTGGGGATCAAACTCTGATCAGCAGTCTGCAAAGCAAAGAAGCCTTTCCAGAGGCAGAGTTTGTCCTGGTCCATGGACTTGGGTTGTCTTGGACAGGCAGGACCAGAGGGCAGGAAAGCTAACCAAGATTTTCAAACAAAGACTTGAAATTCGGCTTCCCTTCCCATCAAGTGTCAAAGGGCGTCTCACCACACTGTCTGCCACCATCCCTGGCCCCAGAACTGGAAAGCTCTTACTGTCTGTTGGGGGATTCCATGATGGAAACCTACAGTTCTTACCAATTGTGATTTGGATTCCCTGCTCCAATGTCCCCTTTTGTTTAGAAAATTCCACCTTTCAGAGCTAAGGGTAACCCCTGAGCACCACTGGTGTGGCCCTAAAGCAAAATTGAAAAAAAAAAAAGAAAAAGAAAAAAATCCAGAATTTCCACTTTTTTAACACTTAGCAAAGTATGCAAGCGATTTCTATTTGTAGACTTTCTCTCTAGGTCTAAGGTTCATAGCCTGGATGAAAATAAACACACTGAAACAGTCTTTGTTTGGTTTTGGTTTTGATTTTGGCTCACACCTGGCTGTGCTCAAGGCTTATTCCTGACTCTGTGCTCAGGGATCACTAATGGCAGGGCTGGAGGGCCCTATGTGGTGCTGGGGAGTGAACCCAGGTAGGCCACGTGCAAGGCAAACACCCTACCCGCAGTACTATCGCACTGGCCCTAAAATGGTCATTTCTCACATTATGAATGTCAACCGACAATGACAGATTAGCAATATCATTCATTTGGCCTCTAATAGAAACCATAGATACTTTTCACATTGCATTTACTATAGACATCTCAAACTTTTGGTTTTTCATCAAAAATTTGAAGTTAGTTGTTAGACATACAGGTGGTTGTTAGATATACCAATATGTATTATTTAATATGACGAATCACAAAATCCCGTTAATCATCGATTTCTCGGGTGGGCTCAGTAACATCTCATTTCGACCTTTCCCTGAGATCTTAGAAGTCCATCTTGACTCGGCCCTCCTAACAGTGTTGCACTGGGGGCTCTTCAGGGTCAGGGGAATGAGATCTAGTTTGTTACTGGATTTTGCATATGAATACACCATGGGAAGCTTGCAAGGCTGTCCCATGTGGGCAGGAAACTCTCAGAAGATTGCCAGTTTCTCCCAGAGGGAGAAGTAGGCTAAAGATATTGCATGCGATATTTAATATACTCAAAGAAAAAACCTTATAACTGCTATCAATCATTTTTTGGTGGTCTGTTTTCTGATTCTTATATTCTGATTCTTATGTATGTGTGGTATAAAATTAACTCTACTTGTTATAGAATGGAAAACAAAAAGACATTTTAAATAGGATCTTGGTAAACTAAAATTTTTAAAAGAAAAAAACCATTATAACTAACAGAGGTTGTTTTGGGACATGAGGGGAGAATACCTTTTATCAGAGGTATTGATCTTAAATTGTATACTAAGGAGGATTTCTTTTTCTTTTTGGGTCACGCCTGGCGATGCATAGAGTTTAGTCCTGGCTCATGCACTCAGGAATTACTCCTGGCAGTGCTCGGGGGACCATATGGGATGCTGGGAATCGAACCCTGGTTGACCACGTACGTGCAAGGCAAATGCCCTACCTGCTGTGCTATCGCTCCAGTCCCACTAAGGAGGATTTATGGTGCAATTATTTTTTAATATTCATATTTGGAGAGAATATACTCACAGTTTCTCAACCCAAGGGTATGCCTTCCATGTATTTCCATCAATGGAAGAAATAGAGTTTCCTTGGAAATTCCTGTGAAGAAACACAGTTTACAGTCTTGAATAGGTAGGAAAAGAATGAACAGGCTAAGTAAAAGAATCATGGAAACACAGAAAACACCAGCTTCTTTCCACAGCTATCAGCTTCCCATTTTGCCCAACTAAAGACATGATGTGGGGCCACTGGTCAAACATTGAAATATCTCACAATCTGAACTTCCTAATTCCTGGAGTAGCTCAATAATGCCAGCTAGTTAGCATGTAAGTCATTTTTCCAAGCTCACACCTATTGTAACTCCTCCTGTAAATCAATAGAGAAAGTTTAATTTCATAATTATACAGAGAAATGAATAAAATTACCAGCAAATACATATTTAAAAATATTGCCAGAGACCACCAAAGATTTTGGTCAATGTTCTCTGTTGAAATTTCGAGATAGTAGAAATTTCTAGATAGAGACTAGGGAAATGAGAAAATGAGGGGGACTAGTGAGGAGAGATATATTCAACATACTTCACCAGGAAAAGAACAAATCACAAAGAATGACCTTCAGTGCGGGGAAAATGCACAGGAAAGAGAGTAGAAGAAAACCCAAGATGGTAACAGGAGTTACTGTGCGGTAGTCACACAGGTGGTAGAGTGGGAAAGTGGGATTTTCACACATTATCCTGTTAACTTTACTGACCTATTGTAACAAAGAGAATATGTTCATGAATTTACACATGTATAGATGAATGCAGTTGGTGGGAGTGTGGGGTGGGGGTGGGGGAGGGGATGGTGCTCAGGATTTACCCCTGGCTCTGGACTCAGGGTCTATCATTTTTTTTCTGTGTCAATAATTTTTAATTAAACTCCTGGTGGTGATGGAGGGGGACCATATGGGGTGCCTGGGATGAACCTGGGTTGGCCACATGCAAGGCAAGAGCCCTTGGTATGACTGTGCTGTGACTCTGGCTCCCTGAGTTCAGTTTTAACCACTAACTCTGTGGATCACTTTGAATCTAGTTTTGTCAACTTCCCCCAGCAACATGTGTATATCAACTGCAAACATGTATATAATCCAAATATAAACCTAATAAGTTTATGCACACATTTTCAGGTGAAAATGTTGAAACAGAAACCTGTGCCATCAACCTAGTGGACATTTCCATCAAATCTTCTGGCTGCTTTATGATGCCTAGGCCACAAGTTGAGGGATCTGTTTAAGGCACAGATTAGTAACTGTTTCACAGGTATATTACTTATCTCCAAACACATAAGTCATACCTAACATGCACCGTTTTTCATAGGCCAAGCACATCAATCATTTTTTAACCTAAAAAAGATGCCTAGACGCGAAAGCGGCTGCGCGAGATCCTATAATATTCATTTTCAGCAATGGAATACAAACTATCAAATGGTTCCTTTTTTGCAGGTTTGATTGTTGGGGGAAAATTCCAAATAATAACAGTCAGTTCTCTGTTGAAATATTGAATGTATCCAAATTATAGAGAGAATAAAGTGAAGATCACTGGCCACTTTAGTGCGGGGGAGGAGCGAGGGGGGTAGATTGGGGTTCTTGGTGGGGGAACAGGTGCACTGGTGAAGGGATGGGGGTTTGGTCATTATATGACTGGGATTTAAACCTGAAAGCTTGGTAACTTTTGTCATGGTGATTCAATAAAATTAAATAAATATTTTAAAAAAAAGATGCCTGGAACTCAGTGTGTCTCATCAGACTGGCTGTCCCTCCTACCTACTATATTTCCACCTTAACACCATTATCATTCTCTCAATAAGAACACAAACTTCAATCATATTGGATTTTTCTCCTTCCTTCTCCCTCAACTTGGCAGTTACTAACTTTGATTGGTTCTTTCTTTGTAATGTCCTCAGGATTTTCTTTGTATCTTTTTGGGCTTTGGGGAGGCTCAGCCTCTGGTGCTCAGGGACCACCCTTGGCTCAGTGCTTTGGAGGGGTCACTCTGGTGGTGCTCAGAGAACCATGAGGTGCCCGGGATCAAACCCTGGGTTCCCACATGCACAGCCTGTGCTCAGCCTTTTGAGCTCTCTCCCCCATCCAGGATGTTTTTCTACTCTTGCTACAATCGCTTATTCAGCCCCTTCTCACTTTACTCCTAGAGTTTATTAAGAGCACATTTGGTCTTTTTTCAACCAACTTTCCTCTTAGATATCTCTACATATAGAATCTAAAATGATTCTTATTTATCTCTCTTGCTTGAAAACTTTCAATAGCACTCTATACCTCACAATGCAAATTTCAAACCCCATACCTGATACTTCAGATTTTTCACAAGCATATTTTCATTACTTCCTAACTCAGTTCAATTTTTTTTGCAGGGCATGGCACATCCAGCAGTGGTCAGGAACCACAATCTGATGATGATCAGGAGCCATACGTGGTGCTGGGATTCAAACCATGGTAGCTGCCATTGCCACATACAAGACAAATGCCTTAGCCTGTGTACCACCTCTCCAGCCTCTAACAGATATTTTTTAGTCTGCCTGTTTTTTAAATCCCAGAACTTTCTAGAGCTATGCTTTTTCTTAGACTTTGCTCTCCCTTCCCCCACCCCCACACACTTGATTTAACAAATTACCATCAACCTCTAATTCCCAGCTAAAGTTGCTCCATGTCAGCTCTCTGCAGTTTTCCCCAACTGAGGAGACACTGTACATTTTTGTGCCTCTGTTGGTGCTGCCTTTCCTTTTGTGTGTATTCCCTTTCTCCCCAACAGCATCATGTTTAAGAGCTGATGACATATTCTTGTGGCTAGGTTGGGGGAAATGGATGCTTTCTATGAAAAGTCGATGTAAAAAATTTAACTCTGAAATGAGAGATTAAGTAACAATAACAGACAGCATTCATGTATATGCTAGTTCCCAATTTAAGTCTATAGTTTTGTGGGGAGCCACACCCGGCAATACTCAGGTGTTACTCCAGGCTCTGCACTCAGGAATCACCTCTGGTGGTGCTCAGGGGACCCTATGGGACGCTGGGGAATCAGATCAGTTGGAACAAGTGCAAGCAAATGCTCTACCTACTGTACAATCACTCTGGCCCAAAGTATTTACATAGATTTCTTAAGTATTACTTTGATTGCCATTGGAGCTGGCTAGATCTCACAATCAACCCTTCTCCACCACCTTGGCCTCATCTCCATAGGGATTAATGTGAAAGTTGTTTAAAGGTACTAATTTCATAAGTATCAAAATGAACAAGTATCAAAATACTAGGAGGTGAAAACTTACCATAATCTCCACGTAAAGAAAAAGGAACTGAGTCACAGAGCTAAATAAACAAAGCTAACAAATGACAAACTCGGGTAGTCTGGCACCAGAAATCATGTCCATAGCACACGTTGTGACACCAGCAATAAAAGATAAGGAGAACATACTATTGTTAAAAAAAAAAGAGGCTGGAGTAAAGAGAAAACAAAGGTTAAGGAATTAAATGAACAGCTGATGGGATGAAGGATAGGTTGAGGGTGAGATAAAAATAGTGAAGGAAAGAGAGTATGGACAATTATAAGCAAAAGACTGAGGAAGAAGAAACAACAGATAAGAAGAATGAGGATATCTTTTGACTGACAAAAGATGAAAAAAGAGAGAGAATCATTTAACGTGGCCATGGGGGATGAGGCAGATACAGGAAGACATTGAAGCAAAGGCTTGCTACGTCAATAGGCAGAATGCAGAGATGAGAGGAAAGGTGATTCTTACAGTATAGTGAAGGTCCTATTGATGTTGGGCCCTGGCACAGGCACTCTACGGAGTCTCTTCTCTGGACTGAGACCGGTGCAGGAGAGGGTATCCTCTGTGCAGGTACAAAGCTCACATATGTTGAAGGTCATGTGTTCATTCTGTTGTAGTTGCTCAGGGAAATCTACATGTGCCTTTTCGGAAGTAGATCGTCCAGAAGATAGGGCTGAAGAGTGAGTCAGGGAAGCTGTCCTTGATGTTTCTGGTTGTGGCGTTTCGTCCAAAGTTATAGATGTCTGTTCACTCAGATCTGTGTGTTGATGCTGACCCTGTTCTGACAGCAATCCCTCTGTGGGGGTTGTCAGAGTGGTACTTGTTGAAACTGTTACCTCAGCTTTCTTTGGGGCCTTTGAAGACGGAACTCCAGTCTCTTGCATGGTTGGAGCTGTAACTGACCTGCCTTCAGTGACAGGAACGTCCTTGTTTATAGGTGGATACGTGACTTCACTCAGGTTTGAATGAGGACTCAGAGATGGTGTGATAGGTGTCACATCTGAGTGTTCTGTAGCACTGGTACTTGTCAGGGTTGTCGAGGGTTTAGTCTTCACAGTGCGTTCCGGAGTTACAGTTATATATTGGTGTGTAGAAGGTTGATTTTGATGAGAAGTCTGACCTGTAGTCTTTTGTGTGGTTGGAGAAGGTACTGTCTTCAAAACCCCCAGACTGGGTAGAGCTGAAATCTTAGTGGCGATTGAATGAGTCCGCACATTCCCTGTTGGTTTTGTCACAGTGTGCTCTGTGGGAGCGCTAGTCTTCTTCAGGGTCGTAGAAGCTTTACTCTCCCTACTTGGTTCTGCCGTGAGAGTCGTGACCCAGACTGATGATGGATGCCGAGTTGATGCTGAAAGTGGTCCTTCCAAATGCTCTGAAGCCTGAGCCAAAACTATATCTGTTGGTAACTCTGAAAGCTGAGTGAGGGTCTCCTGCACAGGTGAAGAAATTTCCATTTTCTCAGCAGGTTCCTTGTCTGGCGAAAGCTGAGTTAGAGTCTGACCCAAATGTAGAGCTACCATCTCACTCTGGAACTTCTGTGTTTCAGAAATGGTTGATGATACAATCTGCCAGCCAGATAATTCCATGTTCTCAGAGAGGCCTGGAAATGAAGCCTGGACCTCTTGGGATGGAGGTTGAGCCTGGGCCTCCTGCTGAACTGAAGGTTTGACATCATTTATGACCTCTGTAGTTTCAGAAATAGTCACACCCTTAGGATTAGAAGTGACACTGGGCAAGTTGATGTGTGGAGCTTTACTGTGACTTGGAGATGGAATATTTTCTTCAGAATGCGGGAAAGGGTGAGTGACTGATTCCTCAGATGGCTCAGGAGACTGAGCCTGCATCTCCTGCTGGACTGAAGGTTCATCCTCATTACTGATCTCTGTAGATATGGAAAATGTCACACCAATAGCTTTAGCACTGACATATGTCAAATTTAAGCTTGGGGATTCATTGTGACGTGAAGATGTAATAAACTCTTCGGGATGCAGAGGTGGATTAGTGACAGATTCCTCAGATGGCTCAGACGGCTGATCCAGGGCCTCCTGTGGCACTGGAGAAGATTCAACCTCATCACCAACCTCTGAAAAAATGGAAAATGTCACACTCAAATGCTGAGCAGTGACATGGGGCAAGTTTAAGTGTGAAGTTCCATTCTGATTTGGAGTTGGAAGATTTTCCGCAGGATGAAGAAATGGTTGAGCTTCCAACTCCATAGAAGATTCAGGAGGCTGAGCTAGGGATTCCTGCTGGATAGAAGATTCAGTCACCTCAAGGATCTCTGGAGCTTGAGCCACTGCCTCCTGCTGTGTGGCAGAGTCACCCTTAGGGCTCTCTAGAGGCTGAGACTGGGCCACCTCTTGAGCTAGAGAGTGTTCATTCTCTTCACGGGTCTCTCCTGTGTGACTTAGACTTAGGGTTTCTGGCTGGGTTGAAATTTCATCCTGCTTGTTGACTCTTGGAGTTCCGGTAATCTGCAGATAGGCAGGTTTGATGATGACAGTAGATATATTTGAAAGATGGGCTTCTTTCTGGACTGGAGACAGTTCATTTGGCTGATGATGCAGTAAAGACTGAGCTTTCAGACCTGACTCTGAAGACTGAGCTTCCACCTCCTGAGGTACTGAAGACCCCATTTCCTCAGGACCCAATGTAGGCTGAACTAGGATTTCTGGCAGGACTGAAGCAGTATCACCCTCTTCAGGGGTACTGGACAGCAAATCTAAGTCCTGAACTAAAGGTTTCGATTCCTCAGGAGATCCTGGAAGTGCAGCTGGGGTCTGTTGTGTGCTTGCTGAAACTTCAGCTTCCAGGGCCTTAAAGGGAAGCTGTTCTAGCTCTTCAGAGGGTTCTGGATGCTGGGACTGGGGTGAAAAGGATTCAGTCTTGTGAGGGATCTGTGGGTGTTTCTCTGAATCTCCCAGTACATCCAAGGGTTCTCTCCCCTCGGGATAAAAGATATCCATACTGGAATCTAAGTCCTCATCCTGCATCTGTTGTGGTCGATGATGAGGTTTCTTAGATTTTCTGGGAGTTCCAACTGTTAAGTTAAAAGAAATTATATTGTGTTAAAGCCCACTCTTGACCTTTGTAACCTCGCTTTGTTCTGCTTCTGTAACCATGCTTATGACCCTGAACTGTATATAATAATGTACTATGCCTGGGTCCTGTCACATACATCCTGACATCTGCCTGTCGGTTGGGCTGGAATTCACGTATGTGCCTAAAAGATAGGGACCCGCTCACAGAAGGAGTTGCTGAGAACAAGGAGCCCAGATAGTGACTCCGGTCCCACGGCCCAGCTGATAGTGAATCTGGCCCAGTAGATAGTGACTCCGGCCCCTGACACAGAGCCCAGATAGTGACTCCGGTCCCAGGGCTCTACAGAAAGTAACTCCTGACGAAGGGCAAGAAGAATGAAAGAATGTCTCCAGACACACGAATCCCAAGATAGTGGCTCCGGGCGAGGCTACGTGACTAACGTGACTGGCCTGGAGGACACAAGCCCTATAAAAAGGCTGCCCTAACTAGCACAAACCGCTGCATCTACTAGAGGTGCAGCCCCCGCATGTTGGTCTGAATAAACTTTTGTCTTGCAAGACTGGCCCGTCTCTGCTTCTTGCGGCTCCGGACCCAACATTAACTAGACCCTCCCTCCTGTTTGCAGGAGAAATAATAAAGTTTAGTAGTTTTGGAACCTGTCCACCTAGAGGTGGAGCAGGCATTTCAGATGTCTGATCTTCAGGTTGATCTAGACCTGAAGTTGGACTTGTACTTGTTCCTCTAGGAGACAAAGCTAGAGGTGGACTCTGATCCTGAGTCCATCTTATCATTGGATCAACTGGGAGCCTCTGATGTGTTGCCGGCTGGTCATTCAATCCCTGGTGTGGAAGGGCAAATCGATGGGACGCAGAGGGCAACCCTTTACCTGAGTATTCATCCCGGATGGGAATGAAACCTTTAAACTTCTGCGGCGGGAACAACATCCGGCCAACAGTCGAGGTGAAACGATCAAAAAACCCGGACTTGGCCCGGGGTTGAAGGGCATGAGGGGATTCAAGTGCAGGAGCACGGGAAGGAGAAATCCAGGGCTTGGGGACGGACGGGTCGGGGATCAGCAGGACGGGGTGCAGAATCTGCGTTAGGATCGGAGCTCCCAGCAGCCACGCTGGTCGCCCTATTAACACAGATATTATATAAATTCGTTGCCAGGACAAGTCCAAGCGACTAGAGGGCAGGCATCCTACCCTGCGGCCAGCCATTGTGGCAGCCAGGATAGGCGGGCGAGCGCCCTTATGCACTGTGCAACCTTAGCAACGACACACCCTTAGCAACCCCGCGCCCCTCCCCCGCAGCCCCTTTATGCTGCCTTGATGCAGCCCTTATTGGGTAACCAGCAGGACCCAGGCTTTCCTTTCTCCCTGAAAGGCACCAAAGACGTCCAATCAGGTCCTCTTCCCACCTCCTCTGCCCAACTCCAGCCTCCCCTCCCCACCCCTGCCAGCCAAACAGGACTGGGACTGCCAACTACTCTGAGCCAAACCCTGTGGTGGGGGTGGGGAGTGTGTCCCCCATTGGGAACACTGGCGAATTCAACAGTACTAGTCCAGTTGTGGTGGTCTTGGTGCGTCCTCCTCACTACTGAAATCCGAGACACATTCTTCCTCCCCTGGGCCATCCTGCTTCCAAGAAAGCTAGCTAACCTGCAAAAGGAGCACTACTTAGGATGGATGGGGGTTCCCAAATGTTCTCATTACCTTTAAACTCTCAGTATCTCTGATTATTTATCAGTCCCTGAGAGAGGGGATAGCATGGAATCACTGACCCAAAATTTTCTGAAGGAGGGCTCTGGGGCCATAGACAGTTTATTCTGGGAGACCGACCATAAACGAATGAACACTCATATACACTCCTTTACACCGGCCTGGGGCAAATCCCCCTTTCTTGCATGGAGCTCAACATTAATTCATAGAGAAAAAGTAGCAAGCCCCTTTCTAGAGGGCTGCCTGCCTGTCTAGCACTCCTGGAGAGACCACTGAAGACCTTAACGTCAGAATGTAACAAGGCTCTCTTGCAATACTGTGACTCGCACCCATTTAACTTTCTTCACAGTCCTTCTTCTCATGGATTTCAGTTCTCATTATCTCAGACTTCTAGAATAAACATTCTATGAGAAGGGGCTTCATCCCAGGGTCTAGTTGAGTAGAGAGTTTTGAATGGAGTTGGTTCCAAGAGAGTCCTCATTTAGGGATGGATGTTAGTTTTCTGAATTCTTTGGCATTAGAACTAAATGTCTTCTCATGTTTCATAGTAAGGTGGATGTTTTTTGTTTGTTTGGGGGCCACACCTGGAGGTGTTTGAGGTTTCTCCTGGCAGTGCTCCGGAGGCCATGCAGTGGCAGGTATCAAACCCAGGTCTCCCTCACGCACAGTCCATGCTTCAGCCTGACGAACTGTGTCTCAGACTCCTAAGCTAATCTTCTTAAGACCCAATTTTGGGCGTTTGAGGTTTTCTTGATGGGTTTGATTTAAACTATTTTAAAAATTATTTTTCAAACCTAGGTCAATAGTTCAAAAGATTGAGCACATGCTTTGCATGAGAAAGGTTTGAATTTGCTCCCTACCATCACCTGGTCCCTTGAGCAATACAACAAGTGATTATTACAAAGAGCCAGGCTGGGTAATTCCTGAGCACTGCCAAGTGTGAGCCACGCTACCTTCCCCACACACACAAAAAATTATTTTACAAAGAAAAAAAAATTTCAACAAGAGGAACACAACCACCTTTTCTCTCCTTTTCTTTCCCTAACCTTGGAAACAAATTTTCTGACTATGAGCCAAGTTAATTACATTTATCCAACTCCAAATTTGTTACCAATGATATGAAACACATTTTGTTCCACCCCCTCCACACCCCCATCACTAGAACACACATTCAAATAGTGCATTCATGTGTTCTCCTGGAAATTAGTAAATTAATTCCTAATTTGCAACACAGTGCAATTGTTTAACAGAAAGGTTCTTTCATAAAATATTTCATGTAAGATATGCATGAGATGCTGAGCTCTAAGTACTTGAAAAAAAAAAACGTAACTTTTCAAATGCTCTAACATAATCACATTTAAGGCCCCAAATCACTAGGATTCTTTTTAAGGGGAGTTCAAAAGTTATTTGTCTGACAGAACTCAGAGGGCACTCAGAACTCTCCAAATTTCAAATAAGAGTTTAGAACCACGGGTCAGGACTTCAGAAAAACTTCAGAAATTCCCTCAAATACAGTTTTAGAGTTTTATGGTTTTCTGCGGATGATAGAATTGACTACATATGCTAAAAACTTCCAAAATCTGCTCTTTATTCTGAATTACAGCCATCCAATGTATGTCATCCTTACATTTTTCTCTTCACATACTTTGAATTAAATCACGGAGTCCTTCAGTTCTGGCAACAGTGAGTTCCTCAAAGGCCTATATTCCACAGCTATTTTACCACTTTCTGAAATAAAGTTAACAAGGACCAATTCAAAATTATTGTCTAAAATGTTCTTTCTATGAAGGTAGAGCACAATGATACTGGGTGTGTACTTCCTTTATACATCCAATAATTTTATTTATTTATTTATTTATTGCTTTTTCAGTTACCCTGTGATGCACAGGGGTTATCCTGTATCATGTACTCAGGAATTACTCCAGGCGGTGCTTGGGGGACCATAAGGGATGCTGGAAATCGAACCTGGGTGGCCGTGTGCAAGGCAAACACCCTACCCGCTGTGCTATCACTCCAGCCCCTCCAATAATTTTAGTTTTAAATCATAAAATAAGAACATTTTCCTTTTCAATGCAGACATTAAGTTTGGTTCTTTTTGTTTCTCTGTTTTGGGGTCAGACTCATGGTGTTCAAGAATTTTACCCAGTTTGGGTACTGGACCGATAGCATATCAGGTAGGGTGTTTGCCTTGCACGCAGCCAACCCGGGTTTGATTCCCAGCATCCCATATGGTCCCCTGAGCACTGCCAGGGGTAATTCCTGACTGCAGAGCCAGGAGTAACCCCTGTGCATTGCTGGGTGTGACCCCCCAAAAAAACTGAATTTTACCCACTTAGTACTTGGGAGTCACTCCTGGCAATGCCGTGCTGAGCTGCAACTGAAACTATGCTTCCTTTATGCCAAGAATGTGCCCAGTCTGCTGAGCTATCTCTCCAACCCACTTCTTCTTTTATTTCTTTTATATTTTGGGTGTGGGGATCATATCCTCTGGTACTCAGGGGCTATTGCTGGCTCTGTGCTCCCTGGTGGTGCTAGAGGGGACCATATACCGTGCCAGGGATATGCTAGGTAGGTGCCTTGGCTCCAGTACCATCTTCTTAAGCTCCCATTGTTTTTTTTTTTCTTTTTGGGTCACACCAGCAATACACAGGTGTTACTCCTGGCTCTGTACTCAGGTATTACTCCTGGTAGTGCTCAGAGGACCATATGGGATGCTGGGAATCGAACCCGGGTCGGTTGCGTGCCCTACGTTGTGCGATTGATCCCACCTGCTCCACTGCCCCCATTGGTTCTTAAAGATTCTTATAGTTGATAGAAATTTTACTAGATGACCAAAGAACTCACTTTTACTAGAAGACTTGCCCAGACTTCAAGGCTGAAGCCAACCCAGAGTCTACTCATGTAACTATATAAGGTCTCTGACAACTTAAAATTTCTGCCTCTAAGACTGCAGGGCTACATCTGGCAGCGCTCCTGGCTCTGCATTCAGGGATCACTACTGGCAGTGCTCAGGGTATCATATAGGATGCCAGGAATCATACCCTGGTTGGCTGCGTGCAAGGCAAGAGCTACTACCTGATGTTCTAAAACTCCAGCCCCACGAAAATTCTTCCCTTAGATATTTGCAGAACTGTTAACATCTAGAATGCTGGAGGTTCAGGGGTTCCTGGAGAAGAAGGGAATTTCCTTTTCATTTATTCAATGTACTTGGTCTCCTACCTCCAAACAACATATGATTGGGAGTACCAGAAGCACAGATGTCTCCCGTACCAAAGGACTCTCCAGTTGTATGGGAGACAGACAAGTAGAGCAGGGTGCTAGGGAGTCAGGGAAACCTCACCAAGCGCTGAGGCTTCAGTGCAGATATTAAATGAAGTTGGGCTCAAAAGAGATCTCACTAGGCTGGGTACATGCTCTGCAGACTACAGGTTGCAGTTTGATCCCAGCACCAGATGGTTCCCGGAGCACAGAGCTAGGAGTAGCATAGCTACCACTGCCAGATATGATCCTAAAACCAAAAGAAACTAAAACAGATGACCATAACCACACTTTTCTGAAAAGAGTATTCTTAAAGATATGTAAAATTATCTTTTTAATAGCCTAGTTCTCCCTCTCAGAGAACCTGGCAAGCTACCGAGAGTTTTCTGCTCGCATGGGAAAGCCTGGCAAGCTCCCTGTGGCATATTATATGCGAAAACCAGTAACAATGATGGGTCTCATTCCCCTGACCCTAAAAGAGCCTCCAATGCAGCACCGTTGGAAAGGACAAGTAAAGAGAGGGTGATAGAATGTCAGGGCTAGGATGAATGGAGACGTTACTGAGACCGCTCGAGAAAATAGCCAATCAACAGGATGATGGTGATGATGATGAAGACCGCAGGGCTATAGAGCAAAGAGAGCAATTCTGTTTGTGGGTTCACTAGTGAGTATTCAGTTTCCTTTGGGCATAGCCAGTAATATTCATCGCACTCTAAAATTCCGTAAGAGGAGAAAATTCAAAAATCTTAAATAGGGGCCAGAGCGATAGCCCAGCGGGTAGGGCGTTTGCCTTGCACGAGGCCGACCCGGGTTCGATCCCCGGCATCCCATATGGTCCCCCAAGCACTGCCAGGAGCAATTCCTGAGTGCAAAGCCAGGAGTAACCCCTGAGCATCGCTGGGTGTGACCCAAAAAGCAAAAAAAAAAAAAAAAAAATCTTAAATAGTATGACCACTATTTGTTGTTGTTGTTGTTGTTGGGGGTCACACCCAGCAGTGTTTAGAGTCTTCTCCCGAGCTGGGTACTTGGGGTTGCTCCTGGACACTCATGTGTTGCCAGGAGCCCAACCTTGGCCTTCTACATGCACAGCATGTGCACGAGGCCTCTCAGCTGTCTTCCTGGCCCCAGCAGAATCACCGTGAAGGTTCACAATACATAGTTGGTTGTTACACAGGATCACAGCCACTCAATATGTCAGTGCTGAAAACCAACCCTGAGCTGATTCCAGTTATGTTTTCTCTTCAGTAGGAAATAGTAGCAATAATTGGAATAGTTTGTCCACTGCTAAATTCTAGGTATGTTTTAAGTATTTGACTTATATCATATTGCCCATAAGGTAAGCTAAATGACAAAGTCAAATTTTTCAGAAAATTACAGCTTAGAAATACCTTTGCATATCTGAATAGAAGACCTTCAGTTGCCTTTTAAAAATTTGACAGAGGGGCCAGAGTGCTTTTACAGTGGGCAGGACATTTGCCCTGCATGCAGCCAACACAGGTTCAGTCCCTGGCACCCCATATGGTTCCCCGAGTCCTGCTAGCAGTGGTCCCTGACTGAGGAGCCAGGAGTAAACCCTAAACATCAGCAGGTGTGGCCCAAAAAAACAAGAAAAGAAAAAATGAAAAAAGGGAACAGTTAATACTTAAATAGAGGACTCTGAAGTTTATAACCACTATACTATTCTGCTTTATTGACAAGCACTTGAGAAAGAAAAATTGGATCAAATACTCTCTACAATCTAAACTATTCTACGTTTATACATTGGGGGTAATTGCTGTAATTATTTTTCACAGATTCCACAAAGGACAAATTTGAGACTACTTCTGAAAAGCATCTAGTGACTAAAAGAATAGGAAATACTTATATTTCCATTATTTTCATTGTAATTGACTTCTCAAAATCAATTTATTTGCTCTTCAAAGAAGAAAACTCCAGTACTTCGAGGACAGACAAGAAAAGTCTTACCTAAAACCACAATGAGCAGTTTCTGAAATGCATGGGACACAGCCTTTTAAATAGCAAACTTCTGAGTCATCTTTCTTTTCATACGGAATGATAATAGTCCTAAATCTGACCAAAACGAATAGATTTACCATGTCAATATGTATAACTGATTTTTATGAAGTCTAAAAAGAGAACTGGGACTGGAGCGATAATACAGCAGGTAGGGCATTTGCCTTGTACGTGGCCAACCCGGGTTCGATCGTGGCATCCCATTTGGTCTGCCCAGTACCTCCAGGAGTAATTCTTGAGTTCAGAGTCAGGAGGAACCCCTGAGCATTACTGGGTGTGACCCAAAAAATAAAAAATAAAAATAAATAAAACAAAATAAAAACCCAGAGAACTACATCATGATCTTAGTGATTAAGGAAGGCACCACACAAGGCTCTGTGATAGGTATATTCTTTTTTTTTTTCTTTTTGGGTCACACCCGGCAATGCTCAGGGTTACTCCTGGCTTTGCACTCAGGAATCACTCCTGGCGGTGCTTGGGGGACCATATGGGATGCTGGGAATCAAACCCGGGTCGGCCGTGTGCAAGGCAAACTCCCTATCTGCTGTGCTATCTCTCCAGCCACTCTGATAGGTATATTCTGTCAGGGCTATTATCATACATTTTTGCTGTCTGATCTATTCTGGACATTCCTGAATCAGTCAACTAGAAGGGAGAAATTAGTCAAGATCATGGCACAGAGCTCACACTGATGATATATTTCAAATGGGCAAATGGAAGCTAGACACCTATAGACTACTCTACTATAAACCAGGAACTTGACATACCTCACACCACCAATATTTCAAGAGTAGGACTCCACATTTGATGGCGTTTAAAGTAGAAGGCAACCAATCTTAGAGGGAAACAAATATAAAAGCACAGAAGGCTCAACCTTTAACAACATGTCAGTAAGCTTTATTGAAGGGCTTAATAGTCCCTGGGGGAAATACAAAAATATTCACATACTTTCCTCTAAGGAAACTTTTTTGGAGCATTTTTGGCAGTTGATTCAGAACAAACAATACAAAATAAATTCTTTCAGTTCTGCTTTGGGACAGGGGTTCGGGTTCGGGATGGAAACATCCAAAGTACGGTGGTAGGAAGGTGTAATGGTGGTGGGATTGGTGTTCGAATATTAAATGTAATCAAATATTGTGAATTACTCTATAAAATTAAATTAAAAGAAAAAACAGGAGCTTGAGAAAGGGTTGGTAGTGGCATAGATGAGCTGGTCTCTCCCTAAGATTCACCTACCAGAGGCTGTTTCAGTTCTTTGACTAACAGCCCTGCCTTTGACTCAATACCCTAAGCCTACGTGCCATAGATTCTGGGGGTAAAAACATTTGTATTAGTTTATTTCATTATCTAGATGAACATTTTTCTGGGATAACAGAAGATCACACATGATTCATATTTGAAAGATTACTTTGGAACAAAGAAGATTCTTACCCCAAATAGGAGAAACATTGTTCCCATCTCCATACCCCTAAGCTTCTTGGTAGAAAGACAGCTCTAAAATTGTGAAGTTCAAGGTTCTGTCAGAGTGATAGCACAGCAGGTAGGATACTTGCCTTGCATGTAGCCAATCCAGGTTTGATCCCCAGCATCCCACAGAGTCCTCTGAGCACTGCCAGGAGTGATTTCTGAGTACTGAGCCAGGAGCATCATCAGGTGTCCCCAGCATACACCCTCTCCAACCCCTCCAGAAATTCCAGTTCTGTTGGCTATTACCTAAGATTTAAACAAGTATTGTTAAAAAACATCTGCCCAAGGCTTTAGCAGCTTGGCAAGGAGAGGGCTATTTCTGATATATCTGAAAATATGATGAGAGAGAAAGAGAGAGAGAGGAGACAAGGAGAGAGAGGAGAGAGAGAGAAAGGGAAAGATAGAGAATGAGTTCTTACGCATACCCTTATTCCAGTCCCCACAGAGACCTTCCAGTTTATCCAAAGTCTCGGCTATGCCAACTCCAGGGCTCTTGCAATCAAAAGATGACAATACCACCTCTAAAGCACAGAAAACTTCACACTTTGCTTTTGAAGTGGTGCCACAATATCTTCGTTTTCCCTTTCTTCAAGGTCAGAAAGATCCTGAAGCTGTTAGGATTTTAGATTGAAGGTCCTTCTGAATATCTCAATGTAGATTTTCACTGTCACTGTCACTCCACTGATCATCGATTTGCTTGAGCGGGCCCAGTAACGTCCATTCATCCTAGCCCTGAGATTTTTGCAGCCTCTCTTTACTCATCCTTCCCAGTGGTGCCGCACTTGAGGTCTTTAGGGTCAGGGGAATGAGACCCATCATTGTTACTGTATTTGGCATATGAATACACCACAGGGAGCTTGACAAGGTCTCTCCCCCATGCAGGCAGTAAACTCTCATAGCTTGCCAGGTTCTCCAAGAGGGAGAACTAGCCTATCAGATGTCCCGTGGCCGCATCATGGCCGCATGCTTCTGGGAGCTTGGTTTTATAGTCCGGATGTTCGGGACTGGGCCTCTTCCACCCAGATTCCCCATTTTCCAGTAGCTAGGCAGTCACACTCAGAAACTGCCCCCAGCTGCCGTATAATCCCATCAATGTAGATTTTAAAATGTTTAATTAGAAATAATAACTAAATTCCAGCAATCCTTGCCAATAGTTGAAGTAATCTGTGACTTCAACAGTAAGCAAAACTTTCCATGAATGACACCAACCATGCACAAACAGAGCACACAAGTGTTGTAGAATATGGACAACACCGTCAATTCACTGAGATCTTTACTGACTCTGGGGTGTGACCGATGCTCAGACACTTTCACTTAGACAACTCCCATCTGCCAGGTCTGTCGGTCCTCAGGGCCCGCTGGTGTCACACCTCACAGTGCTGTGGAGTCGTGAAGTACTCAGGACAAAAGCCAGGGCCTTGAACACGGCGGGCACAGGCTTTGCACTTGAACTCTATCTCCACTTCCAAAGCTGACAATCCTTTTAGACCATCCATTGAAACCAAGATAGTATTTTGCCAGTTCCTGGCATTGGGAACATTTTAGGGCAAGTGTCCAATGCTGAAGTGGTTTATGTCTGCTGAGACGAACCTAAAGACATAAGAGACATACTCAAGGATAGGAATGACTTGCCAGAGATCTAATTCAGCCGAGAGGACTGGAAGAGCGGCTGCCGGCCGCAGGCCCCTTGGGCTGAGTGAGCAGCGCGCGCAGACAGAGCAGACAGAGCGATGACTCTGGCCGCCGAGTCCCTCCAGCCAACAGGACTGCCAAGCGCACACGTGGCCCCCATCAAAGCCCAGAGGAGGCTGGGAACTGCCTCTGACCCCGTCAGCTAGTCTCTTACTGCAACCAGCCCTGGCGTTTCTGCAGCAGCAGCCCTGGGGGACCGGCTGCGTGCTGCCCGGATTCTGGGGGACACTCTGCAAGGCAGCGGGAGGCTGGTGGGTGGGGGCGGCTAGCTGCCAGTGTAAGGTGCCCCCGCCCAGCACTGCTTCCCACGGGGCCCCTGCCAAGTGACGACCCACCTTCAGCGGAGAGAACTGGAAGAGCGGCTGCCGGGCAGCAGGCCCCTTGGGCTGAGTGAGCAGCGCGCGCAGAATAAAATGACCGCTGCGTAAAAACCCGGCGGGGCGGCCTCAGCGTTGGGGAAGACGCGCACCGCACACAGAAGGCGAAGCGGGAAAAGGCTGCAGACAGAGAATGATGCGGGGCCGCCGCGGTCACCCACCGTACAGTCTGGCATGCGAGGCCACCCTCCCCGCACACGCCCCGGCCCCGCGCGGGGGGCCACATCCCCAGCACGCTGCACTCTGCAAGCCCGGGCTGCAGCAGAGTCGCACGGCCACGGGCCGAGGTGCAGCAGGACAAAGTGTCGCGGCGAGCTGACAGCCACGGTTCCCTCGGCACAGTGCAGGGCGCGGGGCCAGGGCGGGAAGTCGGGCTCGCGGGTCGCCTTTCCCGGAACACCCCGTCCTGCCCTCCGGACCCGGCTCACATGCAAAGTTTTGACCGTGGGGTCAGGGCTCAGCTCCCACACCAACAGGGTTTTGTCACTCTCGCTGGGAACCGTGAAAGGTACCACCTCAGCCCTCCTCGGCTTCACTGTGCCTGACTGACCCAGGCTCTTGGCGGCACTGCGCCTGCGCAGGACTCGCCCGCGCTTTTTTAAAGGGGGCGCGCCCGAGGGGTGGGGCGTGCTGGGGGCGGGGCTACTGCGGCCAGGCCCAGCCCACAGTGTGCAGGGCGAGGTGCTAAATCCCCACCTTAGAACTCCATGGAGTCCAATCAGCACAAGTCTTTCTTGAAGAGGCCAGATGGCTAATTTTCTTTCTTTTTTTGTTCTAAGAGTTGTTCGTAGTAATTCGTTACGTTCAATATTTCAACACCAGTTCCACCTCCGTTACACCTTTCCAACTACCTTTATTTTGAGTTTTCATACCACGACCCAATTCTGTCCAAAAAGATGTTAAAGAATTTGTTTTGTTAAAGAATTGCTTGTTATAAATAATAGACTAAACATGATGCAAAACGGTTTCCTTAGAGGAAAGTGTGTGAAAATTGTATGTCATCTTGTTACCATTGAGTCCCGGGATTAGAGACCAGAGAGCTAATTTAAGGACCTAGGGGCAAGGACCTCTAGGAAGCAGCTGGTTCTTGTTCATCCTGGACACTTGGGTAGCAGACAGAGAGCACCACCTAGTGAAAGTGGAAAATGAGGAGCACTGACTTTGTGTGGAAAACTACCCTGGAAGAGGCAAGTCATAAAAATCTTTGTGATTGGTAGTCCCCCTGAATCCTTAAAAAACAATTTCTTTCCTCCTCACCCCATCCCGACCCCACATGATACTGGACCATTGTGAAGTTGTGTTTGTGGGGCTGGGATGATGTGGGAGCTGAGAGCAGGGCAGAAACTGGGGGATCGAGTTGATTCAAGCTATGGGTCCCGTTTCTCATCAATTTTCGAGCAGGCACCAGTAACGTCTCTCATTGTGAGACTTATTTGTTACTGCTTTTGGCATATCTACTACGCCACGGGTAGCTTGCCAGGCTCTGCCAGGTGGGAGCGATACTCTCGGTAGCTTGTGGCCTCTCCGAGAGGGCAGAGGAATCAAACACCGGTCTGCCACGAGAAAGGCGAACGCCCTACCGCTGTGCTATCACTGCAGCCCACCCGAGAGACTACTCTTAGCTTTCTTGTTGCTATTTGGTGGAGCAAGGGCCTGAGAAGGCAAGCAGGTCTTACCCATCTGTAATTCAAAAATATTACTGTCAGGAGCTGGAGTGATAGCACAGCTGGTAAGACATTTGCATTGCATGTGGCTGACCCGGCTTTGATTCCCAGCACCCCATATGGTCCCCCGAGCACCACCAGGAGCAATTCCTGAGAGCAGAGTCAGGAGTAACCCCTGTGACCGAAAAATGTCAAAAAAAAATGTTAGTGTCAGATGGAACTGTGTTCATTTGTTTTGGGACCACACTCAGTGATGCTCAAAGCTGACTTCTGGCTTTGTGCTCAGGCATAACTGAACCCCTGGCAGGGCTTGGGGGACCATTTATGGAGCTGGGAATTGAATCCTGGTCAGCAGAGTCAGGACAGCACCAAATTCCATCTGTGAAACTTTCCCTAGTCCTTGAAAAAAAGGATAATATAATCAGGGGTCAGAGCAATAGCAATAGTACAGCAGGGAGAGTATTTATTTGCCTTGCATGCAGCTGATCAGGTTCAATCCCTAACATCCCATATGGTCCCCTGAGGACCACCAGGAGTAATTCCTGAGTGCAGAGCTAGGAGAAACCCCTGAGCATTGCCAGGTTTGGCCCCTCCCAAAAAACATAAAGGATAATATAACCAATGTTCTTCTTTTCTAAGACAAAAACTGAGTCCATTAGTCAAGTGTGACCTCTTTACAATGCTAATAATTGTTTTATAGAGAAGAATTTAAAAAATATTTTAATTGATTCCCTTCGGTCTGAAAGTTGCTTTAAAAATGGAAAATCTTTGATCATGGTTTTAATTTTAATCTTGGTTTTTCTGTTCTAGAAACTAGATGTCTAGAAACTACCACATCATCATTTCTCATTTTATGGCTGCTGTAGTTAAGACTCAGAAGTAGGAACATGAGTGATTCAAGGCACACTCCAGTTTTATCAAGACTGATAGCTGCTACATGTAGGACATGCCTCCATCAAATCCTTTTCTGAAAATTGCCCTGTTTTTATTCCATATTGGCACCTCCTAAGAAAATGAAATCGACAGTGGTAGGGTGCTTGCCTTGCATGTGACTGACCTGGTTCATTCCCCGGCATCCCATATGGTCTCCTGAACACTGCCAAGAGTGATTCCTGAATGCACAGTCAAGAGTAATCCCTGAACATCACTGGGTGTGGTGCAAAAACAAAAAAGTTAGATCTTGGGTAAGATAGATAGAACAGAGGGTAAGCTGCTTGCCTTGCATGTGGCCAACCCAACTCTGATCCTTGGAATAGTATGTCAAATACAAAGGAACATGTTGGGAGCCCCCCACCCTCGTCTTTTTAGAAAGGATCACCTTAATCATTAATGTTCCTGTTTTTTGGCTGATGACTGGGAGTGTATCCCCAGCACTCCAAGGGGTCACTCCTGAGCAAGACATTCAGGAATAGCCCCAGACACTTGGGTGTGGTGCCAAATAGCCCTGCCCCAAACAAAACAGAGATATAGATTCCATCCAGCTCTTTTTAATATATTTTTTTGCTTTTTTGTGTCACACCTGGTGATGCACAGGGATTACTCCTGGCTCATGTACTCAGGAATTAGTCCTGGCGGCGCTCAGTGGACCATATGGGATGCTGGGAATCAAACCTGGATTGACCGCGTGCAAGGCAAATATTTGCTGTGCTATTGCTCCAGCCCTATCCAGGACTTTGTAAAGATGATCTGAATTCTAGTTCATTCTTCCAGAGCAGGCTGAAATCTTTGGCATTCTGACACACTTCCTCCACCCACCATTATTTTCTATGCCTCAATCAATACCAGATCACTAAGCTGTACCCGAGCTTTCTCTCTCCATAAAAAACGATTGGCTTTAGATATGTTACCTGGAGTCTGATATTGTTTCAAACCAGTAATTACAGAGTTCACTGCCTCTCCCAATACCCTGTGAAACTGTTCACACAGGTCTCTACTTCACGATGAACATTCGCACACAATAGTTTTATCTTCCTTTTAGTACTCTGAGTGATCCGATTGCCCTTGACACTCAAATTCAATCAGGAAAATGTGAACGCTTTCTTCCTACAAGGAATACTTTAATGAACCCCGAAATATAGACATTTCATTGGGGTTCTCTTGGTTTTACGAATGACAGTCAGGAACTAGGGGCCCGGACTTGCATGGGAATGAGGAGGCAGCCCTTGGAAACCCTGTAGTCCTGGGGCTCTGGCTCCATTTGTCTTGTGAAGGGGAAGGGAAGAAAGTGACAGAGAATGAAAGCAAAGGACAGAAGAAATGGAGAATCCCCAAGTGAGGAGCGAGAGTAGTTCTGGGAAAACTCCACAGCAGGCCGGCTTCCCCCACCTCATTCCAGGGGACACTCTGTCACCCAGGAAGAGACTGGTCGGCCCTCAATGCGCAGCTTCCACATCAGCCTGTAGAGACAAAACACTGGTTCTGGCTTCATCCATCCTGACCCAGTGCTCTGTGAGGCCTCGTGGCCACTCCTTGGGTCGCCTTTGTGGATCTCTGCTCCGGCCTTCTGTGGCCCTTCTGATGTTCCTGTCAATTGCCCTCATCTGTGGCCTTTGCTCTACCCCCATTCGGGGGCTTCCACATTTTAAACAGTTTTCTCCCATGACAGGAATGGGCCCTGTTTGCGTGGGCTGACAGTTACTAAAGAAAAATGTTGCCCCCACCCTTGCCCCACAGACTCTCTCGAAAGAGTCAGTCATAAGTACCCCTGAGGTACCTGAGTTTGCCCAACACCGCACAGTCACCCGGAGAGGACAGGCGCTTCTACAATTAATTTATCTGTTCACCGTGAAGGGCAGTGAAGTTCAGTAACCATGGGAACACCTGCCATGGCTGAGCTGACTGTTTGAGGGTGTCTACCGCTCTGGGGAATGGGACATTTCTTTTTCCACTGAAAATGTTGTGGCTAGCTGCGATCAGACACAATTGTTTGGTGCAAATGCTCCCATGGCTCCAATTATGGAACCAAGAGCTGATCCAGAGGACTTTTCATCCCAGGTACTTAGGCTGGACTAAAGCCACCCTCATGGTGCTTAAGACTTTAAGACTTAAGACTTTAGTGGTGGAACTTGAGGGGCCCATCAGGAGTGGAGAAAGCTGGAGTGCTGGGGGCGCTGTGGAACCAGCCAGCAGAGGCAGGCTGACTCAGGTTTTTGGTCCCACCTGGCTGGCTCTGCACTCAGGAATTACTCCTGCCAGCCTCAGGGGACCTTAAAGGATGCTGGGGATCAAACCCGGGTCAGCTGCATGCTAAGGAAGCTCCTTACCCATGGTGGCTCTGGCTCCTCCTGCAAACACTTTGCAGCTTTGCAGATTTATTTCCACTTGCTTCCCAAGGTTCCCCTGAGCCCCTTGGCTGGGCTCTGCAAGACTGCTCGTTTTTGGGGTCAGAGAGATAGTACAATAGGTAAGGCATTTGCCTTGCATGTGGCCGACCCAGGTTTGATCCTGAGCATCCCATACAGTCCCCAGAGCACTGCCAGGAGTAATTCCTGAGTGCAGAGCCAGTAGTAACCCTTGAGCACTGTTGGGTGTGACGTTCAAAACAAAATAAATGAATAAATTAAATACAATTTGTAAAAAAAGACTCCTCGTGCTCTCCCTCCTCTAGCTTAAGTGGGTCTCTTACTGCAACCAACCCAGGGTTGCTCCACACTGTTTCCAAGAAAGAACCAGAAAATCCCAGGCCCTGTGAGTCAAAGCTCGCTAGGCACTGGCAGTTCCTGCCCACTGCTCCTTCCTCTGTCGCCACATCTTCAGTATGCTGCCCATCTCCCCGAGTCTTAATTCATCTTCCCTCCTCACCACTTCCTCATCCCTCCTGCTCAGTCAGGCACTGGGGAGCCTCAGCACTAAGCCTCCTGGGCTTCCACCCTCAGACCCACAGGTGCTTCCTCGCTGGTGACGTGGACAGCATGTCAATCTGGGCGGCCACTGGGGCCCATTCACAGCACAGCCTTTGAACAAACCTGCCAGAGTCACTGGCACAACTCCCCGAGGAAAACAGGTGGGGGCAGGGAGGGAGTGCGTCTAGGACCTTTCCTAACAGGGCCTGTGCTTGGCTTCCCCCATCCCAGTGCCTCCAGCTAGTTTCTGGACTGGCTACCGGCTGCACTCTCTCTCCAGCCCCATCTTCTTTTTGGTAAAGAAGCAAAAACCAGTGGCTCTCAGGTTTTAGACTTGGCCAGGGTAGGGCTCAGTGGTGGAGCATAGGGCTGGCATGTGCAAGGCGGGTGTTCCATGGCCAACTCCTGTGCTCTCCCATGCACAGTCAGGAGGAGTTCTGGTGGACTCAAACACCTCCAGGCCTAAGTCCCGTCAGGCTCACGTACCACACCTGTGGGTGCCAGAGCATCAGGCCTGCAGAGCCAGGGTGAGCATCGATGCACGGGGACTTCAGGCACCATCAGCCCCAGCCCCACGTGGATGGCCACCATGACAAAACACAAAAGCTGGGCTGGGCAGAGAGTCGAAAGGGCTGGAGCGCATGTTTGGCATGTTGGATGCGGGGACCCGATCAATCCCCAGTCCCTGACCACACACCTGGCTGTGGCAACAGAACAAACAACCAATGTCCACCTCTGAAGCTTTCTTCATAATAACCTAACCCTGGAAATAATCCAACTGCCTGTTAAGGAAAGAATGGATAATACATTTGGCTAGAGTATTCCTAGGGGATAGATACTACTGCACAGAGGGAAAACTGACAAGCGCAGCCTCCTGCTGTATTTACAGGTGGATCCCGGTCATTTCACTCAGCCGAAGATGTCAGGCATAAACAGTAGACTCTGTGTGCTGCCATCCGGGGAAAAGGGATCAGTCAGAGTGTGTTTTCTGTGTGGGGGAGGGACCTTCGAGAGCAGCGTTCTTCGACCTTGTCACATTGGTGGGCCGACAGCTGTCCTGCACATAGTCCAAAGCCCGGCAGTTACAACCAAGGCAGGGGGCCAGTGGTTTTCAACCCTTTTCTGTGTAACCAGGGAAAAGGGGAGTGATCTTTTGCAGACCAACAAGGCAGGAACAAAAGGCATCATTTATAACGTCACTTTGTGGATTCATTTTAAAGTCTAACATTACAAAGTGAAAATCGTGCCTCTGGTTTGCCACATGGAAAGTGGCCAGCACTTGTCACAAAGTGGCAGAAACCTTCTGGCAGGACAGGCTGGCACCTACCCACAGACCCCGGGTTGGGAAACCACTGTTGTCGTGGGCTACGAATGTTCCAGAATTTGATACAAAAAGTAGCCACAGAGTATATGCCATATGTAAATATTCCTGAGGTGTACACAAATATAAGGGAACTGTAAATACAGAGAAATGTTAATGGGGGCGAGGAAGAGGCAGGAAAAACAGACTTCAGCGACTGGGCAGGGGTAAGCTGACGCTGGGCCTTTTACAACAGACATAGAAGGGAGCTCAAGCGGCTCATGGATCTAAAAATAAGAGCTAACTTCGTAACTATGAAGCGGTGGGCCAGAGGGCTGCCCAGCAGACTGAATGCATGAGTTGTACAGGGGAGGCCCAGTTTGATCCCCAGCATGGCAGTTCCCCTCAGCATCACAATATGGTAGACTGACTAAATAAATTTCCTTCCTTCCTTCCTTCCTTCCTTCCTTCCTTCCTTCCTTCCTTCCTTCCTTCCTTCCTTCCTTCCTTCCTTCCTTCCTTCCTTCCTTCCTTCCTTCCTTCCTTCCTTCCTTCCTTCCTTCCTTCCTTTCTCCCTCCCTCCCTCCCTCCCTCCCTCCCTCCCTCCCTCCCTCCCTCCCTCCCTTCCTTCCTTCCTTCCTTCCTTCCTTCCTTCCTTCCTTCCTTCCTTCCCTCCCTTGCTCCCTCCTTCCCTTGTTCCCTCCCTCCCTTTCTACCTCCCTTCTCTTGTCTCTTCCTTCCCTTGTCAATTTAGACTTCTCATTTTAATTGTATCTACTTCTTTTAATGTTTCTTTTTCATGTGAGCTGGGGGTGGCCTTGGATTTTGGCCACATCTGGCAGTACTTGGGAGATGTGTTGGGTGCTGTACTTGTGGGTTGCTCTGAGTAGAATTCTGGGGAACACATAAGGTGCCAGAGATTGAATCCAGGCCTCTAGCACGCAGTGCATGGGTTCCAACCACTGACCATCTGGTCCTCTTTTCTTTACTTTCTTTTTAAAATAATGTTTACATTATTACTTGTTACTTTCTGGAATAAATAATACTTCTACATGCATCTATATGTTTCTTATCTATATGTACTCAACATTGCTCTTTTCCTCTGTTGGCTGTTACCCATGTACATTCTTTTTTAATCTTTTCCTTTGACAATAAATCTCATTTCAACAATCCAGTGTGAAAATTCAAATGATAATTTTTAAATTCAATGCAAGACACTTAATCTTTGACAAAAATGGAGAAAAATATAGACCACGAATCATAGCAAAAATCATATGAGCTACAAACTATTACAATACTTACAGATATTTTAATGCTGGAAATTGAAGAAGATATGAATCTTCAATAGTTGTTAGAGGATTATTACTGAGAATTCTAAAAAGTACAATAAAATGAAAATTATCTACATAATCAGTAACTACATTAAAGTTTATATTTATTTTACTGGCATGGAACTTGAAGGTTGAAAAACATTATTTTCTGTGATTATCTATAATCACATTTAGAATCCATAAAGCATTCTCCCCCTTTTTTTGGGGTTTGTTTTTGGGTCACACCGGTGATACACAGGGGGTTACTTCTGGCTTATACACTCAGGAATTACTCCTGGTGGTGGTTGGGGACCATATGGAATACTGGGAATTGAATCCGGGTCGGCTGGGCTGTGTGCCAGGCAACCTCCCTACCTGCTGTGCTATTTCTCCAGCGCTAAGCATTCTCCCTTTGGGAAACACCCAAGTCTCAAGATGATAAAGTGAAGGGCAAACGGGGGCGGGGGGGGGGGGGCGCGGGCGGGAGGGGGGAAACAAAACAATTGTACAGCAAAAAAAAAAATTGCTAACAAATTTTTCCATGTTGAAAACCCTATGATAGGGGCCAAATAGTACAGCATAGTACAGCAAGTGGGGCACTTGCCTTGCATGCAGTTGACTTGTATGTTTCATTCCTGGAATCTTAAATAGGCCCCAGAACATCCCAGGAGTGATCCCTGAGCACAGAGTCAGGAGTAAGCCCTGAGAACCACTGGTTGTGTCTTCCCATCACCCCCAAATAAGAAAGAAAACTCGAGGAGTGATGATGTCTGCAGTAAGTCCTTGCTCTGCAGCAAATATTATTTCTTTTTCTTTTTAAAAAAACTTTTATAATGTAGGAGCACTGCTACTTATTCATCCATTGGTTAATCTGATTAAATTGGGCATAAACTCCACTTACATTAAAAAAAATTTCAATTTTATAAGTTAGTTCACAATGTTTGATTACATCCAACATTCAAACACCAATCCCACCACCATTATACCTTCTGTCCACCAAATTCCGGATGTTTCCATCCCAAGCCCCAAGCCCTGTCACAAAACACAAACGAAGTAATATATTTTGTGTTGTTATGAAGAACTGCTGAGCATGCTTACAAAAAAGTATTCATATAGGAAACAGCGTGAAGATTGTCTTATTTTGGCAGGAACCATTAAGGCATTCTGGAGGATATCACTAACATGTTGTTGAAGTTTGTGTGGCATGAACTTTGGTATACATATCTGAAAATATGTATATATGCATATATATATACATTTCCCCCTATGATTTATGCCTACTATCTGAACTCCATCAAATGTGGTGTGGTAATTGTGGAGAATGGGTAGAATGTGTTGTGAGGCCAATTTTGCTGCTGCACAGTCCAGGAATATGTTTGCTCGTAGGTGAGGCACAGCCCGAGTGCATGGGGCACGGCCTTTAGTATGGCGGCTGTTGGGTTTTGGAGGTTTTTGGCTGCCAGAGCTGGGTCCCTTGGGGTGGGAAGCGTTCTCACCCACACCCCTCTGGGGTGCACTGTGTGAAACAGCCTGGTGCGGAGTCCGGTGGCATGGTTATGGGGAACTCATGTTATGCTCCCTTTCGGGAGAAGCAGCCATGTCATCTGGACAGTGGCTGATGATGAGATTATCTGGCGCTGGCAGGAGGTGGCTTATGGCATGACCCCTGGGTCACCGGAGACTGGAGAAAGTGAGCAGAAGATCTCCTCTCCTGGTCCCATTGAATCCAGAGTCCAAGGTCACAAAGTTCTGCATTACCTGGGTCATATAGGACTTCACTCATGCGTGAACTCGGCCAGAGCGTGTGGGGAGCAGCCTTGAGGGTGGCATGGGTTCCTGCCTACCTCTGCACTATGGGCCCTAACTGTGTCTTTTGATCTCTTTTGAGATTTATGGGCCTCTGAAATAAGGCCAATAAATGAGCTTATAAAGCTGAGCCGGATGTGGTCTGTGGGTGTGACTCCCACATACCTAACTTTTGGCCATTTAAGTTCTTGGTAAACTTGGCCCCAAGTTGTTGGGGTCTGGCCAAAGGCACTGCAGCAATTTTTAGGTAAATGGAAATCTGAAGGCACCATCAGGCTGTTGATACACTTGCCCCAGGTACAGGTTGACCTGCTGGCGGCATCATACCCCTACAGATATTTCTAACGGATGCCACTACAATTCAAAATGTTTCTTACACCCTGAGAAATTCAAACCATTTCATGGCTTAACATAACCAGCTAAAGATAAAAGTAGGGTCAATCCTTTGTTTTGAACAAAGAAGACAGGTCACTAGAAAAGCTGGTGGGAGCTGTCTTCTCACCAGTCATTCTCACAGAGATTTTTGTGTCCTGACCTTTTCACACTGTATGTGATCACTGACTCACCTGTCAGTCTCCTGAATTTTCAATTTCTTGAATGCCAGGGCCACTTGACTGTCACTGGTCTGACAATATCCGGTAGTTACTAGATACTTCAGAAATAACATTATGGATATATTGGTCAAATGAACCAGTTCCTTCCCTCCCTCCCTCAGTTCCTCACTACTTTCTTTGGTTTGTGGGCCACACATAGGAATGCTCAGTGATTACTCCTGATGGTGCTTAGGGGAATATATAGAATGCCAGGCACGAACCTGGGTCAGCCACCTGCAAAGCAAACTCTTTTCCTGCTATATTCTCACTCCAGTCCCAGAAGCAGTTCATTTTAGACAAAAAAAATTTTGTTCCAAGGGACTGAAGCAATAACACAGCAGATAGGGCATTTGCCTTGCATGCGGCCAACCTGACTTCGATTCCCAGCATCCCATATGGTCCCCTGAGCACTGCCAGGGGTAATTCCTGAGTGCAGAGCCAAGAGTAACCCCTGTGCATTGCGGGGTGTGACAAAGAGCAAAAGGAAAAACAGAAAAGGTCTTCATCACGAATCATCAGAGAGATGCAGATCAAAACAGCTATGAGATATCACCTCTCACCACAGAGACTGGCACCCATCCAAAAGAACAAAAGCAACTGCTGTTGGCATGGATGTTGGGAGAAAGGGACTCTCCTACACTGCTGGTGGGAATGCTGACTAGTTCAGCCCCTTTGGAAAACAGTATAGATGCTTCTCAAAAAATTAGACATTGAGCTCCCATTTGACCCAGCAATACCACTCCTGGGAATATATCCCAGAGAGGCAAAAAAGTGTCGTGGGGCTGGAGCGATAGCACAGCGGGTAGGGCATTTTCCTTGCACGCGATCAACCTGGGTTCGATTCCCAGCATCCCATATGGTCCCCTGAGCACCGCCAGGAGTGATTCCTGAGTTCATGAGCCAGGAGCACCCCCTGTGCATTGCCGGGTGTGACCCAAAAAGAAAAAAAAAAGTGTTGTCGAAATGACATCTGCACTCGAATGTTCATTGCAGCACTGCTCACAATAGCCAGAATCTGGAAAACACCCGAGTTCCGGAGAACAGATGACTGGTTAAAGATACTTTGGTACATCTACACAATGGATAACTATGCAGCTGTTAGAAAAATAATGAAGTCATGACCCTTGCATATAAGTGGATCAACATGGAAAGTATCATGTTAAGGGAAATGAGTCAAAAAGAGAGACAGACATAGGAAGATCGCACTCATCTGTAGAATATAAAGTAAGAGAATGGGAGACTAGCACCGAAGAGTAGTAGCCATAAGTACCAGGAGGTCTGCCCACGGCTTGGAAGCTGGCCAAAAAAGTTGGAAGAAAAGGCAGCTCAGATAGAGAAGGGAATACCAAGTAAAGTGTGGTCCAAGGACCCACTGGGGATGGGAGATACACGCTGAAAGTGGAATATGAATCAAACACGATGGCTACTCAATACCTCTATTGCAAACCACAACACCTGAAAGGAGAGAGAGAACAAAAGGGAATGCCCTACCACAGACGCTGGGTGGGTGAGGGGGGGTAGGGTGGGGAGGGGGTGAGAGGGATACTGGGATCATCGGTGGTGGAGAATGGGCACTGGTAGACGGATGGGTACTCAAGCATTGTATGACTGAAACATAAGCATGAAAAGTTGTAAGTCTGTAACTGTACCTCATGGTGATTCATTAATAAACAATTTTAGAGGGATGTAAATGAAATGCAAACATGGAAGTTCATAAGTTTGTAACTGTACCTCATGGTGATTCACCAATAAAGATTAAAAAAATTTTTTTTAAATGCTCTGGCAAATTCCTGGGAAACTAGACCATGAGACCAAAAGTGTATGTGACTGTAGCCAAAAAGACTACTATCATTAATAGATGAATTCCATGAGGTTGTAAGATACAGGAGCAATATGCCAAAATTAGTCATATTTCTAGACACTAGCTAGAAGTAATTAAAGATGAACATTTTTTCAAGTTTCACATATAGGGGCCAGAGCTATAGTACATCGGGTACAGTGTTTGCCTTGCATGCAGCTGATCTGGGTGTGGTCCTTGGTATATCCTATTGTCCCCCACAACACTTCAGCAGATATCCTTGAGTGCAGAGCCAGGAGGAAGTCACCCAATGTGTCACTCAATTTGTCACCCAATGTGGCTCAAAAAGAAAAATAATTAAAAAAAATAAATTTTAAAGGTTTCATATATAATGACATAAAAAATGATAAACAGGAGAAGAGATGAACAGGAACTTCCTCGAAAAAGAATACAAATGGTCAGGGACTGAGAGATAGCATAGTGGGTAAGGTGTTTGCTTGGATGCAGCAAAAGTGGGTTCAATCCCCAGCATCCCATATGGTTCCCCAAGCAGCATCAAGAGTGATTACTAAGTGCAGAGCTGGGAGTAAGCCCTGAATATCGCCAAATATGGCCCAACTCCCAGCCCAAAAGAAATACAAATGACCAAAATGCATATGGAAAAAATGTTCTATATCATTAATCATCAGAGAAATGAAGATCAAAGCAACAGTGAGAGATCATCTCATGCCACAGAGACTGGTACTCATCAAGAGAACAATAATAACTAGTGTTGATGAGGATTTGGGGGATCAGGGCCCCTCATTCACTGCTGTGAGAATGCTAACTGATCCAGCCTTTTTGGGAAGACAATATGGACATTCCTCAAAACACTAAGAATTAAACTTCCATATGACTGGCAGAGGAACCAGGGGTGCGGGACCTGGGGCCTAGGATCTCCAAGGGTGCTCAGATCGGGACTGGGCCTCTTCCACCCAGATTCTCCATTTTCCCATAGCTAGGCAGTCACACCCAGAAACCTCCCTCCCCACTTCCCACACACACACATACCATGTAATCCCTTCAACAGCCAACATCCAGAGAATATAAAACCAAGCTCCCAGAAGCGTGCGGATGCAATCACACAACATCTGATACCTTAGTTATCCCTCTTGGAAAACCTGGCATGTTACTGAGAGTTTACTGCCCACACGGGAAAGCTTGGCAAGCTCCCCATGGCGTATTCACATGCCAAATAGAATAACAATGATGGGTCTCATTCTCCTGACCCTGACTAGCCTCTAATGAGGCACCATTGGGAAGGACAAGTAAAGAGAGGCTGCTAAAATCTCAGGACTAGGATGAAGGAGCCATTACTGGGCCCGCTCAAGCAATCGTTGATCAACGGGATGACAGTAATACATACCTTGCAGAAAGCCTGGCAAGCTACTGAGAATATCCCGCCCATTCGGGCAGAGCCTGGTAAGCTACCCGTGGCATATTCAATATGCCAAAAACAGTAACGATAGGTCTCATTCCCCTGACCCTGAAAGAGCCTCCAATCAGTGGGAAAGACGAGTAAGAAGAGACTGCTAAAATCTCAGGGCTGAGAGAAATAGAGACGTTACTGGTGCCCGCTCGACTAAATCAATGAACAACGGGATGACAGTGATTCAGTGATGACCCAGAAATTCCACTCTTGTGAATATATCCTAAGGGCCCAAAAGCACAATGCATAAAAGACGTCTGCACTCCTAGGTTCATTGCAGCACTATACACAACAGCCAAAATATGACAACAGTCCAAATACCCACGAACAGATGACTGGATAAAGAAGCTATGGTATAGATACACAATAGAATATTGCCCAGCCATATAGGAGATACAGTCATGCAATTTGCTGCAATGTGGATGGATCTGAAGAGCATCGTGTTGAGTGAAATCAGTCAGAGGGAGAGGAACGGACTCAGAACCATCTATCTCAAACTTTGTAGGGGAACCTCAAATGTCTAATGGCAATGGAAACAATGAGCTGAACTGGTCTTCAGTAAGAACTTGCCACTGGGGCAGAGGTGGGAGAAAAGTTTGTGAGGGGAACAGTAGGACAATGAGATGGCTGGATAAAGTGCCTTCTACAGGGGCAGAGGGGGTGGGGGGGAGCAGGGGAGACGGGTGGAGAGTAGTGGACACTAGTGAAGAGATTGGTGTTAGAACAATGTATACCTGCACCTCAATCATAAATATCTTTGTAACTTTGTTATTCACAGGGATTCAAAACAAAAGTTTTTAAAGGATAAAGGGACTGGAGAGAGCATACAGGGGTTAAGGTGCTTGTCTTGCATCCACTGACCCAGGGTTGAATCCCCCACACCCAGATGGTTCCCACCAATAGTCATTCCTGAGTACAGAGAGCCAGGAATGGCCCTGGGAGCTGCTGGATGTGATCCCCAAAGGAACAAAACCCAAAAACCACCCGTAAATTTAAAAATACCTGGGAGACATTCACGATTACGATCACGATATCCCGTTAATCACCGATTTCTCAAGCGGGCTCAGTAACATCTCATTTTGACCTTTCCCTGAGATCTTAGAAATCCATCTGGACTCGGCCCTCCTAATGTTGTTGCTCTGGGGGCTCTTCAGGGTCAGGGGAATGAGATCCAGCTTGTTACTGGATTTTGCATATGAATACACCATGGGAAGCTTGCAAGGCTGTCCCATGTGGGCAGGAAACTCAGAGCATTGCCAGTTTCTCCCAGAGGGAGAAGTAGGCCAAAGATATCCCGAGGCCTCAAAGCATGTTGCTGGGTGTGGTCCCAAAGCGAACAAAACCCAAAAACCAAACATAAATTTAAAAATACCTGGGAGACATTAAAGATGGAAATAAACAGAAAGACGTGTCCTGGCCAGAACCCTATTGGTGATAGTATTCATCAAACTGAGCTATGTTTTCAGTATCATCTTTGTACAAATCCCAGCTTTATTTATTTATTTATTTATTCATTTATTTATGGAGGTCAGGGATACATCTAGCAGGATTACGGGCTTATTCCAGGCTCTGTGTTCAAGGGTCTCTTCTGGAGGTGCTAAAGGACCATCTGTGGTACCGGGGATAAAAACAGATTGTCCACAGCAAGGCAAGTGCCCTACCTGCTGTACTATTGCTCAGCTCCCAAAGTGGATTTTAAAATGACTATAATAAGCCTGAGATTATAGTTAATGTCTTGCCATTAGCAGAACACAAATCCAAGTCACATCAGATACTACTTAATACTCAGCAAGATGGCTAAAAGCAGACAATAAGTGCAACCAGGGTGATGGAGAAATTGAAATCCTTATGCACTGCTGGTGAAAATATAAAAAGAGGCACTGCAGAAAAGCTTGATGGTCCCTAAAAACAGTTACCCATAGTTACCAAAGACTCAGCAATGTAATACCTGGATATGTGCCCAGGAAAAATGGAAATGTATCTATACAAAAATGAGTATTCATAGTCGAAAAATGGAAGGGGCACCTGAGCACATGCTTTGCATATCAGTACTTTCTCTGTCTAACTTCTGCATTTTAAAATGTATGCGCATGCCTAGCTCATTCATTGCCTCTTTTATATTCATGACCTTATCGTTATGCTTTATGGAGTAAACTGTGGCAAAAGGACTAAGAAGTATGGCTCAGAGGTAAAACACTTGTCTTGCAGGAATAAAATCTGAGGTTCTATCCCCAGCCCGGCAAATAAAGGACAAACAGTTTTTATCAATCTCAGAGAGCATGACTGAGTTGGGGAGTTCGCTCAAAGTGGCAGAGCAGATGCCTGCATTTGCGAGGGGTTGAGTTTGACTCCTGGTATAATCAGATCCGTGAGCACCACCATAATTGGTTCCTAGGTCCTTTGGACATTATTGGAGAATCCTATTTAAAAATAAACAAAAAGAGGGTTCAAACAAACCAAAAAGGGATGGTGTAAATGCCTTGCCCAAGGGGGTGTGGTGGGCAGGTTCATGGCACTACCTGGCCCCCCTCAAGCACTCCCTCAGGGACCAGCACCCCATGAGCACTGCAGGGTATAGTCCAAAAACAGTAAAAAAGACTGATCTCTTTCAGTAACCAAAAACCTTTCTTTTGGTTACTGGGCCACACCCAGCTGTGCTCAGGGCTGACTCCTGGCCGTGCACTAAAGGATCAACCCCGGGGTGCTCTGGGGAGCACATTCAGTTTTGGGGATTACACATGGGTCAGTGACGTGCAAGGCAAGTGCTCTCCCAACTGTACCATCTGTCTGGCTCCAGCCAATATTATTTTAAATGACTTTTTAAAATAGATCTTATCTGGGGACACTGCCCTCTGTTGCTAGAACCACAGACCCTGTCGTGGCTTCTTGCCTAGGGCACTGTGGCTGAGCAGATGGCTCTCTGCCAGTGGGCACGGGTGGAGTTCAGTCTCAGGAAAAGCAAGACCCCAAGAAGCATATAAATCCACCTTGAAATTCAGGCAACAAAGGTCTTTGCTGATCTTTGATATAAAAGAGAAACAGTGCACAAGAACCATGCCGAGAAGTGGTGCCTCTGACAAGCACAGGTGTGAGCATGGCTCATAGAAGGTGCTCTAATACACTAGGATTAGAAGAGCGACACCTGTTGGTCGTGTGTGTGTGTGTGTGAGCCTCCCGCCCTCCCCCCCCACCCCAAAGCATGGAGGCCTTTAGCAAACATCAGCCCAGGGGGCAAGTGCCTGGCCCTGATGTAGGATTTCCAGTGAGCACCGCAACTGAATTTGAGCATCACAGCCAGGGGTGTGATGACCCTCAGACATCTCTCAACAATAAAGATGAGGAGTGAAAGTAGAACCTGTTTGGGGGTATGAGGGCAGCGGGGAGCCTAAAGGGAGCAGCTGGACCACATTTGGGTGGTGCTCAGATGTGACCCCTACAGTGCTCCAGCAGCATTGTAAGTTGAAACAGAAGATATCTCCTTATGAAGATGGGAAGGAAAAGACGCACTTGGGAGAACAGACGCTTTCAGTTGCTGAATGTGATCAACTCCTCAACTTTCCAACTATAATAAAGAATCCAGTCACCCCTAAACCATTCCAAGGTCCTCAGCAGTCTTCCTCTTTAAGGTAGAAGCTTTTGAACGATAAGAAGCTGCTGCCAGGATTTCAGTACATACCCCAAAGTGATAACAATGCCTTAGAGTAAGCTCTCGTGTGGACACTCATCTAAAGACAGGCCATTATGCTATGTGGCTGGGAGAGCGTGAGGGCCTCGCGGTGACCCCAGCTCCGTCTGCCTTCACAGTGCAGCTCCCCACCTCACTGACAATCTCCACAGTGGGGTCAAGCGGTCAGTAGGAACAAGGTTTGGGTTTCCTTTGTTCTCTCTTAGTACTTATGTCTTGGCAAAATACTGATGTTCCACAAACAAGCCAGAGTGTCCACTGCTCTGTCTGAGTAAGGCATCGCCTTTCTACTTTGTCAAGTCTTCAGTTGCTACAACCATGGAACTTGTACCGATGAAATGACTAAAAGAATTTTTTAAACAAGTCATCACTCTAGACCTGTGTAGATGAAGAAACACTTGAAAGTCAGAAGGAAAAAAAAAATTCTTGGGGCTGGAGCAATCGTACAGCAGGTACAGCAGGTAGGGCGTTTGCCTTGCACACAGCTGACCTGGGTTTAATTCCTGGCATTACATATGGTTCCCCAGACACCGCCAGGAGTAATTCCTGAGAAGAGAGTCAGGAACACCCCTGCCTGAGCATGGCGGTGTGGCTCCAAAACAAAAACAAAAGAAAAAAAAGAGATACTGAACATTTAGGATTAGCAAACACTGGTGGATTTCCATGACATACTTCATTCCTGATTTCATCTGCAAGAGATGTGATTATCACCCTTTCAAAAACAATGGCATCTTATTAATATTTTGACAATTTATGGAAAATTTATTAATTTACAGTTGCAAATTATTATGGCATATTGTAGGTGACCTGTTTTTTATTTAACTGACATGTTCACCACTCAATGTCTATTAATATTATAGATGCTTCATTCAAGAAACTCACTGAGTGATAATTACCCAGAACCCAGGAAGAATTAAGGTTTTGTGGGCCCTGAAATTCATCTAGTTTATTAAAATCCTGTTTAACAAATTAATGAAATGCAAAATTATGAATATGAAAATTGCTGGGATTTTCGCCGAGATCTTGCAAGTAAGGTTTGGAGTTTAGCTTCCTTTAATTCCTTATCAATTCACCTCAGCTGGACCTTTTTGTTTTGTTTGTGCTTAGGTTTGGGTTACACCTGGCATGCCTCAGCCCACTGAGCTCTCTGTCTGGCTCTCACCTTGACCTTTCCTCAGCTATATTTAATACAGGGAGTAAATTATGATCAACCCAGCCTCTAATCAACCCAGTCATTTGTCAGATACGTAATAAAATGACCTATCTTTGTTGCATACGTTTAAGTGGTTTGGAACTTTGCACATGAACAGGAACCAAAGTTGGGATTTAACTGGGAATTTAAAGCCTCATTCACAGTTCAGCACGTACCAGTGACAATGCTAACAGGTGCCTTTCTGTTAGTGCTCGCGCCAATAATCAATAATAGAGAAAGCAAAGCCTGCCACGCCCCATGCAAATCTCCTGGCCTCCTTAGTTTCCTCATTTGAAAAAAAGGGATTGGATCTCAGGACATACTTGTTATAGTTCACACTGGCCTTATACCAGTGAGTTAATAATAACTGTGTGACTGTTTACAATAGCTAGAATCTGGAAAAAACCCGAATGCCCCAGAACGGATGACTGGTTGAGGAAACTTTGGTACATCTATACAATGGAATACTATGCAGCTGTTAGAAAAAAGGAGGTCAAGAATTTTGTAGTTAAGTGGATGGGCATGAAAAGTTTCATGCTGAGTGAAATGAGTCAGAAAGAGAGAGACAGACATAGAAAGATTGCACTCATCTATGGTATATAGAATAACAGAGTGGGAGACTAACACCCAAGAACTGTAGAAATAAGTACCAGGAGGTTGACTCCATGGCTTCGAGGCTGGCCTCACGTTCCGGGGAAAGGTCAACTCAGAGAAGCGATCACCAACTACATTGTAGTCGAAGGCCATGTGGGGGAAGGGAGTTGCGGGCTGAATGAGGGCTAGAGACTGAGCACAGCGGCCACTCAACACCTTTATTGCAAACCACAACAGCTAATTAGAGAGAGAGAACAGAAGGGAATGCCTTGCCACAGTGGCAGGGTGGGGTGGGGGGGAGATGGGATTGGGGAGGGTGGGAGGGACGCTGGGTTTACGGGTGGTGGAGAATGGGCACTGGTGAAGGGACGGGTTCCCGAACTTTGTATGAGGGAAGTATAAGCACAAAAGTGTATAAATCTGTAACTGTACCCTCACGGTGATTCTCTAATTAAAAATTAATAAATTAAAAAATAAAAAAAATAATAACTGTGTGATGTTTTTATGCACAGTTTCAATATATACATTTATCTGCTTTTTTCACTTTCATCTTTTGTAAAAACTCATTCCATGCCAGGACTGAAACGTTCCAAAGCTCAGTTCGGTGATTAACTTGTAACCAAGATTCCTATCAAAGAAAAAAAGAAAAAATAAATAAAAGCAGCAGCAGTAGAAGAAGGAAGAAAAACGAAGGAGAAAAAGAAGAAAGAAGAAGAATGAAGAAGGAAGAAAGAAGACAGAAGGAAGAAGAAAAAGAAGGAATAAGAAGAAGGAAGTAGGAAGAAGGAAGAAGGAAGAAGAAAGAGAGGAGGAGGGAGAGGAGGAAGATGAAGACAAAAACAAAAAAGAAGAGGAAGAAGGAAAAGGAAGAAGGAAGAGGAAGAAGAAAGAGAGGAGGAGGAAGAGGAAGAAGATGAAGATGGAGGAGGAGGAGGAAAGGAAAGAAGGAAGAGGAAGAAGGAAGAAGAGGAAGAGGAGGAAGAAGAGGAGGAGGAAGAGGAGGAAGAAGAGGAGGAGGAAGAGGAGGAAGAAGAGGAAAAAGAGGAAGCAGACGAGGAAGAGTAAGAGACGAGGAAGAGGAGAGGATGGAGATGAGGAAGATGAAGAGGCAGAGGAGGAAGAGGTAGAAGAGGAATAGAAAGAGGAGGAAGAAGAAGAGGAAGAGGAGCAAGAGGAAGAGGAGCAAGAGGAAGAGGAGGAAGAAGAGGAAGAGGAAGAGGAGGAAGAAGAGGAAGTGGAAGAAGAAGAGGAAGAGGAGGAAGAGGAGAAAGAGGAGAAAGAAGAGGAAAAGGAAGAGGAAAAGGAGGGAGAGGAGGAAGAGGAAGAGGAGGAAGAAGAGGAAGAAGAGGAAGAGGAGGAAGAGGAAAAGGAGGAAGAGGAGGAAGAGGAAGAGGAGGAAGAAGCAGTTGAAGAGGAAGAGGAGGAAGAAGCAGTTGAAGAGGAAGAAGAGAAAGAAGAAAAAGAAGAAATATTTTTTCTTTTGGGGTCACACCAGGCGTTACTTTCAATTCACATAAACGCAGCATTTCATGCACTAAATATCACTGTGGAAGACCTAAGCTTAAGGTTTATTCTTTGATGTTTATGATACTGTGGGGGCATTAAATACAAAATAGCAAATGCTTAACAAATAATTAATTTCTCTAAAACAGGGATTCATGACTTCAGCACTACTGCCACATGGGGGCTGGATAGTTATGGGGGGGCTGTCCAGTGCATTGTAGCTATTCAGCAGTGTATCTGGAGGCCTCTGCTCACTAGGTACCAACAGCATCATTATAGATCTGACCATTAAAACAATAAAAAAACCCTCAAGGCACTATCAAGGGTCATGTGGGTACAAAATCATCCTGGTTGAGGGCCACGGTTCTATTGTTCACATTGCTCTGACTAGTAATTCTCATAGTAATCCTTACTTACAGGCAAAATGGATTTGCTGTACAGTTTTCGTAGCTATTTATAATGTTCTAATAATATTAAATAAATAACAGAAGTTGACATTTAAGTGTTCTAAAAATTCCAAAAATAATGAAGCATATTTTTAACTTACATATACTGCAGATATAATAGTGCTTCAAATATATGCCTTTAATAAACTGTATTTTATTGCAGGATAAATCTCTAGAAAAAGGAAAAGGAAAATATTGCTCCAATTAACTACCAAATATCAAATTTTAGGAATAACCAGTAAAGCCAAAATAGTATTGAATGAGTAGATTTGAATGTTCCAGAACTCCTAACCTTGCTTTCATTTCTCTCAACCACAAATCTTCATGAATAAAGTATATGACTACTTGGTTCTAATATTGGACTTAAACTTTTCTCAGAGCAGAGAACTGATTAGGTGATTTTTATGTTCTCAATGATAGATGGAGTTCAATTTTTTATCTTCATGTAAAATTACTAAATTTAATATAATTATTTCAAAAATTCATATAATTTACTAAATTTAATATAATTATTTCAAAAATTCATATAAACAATCTCATGTTTATATGCCTTACTATTTAACTGTTTCAGATAATATGAGATGAAGTTACTCTTTCAGACAGAATTTTTTTTTAACATTTTTTTTTAATTTAAATTTTATTGAATCACCTTGTGGAGGGTTACATAGTTCTCAGGATTATGTCAGTTATACAATACTCAAACACCCTTCCCTTCACCAGTGCCCATATTCCATCACCAACCATCCCATTATACCTCCCGCCCCCTCCCACCCCCCCAGTCCTCGCCCTTGTAAGTGATAAGTTTCACTTCGTTTACGCTTCATCTTGGTTACATTCCATGTTTCAACACATAACTCACTATTGCTGCTAGGGTTTCCCCCCAAAAAAGAAAAGACAGTCTTACTGTCAAGGAAGCATTTGATAGCTCTCCATTGCTGAGAATGTAGAGATATTAATTCCCGCTGTTTGTTACATAGCTTTTCTATTTTTTTCCCCCCTCGTCCCGTGCCACCGAGTTCACACCTGTTTAGTAATCACCACGCTGCCTGACGAAAGGAAAAAAACCAAAAAAGATGGTTATTTCCCGCCATCAGCCGGCCTGGGGCTCTGGCTTAGTTGATAGTCTGGTAGAATGTCTGCAAGCAGTTTCTGGAACCAAAACTAATACACTGGTATTGGCCCTGGCTTGAGATTCCACCAGCGTTTCAGACAGAATTTTGAACTAATTTAGAAATAAACTTTTCTATCATAACAGAAATTCAAATTTTATTTTACTTTCTGAATTTTTATTTTTGAATGTTTTCTGAATATCTTGAATTAAATAAAACATATTAAAATTTATAATAAATAATAAATGAAATATAATAAACAACATATAAAAATACACAATGTATTTAAAAATTAAATATAAAATAAAATTATATAATTTATATATAATAAAATTATTTCATTTTATTTTCTAAATTTTTATTTTCTGAATACTCCATGAATTTCACTGCTTTCATTATACAGTGTTGGAACAAACAAAATCAGAGTGCTGAATTTTTATTTCATTACAGTTGACTGTTTTATATCTATGAATTCTACTTAAGTTCTTTCACATATGACCAAGATGGGTATAACTATCTTCAAACTCATTCCTCTTCTTCCTCTTGCCTCTCTTCTTGCCTTTCTTCCCTTCCTTGGCAGTTCTCAGGGCTCACCCCTGACTGCACTCAGATCACTCTGGGGGGGCTCAGGGGACCCTGCATGGTGCTGGGGATCAAACCTGGGTCACCCATGTGCAGAAGCAAGCCCCTTACCCCTGTCCTATCACTCCAGTCCCAGGCTTTCCTTTTCTGACCCACAATGCACACCGTCATGTATTAACTTTCCAAATAGTTCTCAAACACCAGTCTCACTTGGGAGCTGATTGAAGATGCCTGTTCTCCAATCAACCTACTCCAAATCAGCTGAAGCGGGAACTGTGGTGGGGGGTTAACAGGCCCTCCAAGTGATCTACTGCAGGCCTGAGTGACCCAGCGCAGGTGGGCACGAGGGAGCTCTGCATGCTAACCCTGGCTTACAACTCCTGGGTCTAGGTGTCTACCCTCTTTTTTGGTATTCTGAGAGCATTGAGGTGTTTTTCCTGTGTTCTACCTTTCTCCTACTCTCTTTTTACAAGATTCTGTCCAAGATGTCTGTCTGACAATAGCCCAACAATTCCTACAACAGAACTCTCCTCGTGATAATCTCCCATGTTCTTAATACTACTGCTATAGAATCACTCTGTTTAACCCAAGTACTTCATATTTAAATTTTCATTTAAGTTATAGATAATTCAGAAATATGCTGACATAGGGTGTAAGAATGTATTGTAAATCACAATGATGAAACTACACATATGTTTTAAAATTCTGGGCTAATGGGATTCAAGTTAAGTTCTTTATTTTCTTTTTCTATAATTCAGGTTTATTTTCATTTTTTAAATAAATTTTTTATTAAACCAGCTTTGAAAAGTTTTCAATAAAGGCCAGAAATTTAAAAATAATAATATTCTAGATTTTGCAGAGCATATTTTTATGATTTTTTTCATTTGCAGAAAAACACAAACATCGACTTTATAAACACAAACATAGTTTGAGCTTGCTCTTCAAGCTGTGCTCTCCCGTGTGTCTCGCTTGCTAGAGTCTATGTTCCTTGGCTTATTCACTTGCACTCTGGAAAAGCCGGTGCTCTCTCTCCAACATCGCCCTCCTTTCTCTCCTCCCACATCTTCCTAAGCACGTTTCATTCAATAAAAGCTAACCTGCTTCACTGTTGCACCTCTTGAAATTCTTTCCTGCAAGGGACAGGTGGTGGACCCTCGATGCCTGTGATGAGGTTGGGACTGCTTTCCCGTTCCTGCTGGTGCAGGCTGGCAGATGTACTTTGGGGGAATAATAAAACTAAAGAAGAAATTCCCTAGCCCCAAAATAGCTCAAGGGCTTGATGATCACATCATTTGAAATACAAATCCTGAGCTCTTGGAAGAGAAACTGAGGTACCACCAGGATGCAAAAATCCAAGGCCCCACCCAGAAAAGGCTGGTCCCCTCAGAAAAGGAGAAGTTACACAAGAATCCATGAGATTATATAGAGAACATCAACAGTCCAAGACATTCCTGTTCAACACCCAGACTAAGTTTTAGTATGCACAACTCCAGGAAAGAACAAGATGGCCACTCAATACCCCTATCGCAAACCACAACACCCAAAGGAGAGAGAACAACCTTTTGGAAGGATTGAATAAAAGTACCTCCTGAAAGTTCTCAGGGCTTGTTCTTCACGCCCTGACTATCTCACTTGCTTCTTTCTCTGTTTCTTTGCTGGCTTATTTGCACTCTGGAGAGCCTGTGTTCTCTCTTGAACACATACTTCTTAATTTCTCTCCCTCACATCTTTCTAAATAAGTTTTAATAAAATCTATCTTGCTTCAGAGACAAAATAAAAAAAAATAAATAAAAACATGGGGCCGGAGGGATAGTACAGCGGGTGGGGCGTTTGCCTTGCACGCTCCTGACCCGGGTTTGATCCCGGACATCTCATATGGTCCCCCCAGCACTGCCAGGAGTAATTACTGAGTTTCCTGAGTGCAGAGCCAGGAGGAACCCCTGAGCATCGATGAGTGTGATCCAAAAAGCAATAAATAAATAAATAAATAAGTAAAAATTAAAAATAAAAACATGAACATATTTGCATAGATCTTTGTTTTTATTTAGTAGTGCTCAGGGGCTACTTCAGGGACATTACTGGGGGGTCAGGGAATGGAGAGCCCAGAACCATGTCCTGCTGGGAGTCCATCCTGGGCCTCCTGTTGCGATGCATCACACTCACCATTTGTGCAATCTCCCTAGCTGACAAAAACAATTCTTAAGTTAATGGGCTATGTAAAACAGGACCATGTGTTGGATTGGATTCAGGATTAAAGGAACTCTACATGGACATAGAAGAGATGGTAAATTAGCACTTACTTTAGGTTTATATGGGTGTTACAGATATAAGTACTTTTCATCTATTAGTAAAGTTTGAAAAAAAACCTTTTGTGAAGCAAAATAGTTTATATTGAAAGAAACTTTCTTAGAAAGATGTGGGGGGTGGGAAAGAGAAAGAATGTGTTCACGAGATAACCCAGAATTCTCCAGAGCAGAAAAAGCAAACAAAGAGTCATGGGGACAAGTAAGAAAAGTACATGATCCAGGGAGAACATGGGCTTGAAGAGTAAGCCTAGAGGTTTTTTATATATGTACATGTATATATATATACATATATATGTATATATATATGTATATATATATAGGCAAATGTAATTTAGTGCCAGAAATGACATGAGAGGTTGTTAATGCTATAATCACAAAACTATGGAATAGTATTGCTGGAAGAAATGATAAAGATTAACTTGTACATCCTTTGTTTTATAAGCAACAGATCTAGAAACTCATAAATAAATGATTAACTTACAAGTACTTGAGGGATAGCAGGCCTTCAAATGAATCCTTATGTAATTCAGTCAAGGAATTGTCACTGAGAAATCTGAGAAATGGAAAAATTATTTCTGGACCAAAATGCAAAACAACTATGACTATTTACTACATAGGACTAATTCTTTCACATAATAATGGTGCTTTCTAAAGACCCCAATTCTTATTTAACTTAGGGATAGTGATCTCTATTTATACTCTTTGTTTTGTCCACACTTATATCCATCATAGACACAATACAACTATTGACTCTTCTCACCAAGTAACCTATATAAAGCATATTATCTAGGTCACAAAATCTGTCAGATCCAAATTCTGGGTGACACCAGGACCACAGGATTGCCACTCCCTCCTCTCTTCCCAAACATTACTCTGGATACCTCATAAAGAATAAAATTAAGCCTGTAAAGGAAACCCTTCGAAACTGAACACCATTAAATTTTTTTTGTTGTTCTGGGAAGTAAAATGAGCACAAAATGCACATGACAAATACTCAAGAACCATTGAGGCCAGAGCAATAGTACAGAGTGGAGGGCGTTTGCCTTGCACATGGCTTACTGGGTCAGACCCGGCACCCCATATGATCCCCCAGGAGTAAACCTTGAGCCCAGAACCAGTGGCTGTGCACCCCCCAACATGAAAGAACAGTAAAGCAAAGGCCCCAAGACATATTCCTGACAAGAAGCACAGATTCACAGAGGCCCCAAATGTGCCCCTCCCAATCACACTTTCCTCTATCACACACCCCTGACTTCAATGAACATTTCTTTGTTATTTGTGGGGGTTCCTTTGGTGCTTTGTTTTGTTTGGGGGCCACACCCAGGTGTGACCCAAAAAAGTAAAAAATAAAAACACAAGAATAAAAATTAAAAAAATAAAAAAGAGAACTAAATCATGATTTTAGTGACAAAGGGAAGGCACCATACAAGGCTATGTCTCAAAGGCTCTATGGTAGGTATATTCGGTCAGTGCTATTACCATACAGTTTTGCCGTCTGATCTAGTCTGGACATTCCTGAATAGGTCAATGGGAAGGGAGAAATTAGTCAAGATCATGGCACAGATCTCACACTGATGATATATTTCAAGTGGGCAAATTGAAACTTGACACCTATAGACTACTCTACTAGAAACCAGAAACTTGACATACCTCACAAGGCTAATATTCCAAGAGTAGCACTCCACATTTAATGGGGTTTAAAGTAGAAGGTAACCAATCTTAGGGGGAAATTTTTACCCTGGGTACTGCCCTTCCTTTCTCTGTCCATCAGTTTTTCTTCCCTGGTTCTTGGAGGGTCAGATCGATTGATCAGGTATGTATGAATGCACATGCATATGATTTTGTTGCCTTTCTGTATGTCTGTCTATGTTAAGTGTTTAAATATTGAAGTCAGATTGAAATCAGAATTAAAGGTAAGTAATAAGTACTCCAAAAATTTTTTTAAAGTTTGACTGTTTTTTGGAGCTTATGAAGAGTTGTAAAATTAGAGCATGAAACCAAGGTAAAAATTGTTAAAGATTGGTGTAAAAGATTCATGATTTGAAATATCTAAAGTATAAGAACTATTAAAGTTAATTAAAAAGATGTTTTCCTCATGCTTTGTAAAAATGATACAAGTTTTTATTAGTACATTTTTTCTCTAAATGTTTATATTATAATTTTTGTTTGTATCTGCATTATACTGAGTTGTTAAAAAGAGAATTGAAATAATTTTACATAAAAATAGGTTCAAAATTTATTGGTTTAGTTCAAAACATAAGTTTTAAGAGAAAACAGGTTTATTATATAAGACTGGATGATATTCCATGCATATTTTATCCGGACATCTGTGAAGTTTGAGAAAGAGGAAGTTTCTAATTTGGCTTATGGATGCTGGCGATTCTTCTTTGTCTATGAAAGAAGAATCTGATAACGAGAGTGTTTCGGCAGTTACTGATTGTAGAAAAAGCTGGACTGTGAAGTCCGTCCAAAAATGGCATGAAAGCGTTGTTTTTGTTTAGAGACTTATTGGTCTTTTTGACAAATGTCTCTGAATGAGGACTGGAACTGATATATTGCTTAATGTGTGTAAACTCTGTATTGTAAAATGAAAAACAATTTCTGTAGAATAAGGTTTTCTTGAGGTATTACTAGAAGGATTTGTGAAAATGTTTGTATTGTTTATTACTGGTCATTTTAAGCAAAAAAGGGGGAAATGCTGGTGTACACATCCCATAATTTCAGGCCTAGCTAGGCTTGGAAGTAAAGTAAAAAAAAAAATCGTTTTTTCTGTTGCTGTAACTTTAATGGACCATACTAACGGCTGTAACTGACTTTGATACTGTTTCCGTTGATGAAGTTAATTTGCATATTCTGCCTATGTGGCTGAATATCATTGGTTAAAACATCAACCTAGTTAATAAAAGGGGACTGAACAGGCTGCTCTCCAGCAGGCCACAACACAAAAAACTCTGGAGACAGTTATGTGATCCTCCCAGAAAACGTATATTTCTTTCGCGTGCATATCTTAAATGCCTCAGACTGTCTGACCAAACCTTACAGCAACATTATTGCAACACATGGTGCCCAATGCAGCTGGAGTGATAGCACAGCAGGTAGGGCGTTTGCCTTGCACGAGGCCGACCCAGGTTCGATTCCCAGCATCCCATATGGTCCCCTGAGCACCGCCAGGGGTAATTCCTGACTGCAGAGCCAGGAGTAACCCCTGTGCATCGCTGGGTGAGACGAAAGAGAGAAAAGAAAGAAAGAGAAAAGAAAGAAAGAGAAAAGAAAGAAAGAGAGAAAAGAAAGAAAGAGTGTAGAAAGGAAGAAGAAGAAAAAGAAAGGGATTAAAGAAATATAGAGAAAATAGAAAGGTAGAGAAACAAAAAGAGAAAGAAAGGGAACAAAGATAAGCAGGAATTAAGAAAAAAAGGAAAAAGAAGAAAAGGAGAAAGAAAGGGAGAAAGAAATAAAGAATAAATAAAGGAAGAAAAGGGAAAAAGGGCAATGGGTAATTCTGTAACATCTCAGCAGGATGCCTATGTTGACACTTTGAACTCTAACAAAAGCAGCTGGTCTGCCTTTAAAGGAACAGATAATAAGATGCCTCCTTGAGAGAATACAAAAGTACTGTCATTGGTTTAAGTCAAAAAATATGGAAAATTTCAATTTAGATTTATGGATAAAAGTAGGGAGAGAATTGTGTTATGCACAGGAAAACGATATTTACATTCAAGCCTAGCTAGGCCTGAGATTCTGGGATGTTGTACACCAACAACCAGGGAAAATGGGCTAGGAAGACTGGGTCAATGGTTGAACTCAACCACAGATGTGTGTGGGGCAGAGGGTATGCAAGAAAGAGAAGAGGCCAGTATGACAGTAATTGTTGGGAATGATCACATTGGACAAACATTGAGTGTTGAAGGTAGATAAGGGGATATTCTTGATAACCTTCAGTATCAATATTGCAAACACAATTCCCTAAAGCAGAGAGACAGACAGAGAGGCAGAGACGGAAAGAAGAAAAATGCCTGCCTTAAGGCAGGCAGAGTGTGGGGGGTGGGGTGATGGGAGGGAACATGGGAACACTAATGCTGGGAAATGCACACTGGTGGAGGGATGGGTGTTGAAACAGTATACGACTGAAACCTACTCATGAGCAACTACCATGAAACACTACCATGGACAGTACTGTAAAACAGTAAACCATAATGGCTACATAAAAAGATATTTTAAGATATAAACTAACTAGTTAGAGCCTTTTCCATTCTTGCCAATTGGCATCAAATTCCTATGATTACCATGCTTTCATTAGCTAAAACGTCATTTATTGCTTGTATTCAAGTTGTATTCAAGTTTAATGACATACAAAACTCAAGTTGGCTACTTTGGATGTCAATATTTCTCTATACATCACTTGTGTCTAAACGGACTTATCAATAAAAAAGCAATAAATATCAGTAAAATGGGCAAAGGACCATCAATTCAAAAAAGGTTCAGTGAAAATTAAAAGTATTTAAATTCAAAAATAAACAGAAAAATTAAAATATGGACTGGATCCCTTTTGTACAGTCATCAGACCAGCCCCCAAATGAAGAATGTCCAGAGGTGGATGGCATGGAGAATCAATGGTTTCATAAGCAGTTAAACTAGCACAAATATCTTGATGACAACTAAATTTTCTTAACGACACTTTCTTCAGCCCAGAAAATCCATTTCTAAATATCTATTAAACAGACCAATCTGCCCACATTCACAAGCCAGTGTGCTGTACTAATACATGTGACAAAAAGAAAAATAAAAACATATTTCTTACAGTATAGTGATTCTTACAGTATAGTGAAGGTGCTATTGATGTTGGGCCTTGGCACAAGCATCCTAAAAGACACTTCTCTGGACTGAGACCGGTACAGGAGAGGGTATTCTTTGTGCAGGTAAAGAGCTCACATATGTTGAAGGTCATGGGTACATTCTGTTCCAGTTGCTCAGGAAAATCTACATGTGCCTTTTCTGAAGTAGATTGTACACACGGCAGAGCAGAAGAGTGAGACAGGGAAGAATGAGCTGTCCTTGATGTTTCTGGTTGTGGAGTTTCGTCCAAAGATACAGATGTGTGTTCACCCAGATCTGTGTGCTGATACTGACGCTGTTCTGACGGTAATCGCTATGTGGGGGTTGTTGGAGTGGTACTTGTTGAAATGTTACCTCAGCTTTCTTTGGGGCCTTTGCAGACTGACCTGGACTCTCTTGCACCTTGGAGATGTAACTGAACTGCCTTTAGTAAGAGTAACATCCTTGTTTGTAGGTAGATATGTGACTTTACTCAGGTTTGAATGAGGACTCAGAGACAGTGTGATAGGTGTCCATTTGAGTGTTCTGTAGCGCTGGTACTTGTCAGGGTTGTCGAGGGTTTAGTCTTCAGCGTGCATACTGGAGTTACAGTCAAATATTGATTTGAACCCCCAGACTGGGTAGAGCTGAAACTTTAGTTGAGCCAGATTGAATGAGTCTGCACATGCCCTGATGGTTTTGTCACAGTGTGCTCTGTGGGAGTGGTAGTCTTCTTCAGGGTCGCAGAACCTTTGCTCTTCCTACTTGGTTCTGCCGTGATAGTCGTGACATGGGCTGATGATGGATGCTGAGTTGATGCTGAAACTGTTTGTTCCAAATGCTCTGGAGCCTGAGGCAAAAGGATATCAGTTGGTAGCTCTGAAAGCTGGGTGAGGGTCTCCTGCATAGGTGAAGAAATTTCCATTTCCTCAGCAGGTTCCTTGTCTGGTGAAAGCTGAGTTTGAGTCTGTCCTGAATGTAGAACTACCCTCTCACTCTGGAACATCTGTGTTTCTGAAATGATTGAAGATACAATCTGCCTGCCAGATAATTCCATGTTCTCAGAGAGGCCTGGAAATGAAGCCAGGACCTCCAGAGATGGAGATGATTCATCCTCCTGGGGAGATCCAGGAAACAGAGTTGGGTTCTCCTGGGAGCCTGGAGATTGCACTTGGCTCTTTTGGGGAACAGAGTATGATAACTATCTTCTCAGCTGTAGTCGAGGTTAAAGGTTCCATATTATAAATGGGGGTTGAGTGTGTTGTAGCTTGCTGCCCACATGGAGAATGCCCTGCTACTGTACTGGGGTGTACTGTTATGGCAACAACCACGTTGGCAGGTTCAATCACGACACTGGGGATGTGTGAAGGTGAAGCGTGAGGGGGCCCTGGTGAAACTGTCATCTTCTGATTCTCCAGAGTCTGGATTGGGAACGCTTCGTAAGTCTGAGCTGGAGAGTCTGGAGTCTTAGGAGAGGTGCCTGGCTGAGTCAAAGAAATGACTACCTCAAGATGTTCAGGAATCTTAAGCACGATGTCCTGCTGGGTTGCGGAAGATAAACCAGTTTTAGTGGTCTCAGACTTGTTACTTTCAGATTTCTTACAATGAGCCTTATACCTCTTTGCAGCCTGAGGTAGCAACTGATAACTTTTGGAAATTTTAGGTGTTGATAAAGAAAACTTGGATGACAGGGAGCCAGTTCCAGATAGAGGGTGGAGCAGATCCCCTTGAGTGGTTATGAAGGTAATCATGAAGGTTCTCTACAGGCTGGGACGATTCTTGCTCCATAGTAGAAAAGCTTCTCTCTGGGTGCTCTGGTCCTTAAGTCTGCACTTCATGTAGGACAGAAGGTTCCCCGAGCGCCGTGAGGTCGGTGCTTTCATATGATGAAAATGTAGTCTTTGTCCTGGCTCAAAACCTGGCTCAGAACCTGATGCCCATCAGGTACAGAACTCAGCCCCCCATATCCCATGTGTGGGATAGCTTCTTGTTCCCTGAAGGCTCACTTGTCGGTGAGCCTCTAGATGCGCTCCATGAGGAATGGAGTCAGGGATCAGAGACACCTTTAGCTGCACTGTCAGGGAATCCTCCAGACAACCGTGAAAACCTGATGTGCTGCTTCTAAGGTTCTCTTGAACAAGCTCCCTTTCTACCCCAGGGCTCAAATCTTGTCCCTGCACACCAGAATTTAATCTGTGGGGACTCTGGGTGGGAGAAATGGTAACTGTATCAGGGCAGGGAATATCCAAGGCAGTGCTCCCTGCCATGGCCTGCTGCAGTGAATCTACTTCCTGGAACTTTGATGCTACACGTTGTGGAGAAGGGAATGTCTACAGCTGGGAATGTCCCCTGATTTTGTGGGGCCTGGGGCCGGCCCCACTGTAAGTTTCCCAAATTGGGGTCACCAGCCACGCCAAGATGGGAGGGACAATCTCTGGCCCAATGGATGTTTTCCCTTACGCCATCATGGACGAGGTCCAGGTGGTGTTCTCACAGTGGCACTGTTTGGAGGTGCCCTGCAGTCCTTATGGAAGTGGCCTGATCTGCCACAATTAAAACATTTGCCCTGATATGTCCTCTGTATGGCACAGGCCTCAACAGCATTCATAGGTGCCTGGTGCTTGATAGAACCAACATTCCCACATGCCTTCAAGTACCCCATAATGTCCTCCTCCTCCTCCTTAATGGGGCACAGCATGGCCTGGCAATCCTCATTAGCATCTTCAAAGGCCAGTTCTTTTGACAGAAGCTCCTGAGTTTCCTTACCCTTCACCTGCTTTTCTATGGCTTCCATCAACCTCCCTGTGAAGTCTGCATAGGGTTCTGAGGCACCCTGAATAATCTTAGTATAGCTTCCCTTCAATTCTGCATCTGCATCAATCTTCTCCCAGGCCCACAAACATGAGTCAAAACAGCACGAAGCAAGGTGACTTGCTCTTTAAGGTCCTGCCATTTCCTTTCACCTATTAACATCTCATAAATCAATTTAATCCCTGACAATTTTCATCCGGCATGGCCTAGGCTCTGGAGTTTTGCTTTGGCCTCCTCACTGAGCCACGTCCTCCATTGCATATACTGAGAAGGGCTTAAGCAAGTCTTAGCAACCACATGAAAAGCTTGTGGTACCCAATGAGCCTTTTTACTCCAGCCTGTCAGATATTCCTTATAGTATGGAGATGTAGGTCCATATGAGACACAGGCCTTTTTGAAATTACTGAGTGAGTCCATTCTTAACCCTTCCTAAGATGGAGACTGATTATCCTCCATCTGGATCGGAAAAAAGAGACGGAGCTCATGGGGTCTGGGTGGGATCGACCATTTACGGTCGAGAGGTCTCAGCTGTCAGCTCCTATTGGGAGCATGTCCCAAGCTACCAGGAGTCACTTGGTTGAAGAGCGGCAGCTCCTGCGAGAAGCCTTCTCTACCATGCCGCTCTCAGACTCAGAATCTGAGCAACTGGTAGCTGGCTCATCTTACCCATCACTTTCCTCTGAATCACTAGAAATGGAGTCACACCAGGGAGGTGGTCGTCTCTCTGGCTTAACATCAGTAGGGTACGTTAACTCATGAGTGGCAGAGAGACAGTTCATTTGGCTGATGATGCAGTAAAGACTGCGCTTTCAGACCTGACTCTGAAGACTGAGCTTCCATCTCCTGAGGAACTGAAGACCCCCTTTCTTCAGGAGCCAATGTAGGCTGAACTAGGATTTCTGGCAGGACTGAAGCAGTATCACCCTCTTCAGGGGTACTGGACAGCAAATCTGAGTCTGGAACTAAAGGTTTCGATTCCTCGGGAAATCCTGGAAGTGCAGCTGGGGTCTGTTGTGTGCTTGCTGAAACTTCAGCTTCCAGGGCCTTAAAGGGAAGCTGTTCTAGCTCTTCAGAGGGTTCTGGATGCTGGGACTGGGGTGAAAAGGATTCAGTCTTGTGAGGGATCTGTTTCTCTGAATCTCCCAGTACATCCAAGGGTTCTCTCCCCTCGGGATAAAAGATATCCATACCGGAATCTAAGTCCTCATCCTGCATCTGTTGTGGTTGATGATGAGGTCTCTTAGATTTTCTGGGAGTTCCAACTGTTAAGTTAAAAGAAATTATATTGGGTTAAAGCCCACTCTTGACCTTTGTAACCTCACTTTGTTCTGTTTCTGTAACCATGCTTATGACCCTGAACTGTATATAATAATGTACTATGCCTGGGTGCTGTCACATACATCCTGACATCTGCCTGTCGGTTGGGCTGGAATTCACGTACGTGCCTAAAAGATAGGGACCCGCCCACAGAAGGAGTTGCTGAGAACAAGGAGCCCAGATAGTGACTCCGGTCCCACGGCCCAGCTGATAGTGAATCCGGCCCAGTAGATAGTGACTCTGGTCCCACGGCCCAGTAGATAGTGACTCCAGCCCCTGACACAGAGCCCAGATAGTGACTCCGGTCCCAGGGCTCTACAGATAGTAGCTCCTGACCGTCTCTGCTTCTTGCGGCTCTGGACCCAACACAACAATTTCAGCAGCATGGTGATGGCCAACTAGACCCTCCCTCCTGTTTTCAGGAGAAATAATGAAGTTTAGTAGTTTTGGAACCTGTCCACCTAGAGGTGGAGCAGGCATTTCAGATGTGTGATCTTCAGGTTGACCTAGACCTATAGTTGGACTTGTACTTGCCCCTCTGGAGACAAAGCTAGAAGTGGACTCTGATCCTGAGTCCATCATATCATTGGATCAAATGGGAGCCTCTGATGTGTTGCTGGCTTGTCATTCAAACCCTGGTGTGGAAGGGCAAATCGATGGGATGCAGAGGGCAACCCTTTACCTGAGTATTCATGCAGGATGGGAATGAAACCTTTAAACTTCTGTGGCGGTAACAACATCTGGCGAACAGTCGGGGTGAAATGTTGAAAAAACCCGGTCTTGACCCGTGGTTGAAGGGCATGAAGCGATTCAGGTGCAGGAGCACGGGAAGGTGAAATCCAGGGCTTGGGGGTGGAGGGGTCAGGGATCAGCGGGACTGGGTGCAGGACCTGCTTCATGATCGGAGATCCCTGCACAAGCAGCCACATTGGTGGCCACAAGAGTAGACACAGGACATATAGCCGTTGCCAGGACATGACACTCGGATTAACTCGAGAGCCATGGTCCGAGCCACTAGGGCGCGGGCGTCCGGACCTGAGCCCAGCCATTGTGGCAGCCAGGAGATCCGTGGCACCCTTAGGCACTGAGGACCTTAGCAACAGCACACCCTTAGCAACCCCGCGCCCCTCCCCCACAGCCCCTTTATGCTGCCTTTATTGGGGAACCAGCAGGACCCAGAAAGGCACTTGAAAGGCACCAAAGACGTCCAATCAGGTCCTCTTCCCACCTTCTCCGCCCACCCCCAGCCTCCCCTGCCAGCCAAACAGGACTGGGACTGCTAACTACTCTGGGCCTAGCCCTGTGGTGGGGGTGGGGAGGGGAAGGAACAGTGTGTCCCCCATTGGGCACACTGGCGAATTCAACAGTACTAGTCCAGTTGTGGTGGTCTTGGTGCGTCCTCCTCACTACTGAAATCCGAGACACATTCTTCCTCCCCTGGGCCATCCTGCTTCCAAGAAAGCTAGCTGACCTGCAAAAGGAGCACTACTTAGGATGGATGGGGGTTCCCAAATGTTCTCATTTCCTTTAAACTCTCAGTATCTCTGATTAATACTCTCCTAGAGAGGAGATAGCATGGAACCACTGACCCAAAATTTTCTGAAGGAGGGCTCTGGGGCCATAGACAGTTTATTCTGGGAGAGCGACCTTAAACAAATGAACAGTCATATACACTCATTTACACTGGCCTGGGGCAAATCCCCCTTTCTTGCATGGAGCTCAACATTAATTCATAGAGAAAAAGTAGCAAGCCCCTTTCTAGAGGGCTGCCTGCCTTTCTAGCACTCTTGGAGAGACCACTGAAGACCTTAACCTCAGAATGTAACAAGGCTCCCTTGCAATACTGTGACTCGCACCCATTTAACTTTCTTCACAGTCCTTCTTCTCATGGATTTCAGTTCTCATTATCTCAGACTTCTAGAATATACATTCCATGAGAAGGGGCTTCCTCCCAGTTCTAGTTGAGTAGAGAGCTTTGAATGGAGTTGGTTCCAAGAGTGTCCTCATTTAGGGGTGGATGTTAGTTTTCTGAATTCTTTGGCATTAGTACTAAATGTCTTCTCACATTTCATAATAAGGTGGACGTTTTTTGTTTGTTTGGGGGCCACACCTGGAGGTGTTTGAGGTTTCTCCTGGCAGTGCTCCGGAGGCCATGCAGTGCCAGGTATCAAACCCAGGTCTCCCTCACGCACAGTCCATGCTCCAGCCTGTATAACTATGTCTCAGGCTCCTGAGCTAGTCTTGTTAAGGTCCAAGTATAGGTGTTTGAAGTTTTCTTGATGTGTTTGTTTTAAACTATTTGAAAAATTATTTTGCACAACTAGATCAAGAGTTCAAAAGACTGAGCACATGCTTTGCAGGAGAAAGGTTTGAATTTGATTCCTACCATCACCTGGTCCTCTGAGCACTTTGACAAGTGATTATAACAAAGAGCCAGGCCGGGTAATTTCTGATCAGTGCCAAGTGTGAGCCACGCTACCTACTCCACAAATAAAAATTATTTTACAAACAAAATAATATTTTTAAAAAGAGGAACACAACACCTTTTCTCTCCCTTTCTTTTCCTAAATTTGAAAATACATTTTCTGATTTTGAGCCACATTAATTACATATGTCCAACTCCAAATTTAATCCCAATGGTATGAAACACATTTTTCCACCCACTCCCACCCCTCTGCACCCAGCCCCTCCTTCCGCCATCACTAGAACACACACAGTTAAATAGTGCATTTATATTTTCTCCTGGAAATTAGCAAATTAATTCCTAATTTGGAATATGGTGCACTTGTTTAAGAGAAACGTTCTTTCATAAAATGTTTCATACAAGATATATATGAGATGCTGAGCTCTAGGTATTGTATCTTACTTGAAAAAAAATGTAACTTTTCAAATGCTGCAACATAATCACAATTAAGGCCAAAATCCCTAGATCCTGTTTAAGGGGATTTCAAAAAGGTATTTCTCTGACAGAACTCAGAGGGCACTTAAAACTCTCCAAATTTCAAATAAGAGTTTAGAACCAAGGGCCAGGACTTCAGGAAAACTTCAGAAATTCCCTCAAATAAAGTTTTAGAGTTCATATTTTTCTGGGGATGGTAGAATTGACTGCATATGCTAAAAACTTCCAAGGTCGGCTCATTATTATAAATTACAGCCATCCTCTGTATGTCATCCTTGTGTTTTTCTCTTCACAGACTTGAATTAAATCATGTAGTTCTGGCATCAGTGAGCTCCTCAAAAGGCCTATATTCCACAGGTATTTTACCACTTTCTGAAATAAAGTTAACAAGGATAAATTCAAAATTACTGTCTAAATTGGGTAGGGCATTTGCCTTGCACGAGGTCAACCCGGGTTCGATCCCCAGCATCCCATATGGTCCCCTGAACACAGCCAGGAGTAATTCCTGAGTGCAGAGCCAGGAGTAATCCCTGTGCATCGCCAGGTGTGACCCAAAAAGCAAAAATGAAAAATTACTGTCTAAAATGTTATTTCTATAAAGGTAGTATACAATGATACTGGTGTGTACTCCCGTTATACATCCAATAATTGTATTTTTAAAGCATAAAATAAGAGCATTTTCCTTTTCAATGCAGACATTAAGTTTGGTTCTTTTTGTTTCTCTGTTTTGAAGTCAGACTCGATGGTGCTCAGGGATTATACCCACTTCGTACTTGGGAGTCACTCCTAGCAATGCCATGCTGAGCTGGAACTGAAACTATGCTTCCTGCATGCCAAGAATGTGCCCAGTCTGCTGAGCTATCTGTCCAACCCACTGCTTCTTTTATTTCTTTATATTTTGGGTGTGGGGATCATATCTTCTGGTACTCAGGGGCTATTGCTGGCTCTGTGCTCCCTGGTGGTGCTAGAGGTGACCATATGCCATGGCAGGGATGTGCAAGGCAGGTGCCTTGGCTCCAGTACCATCTTCTTAAGCCCCATTGGTTCTTAAATGTTCTTATAGTTGACAGAAATTCTACCAACTGACCAAAGAAGTCACTTTTCCTAGAAGAATGACCCAGACTGGAAGGCTGAAGTCAACTCCGGGTCTACTCGTGTAAGTAAATAAGGTCTCTGACAACTTAAAATTTCTGTCTCTAAGACTGCAGGGCTATAGAGCAAGGAGAGCAATTCTGTTTGTGGATTCTCTACTGATTCTTCAGTTTCCTTCTGGCGCAGCTGGCAATATTCATAACACTATTAAATTTCATAAGAGGAGAAAATTTTAAAATCTTAAATAGTATGGCCATTATTTGTTTTTGTTTGGGATCACACCCAGCAGTGTTTAGAGTCTTCTCCCGAGCTGGGTACTTGGGGGTGCTCCTGGATACCCATGTGTTGCCAGGAATCCAACCTTGGCCTTCCACATGCACAGCATGTGCACTACGTCTCTCAGCTGTTTCCTGGCCCCAGCAGAATCACAGTGAAGATTCACAATACATAGTTGGTTGTCATATAAAATCACAACCACTCAATATGTCAGTGCTGAAAACCAACCCTGAACTGATGCCAGTTGAGTTTCCTGTTCAGTAGGAAAACAGTAGCAATAATTAGAATATTTTGTCTGTTACTAAATTCTAGGTAAGTTTTTAAAATATTATTTATTAATTTTTATTATTTGATGTCTTTATTTTCTTGTTTTTAATGAATCACTGTGAGGTACAATAGTTACAGACGAACAAACTTTCATGCTTATGTTTCAGCCATAGAATGACTGAGTACCCATTCCTCCACCAGTGCCCATCCTCCACTGCCAATGTTCCCAGTATCCCTCCATGACCCCCCTCCTCCCACTCTGGTAGGTACATTCCCTTTTACTCTCTTCCTTTGGGTGTTGTGGTTAGCAATATAGGCATTAAGTGGCCATCATTTTCGGTCTGTAGTCTACCTCCAGCACACATCTCCCATCCCAAATGGGCCCTCCAAGCATTCTTGACTTGGTGGTCCCTTCTCTATCTGAGCTGTCTCACATGCACCAGCATGTGAGGCTAGCATCCAAGCTGTGGAGCAATCCTCCTGGTCTCATTCTCTACTATCCTTGGGTGCTAGTCTCCCACTGTTACTTTATATTCCACAAATGTAAGCGTTAAGTATTTACTTTTACAATATTGCCCATAAGGTCAACTAAATTAAAAGTATATTTTTTCAGAAAACTGTAGCTTAGAAATACCTTCGCATATCTGTTTAGAAGACCTACAGTTACATTTAAAAACTGAGACAGAGGGGCCAGAGTAATATTACAGTGGATAGTACATTCGCCCTGCATGAAGCCAACCCAGGTTGAGTGCCGGAATCCTATGTGGTTCCCCAAGTCCTGCTAGCAGTGGTCCCTGAACACAGAGCCAGGAGTCAGCCCTAAGCATCAGCAGGTGTGGCCCAAAACCCAGAAAAGTAAGGAGCACTGGAGTACTGTCATCCTGTTGTTCATCGATTTGCTTGAGCAGGCACCAGTAACATCTCCATTGTGAGATTTGTTGTTACTGTTTTTGGCATATCGAATATGCCACGGGTAGCTTGCCAGGCTCTGCTGTGCGGGCAGGATACTCTCAGTAGCTCACTGGGCTCTCCGAGAGGGACAGTGGAATCGAACCTGGGTCGGCCTCATGCAAGGGAAACACCCTATCCGCTGTGCTATTGCTCCAGTTCAAAGGCAGAAAAATGAACAGAGCTAGTACTTAAACAGGAGTCTGAAGTTTATAACCACTATACTATTCTGTTTTATTGACTAGCAATTGAGAAAGAAGAATTGGATCAAACACTCTACAATCTAAACTATTCTATATTTATACATTGGGGGTAATATTTACTGTAATTATTTTTCACAGGTTCCACAAAGAACAAATTTGAGACTTCTGAAAAGCATCTAGTGAATAAAAGAATAGGAAGTACTACTATTTCCATTATTTTCAATATAGGGCTGGAGCAATAGCAAAGCAGGTAGGGCATTTGCCTTGCACACGGCCAACCCGGGTTCGATTATTCCTTCCCTCTCAGAGAGCCCGGCAAGCTACTGAGAGTATCTGAACCACACGGCAGAGCCTGGCAAGCTAACCATGGCGCATTCAATATGCCAAAAACAGTAACAACAAATCTCAAAATGGAGATGTTACTGGTGCGTGCTCGAGCAAATCGATGAACAATGGGATGACAGTGCCACAGTGCATTTTCAATAAAATTGACTTCTCAAATTCAATTTATTTGCTCTTCAAATAAGAAAACTGCAGTACTTCAAGGACAACTGAGAAAAGTCTTACCTAAAACCACAATGAGCAGTTTCTGAAATGCATCTGACACAGCCTTTTGAATAGCAAACTTCTGAGTCGTAATTATGATCCTAAATCCAACCAAAACAAATAGATTTACAATATAAATCTATATTAACTGACTTAAATGAAGTCTAAAAAGAGAACTGGAGATGAAGCAATACTACAGCAGGTATGGACTCTGCCTTGTATGCAGTGGACCCATACTCTATCCCCGGAATCACATTTGGTTTCCCCTGCACTGCCAAAAGTAATTTCTGAGTGCAGAGCCAGGACTGCCAAAAGTAATTTCTGAGTTCGGAGCCAGGAGTAACCCCTGAGCATTGCTGGGTGTGACCCAAAACATTTTTAAAAATTAAAAATAAATAAATCACTGTATCACTGTCATCCCTTTGCTCATTGATTTGCTCCAGCGGGCACCAGTAATGTCTCCATTTTGAGACTTGTTACAGTTTTTGGCATATTGAATACACCACTGGTAGCTTGCCAGGCTCTGCTGTGCAGGAAATAAATGAATAAATGAATAAATGAATAAATAAATAGATAGATAGATAGATAGATAGATAAATAAAAAGAGAACTACATCATGATCTTAGTGAGTAAGGGAAGGCACCACACAATGTTAGGGTCGAGCAGATCTCTGCCAGTGGGAGGCGTGAAGGAACAAAACCGAAACTGCTCTTTCTGCAACAGCAAGGGGATTTATTCAGGCCAGTGTGCTGGGGCTCTCCCTCCGCTTTCACTCCTACGCAGAGGAGGGTTAGAGAGAGAGAAAGAGAGCCCCGTATACAGAGTTCAGACTCTTTTTATACACCTTAGTAAATAAGATTACTTTGATCATTATTCTCATTTTTCCCATTTTTCCAAGGTAACTTTGATCAACATCTTCATTTTTCCCAGGTCACTTAGATCAACATCCTCATTTTTTGGGATCAAGGGGGGTCATCAGTGACATTCTGCTTTGCTAGAGAAAATTTCGCCATATGTCCGTGCCTTTCCTGGACATTACCAGGCATCTGGGCAGTTTCATTTCCTGAAACAGGTCCTTGTTTTGTGTAGCTTAGGTCATACTGTAAGGTATTGTTTTACAGAGAGTGATCAAGTAAGTTAGCAAGTTACAGAAGGCAATTTAGCAAGTTACAGAAAGCAATCAAGCAAGTTAGCAAAACATTAACCCTATCCTTTGCTGCTACATGGCCCATACTGCTCAACAAGGCTATGTCTCAAAGGCTCTGTGGTAGGTATATTCTGTCAGGGCTATTACCATACATTTTTGCTGTCTGATGTATTCTGTACATTCCTGAATAAGTGAACTAGATGGGAGAAATTAGTCAAGATCATGGCACAGAGCTCACACTGATTATGTATTTCAAATAGGCAAAGTGAAGCTAGACACCTACAGATTACACTACTATAAACTAGGAAGTTGACATGCCTCACACCACTAATATTCCAAGAGCAGTACACCACAGTTGATGGGGTTTGAAGTAGGAGGCAACCAATCTTAGAGGGAAATACATTTTTACAGAGGGAAATACATTTTACATTTTACACAAGGCTCAACCTTTCACAACATATCAATAATCTCTTATTGTAGGGCTTAATGGTCCCTGAGGGAAATACAGCAATCTTCACATACTTTCCTCTAAGGAAACTTTTTTGGAGCATATTCAACAGTTGATTCAGAGCAAACAATACAAAATAAATTCTTTCTTTCTGCTTTGGGGCTGGAGTTCGGGATCGGGATGGAAACACCCAAAATACGGTGGTAGGAAGGAGCTTGAGAAAGGGTTGGTAGTGGCATAGATGAGCTGGTCTCTCCCTAAGATCCACCTACAAGAGTCTGTTCCAGTTCTTTCACTAACAGCCCTGCCTTTGACTGAATACCCTAAGCCTACGTGCCACAGATTCTGGGGGAAAAAACATTTATATTAGTTTATTTCGTTATCTAGATGAAGAATTTGCTGGGATAACAGAAGATTACACATGATCTATACTTGAAAGATACTTTGGAACAAAGAAGATTATTACTCCAAATAGGAGAAACACTGTTCCCATCTCCATACCCCTAAGCTTCTTGGTAGGAAGACAGCTCTAAAATTGTGAAGTTCAAGGTTCTGTCAGAGTGACAGAACAGCAGGTAGGGCACTTGCCAACCCAGGCTTGATCTCCAGCATCCCACAGAGTCCTCTGAGCACCTCCAGGAGTGATTTCGAGTGCTGAGCAAGGAGTATCATCAGGTGTCCCTAGCACCTCCCCTCCCAAAAAACAACAAATGGTTCTGTGGTTACTACCTAAGATTTGAACAAGTATTGTTAAAAACATCTGCCCAAGGCTTTAGCAGCTTAGCAAGGAAAGGGCTTTTTCTGATGTCTGAAAATGTGATGAGAGAGAGAGCGAGAGAATGAATTCTTACCCACACCCCCATTCCAGTCCCCACAGAGACCTTCCAGTTTATCCAAAATCTCCTTGGCTATGCCAACTCCAGGGCTCTTGCAATCAAAGGGTGACAATACCACCTCTAAAGCACAGAAGATCTTCATGCTTTGCTTCTGAAGTGGTGCCACAATATCTTCATTTTCCCTTTCTTCGAGGTCAGAAAGATCCTGAAGCTGGATTTTAGATTGAAGGTCCTTCTGAACATCTCAATGTAGACTTTAAAATGTTTAGAGATAAAAATGAAACTCCAGCAATCCAGGCTAACACTTGAAGTAGCCTGTGACTTCAACATTAAGCAAAACTTTCCATGAACTACACCAACCATGCACATGCAGAGCACACAAGTGTTGTAGAATATGGACAACACCGTCAATTCACTGAGATCTTTACTGATTCTGGGGTGTGACCGAGGCTCAGACACTTTCACTTAGACAACTCTCATCTGCCAGGTCTGTCGGTCCACAGGGCCTGCTGGGGTCACAACCCACAGTGCTGTGGAGTCGTGCAGTACTCAGGACAAAAGCCAGGGCCTTGAACACGGTGGGCACAGGCTCTGCACTTGAACTCTCTCCACTTCCTACCCTGACAATCCTTTCAGACCATCCATTGAAACCAAAATAGTAGCTTGCCAGTTCCTGGCATTGGGAGCTGTTTAGGGCAAGGGCACGATGTTGAACTGCTTTATGTCTGCTGAGATGAACCTAATGACATAAGACACATACTCGAGGATAGGAACGAATTGCCACAGAGATCTAATTCAGCCGACCCAAGGCTTCTCAACACAAGTTTCATAAGATGGCTGTGAAAAGCAAATTGTACAAACTTTGGTGGTTGCTCTTGTTTCAGACCCATACTCAGCAATAATCAGTTACTCGTAGCTCTGTGCTCTGGGATCATTCCAGGTGGTGGTTGGGGCAATCATATGTGCTCCTGGGTATAGGTATGTATAGGGCATAGAGCAGGGACTGAAGCAGGCGTTGAGCCTGCAGAGGAGCAGCAGAGTCTATGGTCACCACGGAGGGGTGTTCTCATGTCCGTGAAGGCGCAGGCAAGGAGGAAAGGATGGGGAGTGAGAATGACCAGCAAGATGAGGTGTGAGAAGCCAGTTCAGGGAGCCAATCAGAGAAGACTTAGAATTATCAAGTGAAAGTTTTGTAAAAGAATAATCCTCATTCATATATTCAGAGGCATGGGAAGTGGTGGGGGCGTGCACGGGAAAACAGCAGAGAGGGGGACCCCTAGGTTCTTATCCCCATCCCCTCCACACCCAACAAATGGGCCAGACAAAAGAATGGGACCAAAATGAGGCCCAAGCGAGATGGAATTCAGGAGCTGGAGACTGTGGAGCCGGGGTGCACGCAAAGGGAAGAAAGTTTACAGTGGGAAACTGGGGCTGGGCATCGGGGACGGCTGGCTTAAGACAGAGCGATGACACTGGCCGCGAGTCCCTCCAGCCAACAGGACTGTCAAGCACACACGTGGATCCCATCAAAGCCCAGAGGAGGCTGGGAACAGGCTCTCACCCTGTCAGCGAGTCTCTTACTGCAACCAGCCCTGGCGTTTCTGCAGCAGCAGCCCTGGGGGACCGGCCGTGCTGCCTGGATTCTGGGGGACACTCTACAAGGCTGCAGGAGGCTGGTGGGTGAGGGCGGCTAGCTGCCAGTGTAAGGTGCCCCCGCCCAGCACTGCTTCCTACGGGCCCCGGCCCCCGCCAAGTGCCGACCCACCTTCAGCGGAGAGGACTGGAAGAGCAGCTGCCAGCCGCAGGCCCCTTGGGCTGAGTGAGCGGCGAGCGCAGAATAAAATGACCGCTGTGCTGCAAAAGATACAGTGACCAGAATACAAAGACTATCCACAGAATGGGAAAGGATATTTACACAATACCCATCAGATAAGGGGTTGATATCAATGGTATATAAAGCACTGGTTGAACTCTACAAGAAGAAAACATCCAACCCCATCAAAAAATGGGGCGAAGAAATGAACAGAAACTTTACCAAGGAAGAAATATGAATGGCCAAAATTGCTTTTGGCAAAAAAGTGCACATGAAAAAGTGCTCTACATCACTAGGCATCAGAGAGATGCAGATCAAAACAACCACAAGATACCACCTCACACCACAGAGACTAGCACACATCCAAAAGAACAAAAGCAACCGCCGTTGGAGAGGATGTGGGGAGAACGGGACCCTTCTACACTGCTGGTGGGAATGCCAACTGTTTCAGCCCGTCTGGAAAACAATATGGACGACTCTCAAAAAATTAGAGGTTGAGCTCCCATTTGACCCAGCAATACCACTGTTGGGAATATATCCCAGAGAGGCAAAAAAGTATAATCAAAACGACATCTGCACATGTATGTTCATCGCAGCACTGTTTACAATAGCCAGAATCTGGAAAAAACCCGAATGCCCTAGAACGGATGACTGGCTGAAGAAACTTTGGTACATCCATACAATGGAATACTATGCAGCTGTTAGAAAAAAGGAGGTCATGAATTTTGTATTTAAGTGGATGGGCATGAAAAGTTTCATGCTAAGTGAAATGAGTCAGAAAGAGAGAGTCAGACGTAGAAAGATTGCACTCATCTGTGGAATATAGAATAACAGAGTGGGAGACTAACACCCAAGAATTGTAGAAATAAGTACCAGGAGGTTGACTCCATGGCTTGGAGGCTGGCCTCACATTCTGGGGAAAGGGCAACTCAGAGAAGGGATCACCAACTATAATGTAGTCGAAGGCCATGTGGGGGAAGGGAGTTGCGGGCTGAATGAGGGCTAGAGACTGAGCACAGTGGCCACTCAACACCTTTATTGCAAACCACAACAGCTAATTAGAGAGAGAGAACAGAAGGGAATGCCCTGCCACAGTGGCAGGGTGGGGTGGGGGGAGATGGGATTGGGGAGGGTGGGAGGGAGGCTAGGTTTACTGGTGGTGGAGAATGGGCACTGGTGAAGGGATGGGTTCCCGAACTTTGTATGAGGGAAGCATAAGCACAAAAGTGTATAAATCTGTAACTGTACCCTCACGGTGATTCTCTAATTAAAAATAAATAAATTAAAAAAAAAATGACCGCTGCGTAAAAACCCGGCGGGGCGGCCGAAGCATTGGCGAAGACGCGTACAGGAGGCCAAAGCGGGAGAAGGCTGCGGACAGAGAACGATGCGGGGCCGCTGAGGTCACCCACCGCAGAGTGCGCGGCCGAGGCCCACCCTCCCCGCACACGCCCCGGCCCCGCGCGGGGGGCCACATCCCCAGCACGCTGCACTCTGCAAGCCCCGGCTGCAGCAGCGTCGCACGGCCACGGCCACGGGGCCCGAGGTGCAGCAGGAGAAAGTGTCGCGGCGAGCTGACAGCCACGGTTCCCTTGGCACAGTGCAGGGCTCGGGGCCACGGTGGGAAGTCAGGGCTCGAGGCGCCTTTCCTGAAACACCCCGTCCTGCCCTCCGGACCCAGCTCACATGCAAGGCTTTGACCTTGGGGTCAGGGCTCAGCTCCCACACCAACAGGGTTTTGTCACTCTCGCTGGGAACCGTGAAAGGTACCACCTCAGCCCTCCTCGGCTTCACTGCATCTGCGCGCCCCAGTCCAAAGGTAAGAATAGTGTTCGGTGCACCCCCAGTCTAGAAAGTGAGTGGGAGAACAGGATTTTTAGTGTGCTGGGGATTAGAATCCTAACAGCATTCCCCCACTAAGATGGGGCAGATTCTGGGCCTTCCCAACATCTTTCATATTTTCTCGAGCCAGACTGAACAGGGCAGGCCATTTATGGATTTGATTCCATTTTTCTTCTGCAGAACAGGAGACCCAGAACTCTGCATTTCCAGAGACCAACTCCGGTCCTGCTTTAAAGTAGTTTATAAGGTTAACCCGTGGTTCCCAGATGAAGGAACTCTAGAAACCAAGACTTGGAAAAAAGTTAAGAATAATGCCTACAAGGCATCTAAGGAAGGGACTAAGATCCCTGTGGGATTCTGGATTACATGGGAGATTGTTAATTCTATTCTCCTGTTTTTGAAAAGTACAATTGATGTGGAGGAGAATATTATAAATAATACGACCTCAGCTCCTTCCACACCTAAGTCTCAAAAGGGTTTTCATAGTAAAAATATTTCTGAGGCTGGTGAATATAGCTCTACTTCCAGTGCATCAGATGAAAGTGATGCGGGTTATGAGTCTGCTACCACTTACTCAGATTCTGAGTCCGAGAGGGACTCCAGACCACTTGGGACATGCTTCCAATCGCCCAGTCCAGGCAGAGAAGCAGCAGCATCCATCTTATCGCAGGTTAAGGATGGATTCTCTCAGTCATTTCAAAAAGGCCTGTGTCTCATATGGGCCTACATCTTCATACTGTAGGGAGTATCTTACAGACTGGAGCAAAAAGGCCTACTGAGTATCTCAAGATTTTCATGTGGTTTCTAAGACTTGCTTAACCCCTTCTCAGTACTTGGAGTGGAGAATGTGGCTCAGTGATGAGGCCAAGGCAAAGCTTCAAGGCCTAGGCCATGCTGGACAAAACTTTTCAGGAATTAAGTTGATTGATGAGATGTTAATTGGTAAAGGGAAATGGCGTGACCCAGAATGGCAAGTCACCTTGCCGTGTGCTGTTTTTGCTCATGTCCATGATGCAGCCCTGCGTGCATGGGAGAAGGCTGATGCAGATACCGATTTTATTTTTTTTGCTTTTTGGGTCACATCCAGCAATGCTCAGGGGTCACTCCTGGCTCTGCACTCAGGAATTACCCCTGGCCGTGCTCAGGGGATCATATGCGATGCTGGGAATCGAACCTGGGTCAGCCGCATGCAAGGCAAACGCCCTGCCCACTGTGCTATCACTCCAGCCCCAGATGCAGAATTTAAGGGAAGTTTTACAAAGATTTTCCAGAGAGCCTCAGAACCTTATGCAGATTTCATAGGAAGGTTGATGAAAGCCATTGAAATGCAGGTTAAGGACAAGGAAACTCAGGAGCTGTTGACTAAACTATAGGCCTTTGTTTTTTTTTTTTTGTTTTTTTTTTTTTTGGTTTTTGGGTCACACCCGGCGATGCACAGGGGTTACTCCTGGCTCATGCACTCAGGAATTACTCCTGGCGGTGCTCGGGGGACCATATGGGATGCTGGGATTCGAACCCGGGTCGGCCGCGTGCAAGGCAAACGCCCTACCCACTGTGCTATTGCTCCAGCCCCTAAACTATAGGCCTTTGAAAATGCCAGTGAGGATCACCAGGCTGTTCTGCGCCCTATTAAGGAGAAGGAAGACATAATGGGATACTTGAAAGCATGCTGGAATGTTGATTCTGTTAAACATATGGTGCAGGTCTATGCCTTACAGAGACAAGCTCAGAAAAAATGTTTTAATTGTGGAAAACCAGGCCACTTTTGTAAAGATTGCAGAACGCCCCCCATCCGTGCTACTGTGAGAGCACGTCCTGGGCCCTGTCCCCGGTGTAAGAGGGGAAATCATTGGGCCAGAGATTGTCGCTTTAATTTTGATGCAGTGGGTGACCCCAACTCGGGACACCTGCAAGGGGGCCAGAGTCAGGCCCCACAAAATCTGGGAATGTTCTCAGTTTCAGCCCCTCTTCCCAGTGTGTAGTTTCAGAGCTCCAATCAGTATAATTGCTACAGCCAGTGACGGCAGGAAGCGCAGCGTTGGATATTTCCTGCCCCAGTACAGTTACTACAACCCCTTTTCAATAAGCCCACCACCTCTGCATTTTCAGTGGACATATGGAATGTTAAATCAAATACAAAAAGGAGGTATTTTCTCAATTGAATGTAGCAGGAAAACTTCTCATTCAAGGAAAAGGCTATGCTTTCGTTTCAACAGATGATAACCCCACTGAGAAACTTTGGATCCCATTATGTTTCATCAGAAGTAGAATTCATCCACCTGATTTGGATCTCAGACCTCTAGAGACTCACAACCCTTCAAATTCCAGCTCCAAGCTGGAAATCACAAGGAAAGAAGATGAGCCAGCGTCAGAGGACCTGAAGAAAAGGCCTCTTACTCCTTTAAAATAACATGAGATCACATTAAGAGCATCTCTTATACCCTCTTTTACAGGTTATGGATTGGACAACGCCACACTAAGTATCCTGAATTAACAGTATTTTACTTTTGCTCTTTCCTTGGAATTCACAGTTTCCTGAAGGAGAAAGGAATGGCTTTTAACAGGAACACCTTTTCATTTGTCTCTAGGATATCCATTTGTATTGGAGCTTCCCTCTGACTCTTTCTATTCACAGGCATGGAGACCAAACCTCAACTGTCAAAGCCTCTGATAACTTTAAAAAAGTGTTTTTTCTCAGACAAAAGCTAGGTTGCACCTCTAGGACTACCGAGGAACCTGACCAAAGAATGGCTGCATTCCCCTGCTGAAGTTCTCCTGCCAGGAGTTGTGATGCTCCTGTTCCAGTGCTCCCTGACTGATTCCTGAAATTTATCAGACTCCTAATAGCTGCTCCCCTGAGACTCATTGCTGCAACTACTACTGATGCTGTTATAGGAACAACTCTTCAATTTTGATCCAGACACTTCATTTCTTCAAAATGGGACTAAATGACTTATCATTGGTGACTCTTATCAGCACTGGAAAGTGCAGGACAATTGGACGCTTTACTACAAGCACTGCTCTGAGCCCAGGGTTGGACTGAAATCTTAGTGAAGAGCTAAGTGAAGAGCTAAATCTAAGTGAAGAGCTTGGTCATGGACAAATGCTGTCATGATCCGAACAGTGATAACTAGATTTGGACCCTGCCAGGGTTAGGAGTGATTAATCTAACCTGAGTGCTGTAGTCTGAGTCTGTGGCAAGATGTTGCCAGGAGAGCTGCCTTGCAAGCCTCAGTGTATCTCTTGCTATGTCCATACAAAAATAACTAGTATTAAGACGTGAATAAGTTCTTGGAGAAAGGAAAGGAGAAAAACACCTTAAGAGGTATTTTGCCTGCTGACAGTGGGGAAGGGCTTTGGAATGACCTTAGGTAGTATTGGCTTTGAACCTGAGAGCCCTCAGGAAGGGCTTTCTTATGTTGACTTTGCTACCTGGCTGTGTGTAGCCTAGGGGCAAGGGGAGAGAGAAAAAGAAGAGATGATAGAGGCTGCAGTAGATCCAGAGAGAGGGCAGAGCTAGGAGTGCAGGAGATGAGAAAGATGGAAGATTGAATAAACGGTAACTGATCGGCAACCAGCTTGGTCCTCCTTCTTCCTTCGCCTGTCCTTGGCCAACAGCCGTCCCGATCCAGCCCATACACAGCGGTTCCAGAGCACCAAATGCGGGCGGTGAGACAGAGCCTCCCTGAGAGCCCGTGAGTGCACATGCCCTTCAGCTTGCTCAGTTTTTTACACTTGAAAAAAGGATAATATAATCAGGGGTCAGAGCAATAGTACAGCAGGGAGAGTTAATTTATTTGCCTTGCATGCAGCTGATCAGATTCAATCCCTAGCATCCCATATGGTCTCCTGAGGACCACCAGGAGTAATTCCTGAGTGCAGAGCTAGAAGAAACCCCTGAGCATTGCCAGGTTTGGCCCCTCCCAAAAAACATAAAGGATAATATAACCAACGTTCTTCTTTTCTAAGACAAAAACTGATTGCATTAGTCAAGTGGGACTTCTCTACAATGCTAATAATTGTATTATAGAGAAGAATTATAAAAATGATTAATTCCTTTCAGTCTAAAGTTGTTTTACAAATGGAAAATCTTTAATCGTGGTCTTAATTTTATTCTTGTTTTTTCTGTTATGGAAACCTAGAAGTCTAGAAATTACCACATCATCATTTCTCATTTTATGGCTGCTGTAGTTAAAATTCAAAAGTAGGAACATGAGTGATTCAAGGCACATCCCAGTTTTATCAGGATTGATGGCTGCTACCTGTAGGACATGCCTCCATCAGTCCCTTTTCTGCAAATAGCCCTGTATTGTCCTTAAGCAGGTTTTATTCCATATTGGCACCTCCTAAGAAAATGAAATCAACAGTGGTAGGGGGCTTGCCTTGCATGTGACTGGCCTGGTTCGTTCCCCAGCATCCCATATGGTCTCCTGAGCACTGCCAGGAGTGATTCCTGAGTGCACAGACAAGAGTAACCCAACCCCTGAACATCACTGGGTGTGGTGCAAAAACAAAAAAATTAGATCCGGGGCTGGAGTGATAGCACAGAGGGTAGGGTGTTTGCCTTGCACGCGGCCGACCCGGGTTCAAATCCCAGCATCCCATATGGTCCCCTGAGTACCACCGGGAGTGATCCCTGAGTGCAGAACCAGGAGTAACCCCTGAGCATCGCTGGGTGTGACCCAAAAAGCAAGAAAAAAATAGATCCTGGGTAAGATAGATAGGACAGAGGGTAAAGTGCTTGCCTCGCATGTGGCCAACCCAACTCTGATCCTTGGAAGAGTATGTAAAATATAAAGGAACATGTTGGAAGCCCCCCACCCTCGTCTTTTTAGAAAGGATCATCCCTAATCATTAATGTTCCTGTTTTTGGTTGATGACTGGGAGTGTATCCTCAGCACTCCAAGGGGTCACTCCTGAGCAAGACATTCAGGAATAGCCCCAGACACTTGGGTGTGGTGCCAAATACCCCTGCCTCAAACAAAACAGAGATATAGATTCCATCCAGCACTTTTTTTTTTTTTTTGCTTTTTTTGTGTCACACCTGGTGATGCACAGGAATTACTCCTGGCTCATGCACTCAGGAATTAGTCCTGGCGGCGTTCAGTGGACCATATGGGATGCTGGGAATCAAACCTGGGTAGGCCGCGTGCAAGGCAAACACCCTTTTTGCTGTGCTATTGCTTCAGCCCCATCCAGGACTTTGTAAAGATGATCTGAATTCTCGTTCATTCTTCCAGAGCAGACTGAAATCTTTGGCATTCTGACACACTTCCTCCACCCACCACTATTTTCTATGCCTCAATCAAAACCAGATCATTAAGCTGTACCTGAGCTTTCTCTCTCCATAAAAAACGATTGGCTTTGGATATGTTACCTGGAGCCTGATATTGTTTCAAACCAGTAATTAGAGTTCATTGCCTCTCCCAACACCCTGTGAAACTGTTCACACAGGTCTCCACTTCACCATGAACATTCGAGGACAATAGGTGTTATCTTCCTTTTAGTACCCTGAGCGCCCCGATTGCCCTTGACACTCAAATTTGATCAGGAAAATGTGAACGCTTTCTTCCTACAAGGAATACTTTAATAATCCCCCAAATATAGACATTTCATCGGGGTCCCCTTGGTTTTAGGAATGACAGTCAGGAACTAGGGGCCCGGACTTGCATGGGAATGAGGAGGCAGCCCTTGGAAACCCTGTAGTCCTGGGGCTCTGGCTCCATTTGTCTTGTGAAGGGGAAGGGAAGAAAGTGACAGAGAATGAAAGCAAAGGACAGAAGAAATGGAGAATCCCCAAGTGAGGAGCGAGAGTAGTTCTGGGAAAACTCCACAGCAGGCCGGCTTCCCCCACCTCATTCCAGGGGACACTCTGTCATCCAGGTGGAGAGTGGTCGGCCCTCACTGCGCAGCTTCCACATCAGCCTGTAGAGACAAAACACTGGTTCTGGCTTCATCCATCCTGACCCAGTGCTCTGTGAGGCCCCGTGCCCACTCCTTGGGTCTCCTTTGTGGATCTCTGCTCTGGCCTCCTGTGGCCCTTCTGATGGTTCCTGTCAATTGCCCTCATCTGTGGCCTTTGCTCTACCCCATTCGGGGGCTTCCACATTTTAAACAGTTTTCTCCCATGACAGGAATGGGCCCTGTTTGCTTGGGCTGACAGTTACTAAAGAAAAATGTTGCCCCCACCCTTGCCCCACAGACTCTCTCTCAAAAGAGTCAGTCATAAGTACCCCTGAGGTACCTGAGTTTGCCCAACACCACACAGTCACCCGGAGAGGACAGGCGCTTCTACAATTACTTTATCTGTTCACCGTGAAGGGCAGTGAAGTTCGGTAACCATGGGAACACCCGCCATGGCTGAGCTGACTGTTTGAGGGTGTCTACCTCTCTGGGGAATGGGACATTTCTTTTTCCACTGAAAATGTTGTGGCTAGCTGAGACCAGACACGATTGTTTGGTGCAAATGCTCCCGTTATTCCAACTATGGAACCAAGAGCTGATCCAGCGGACTTTTCATCCCAGGTACTTAGGCTGGACCAAAGCCACCCTCATGGCTGCTTAAGACTTCAGTGGTGGAACTTGAGGGGCCCATCAGGAGTGGAGAAAGCTGGAGTGCAGGGGGCGCTGTGGAGCCTGGTTCCCAGAGAAGCAGAGGCAGGCTGACTCAGGTTTTTGGTCCCACCTGGCTGGCTCTGCACTCAGGAATTACTCCTGCCAGCCTCAGGGGACCTTAAAGGATGCTGGGGGATCAAACCCGGGTCAGCTGCATGCTAAGGAAGCTCCTTACACGGTGGCTCTGGCCCCTCCTGCAAACACTTTGCCGCTTTGCAGATTTACTTCCACTTGTTTCCCCAGGCTCCCCTGAGCCCCTTGGCTGGGCTCTGCAAGACTGCTCATTTTCATTTTCGGGGTCGGAGAGATAGTACAATGGGTAAGGCATTTGCCCTCCATGCGGCAGACCCAGGTTTGATCCTGAGCATCCCATACAGTCCCCAGAACACTGCCAGGAGTAATTCCTGAGTGCAGAGCCAGTAGTAAACCTTGAGCACTGCTGGGTGTGACGTTCAAAACAAAATAAATTAATTAAATACAATTTGTATTCCTCGTGCTCTCCCTCCTCTAGCTTAAGTGGGTCTCTTACTGCAACCAACCCAGGGTTGCTCCACACTGTATCCAAGAAAGAACCAGAAAATCCCAGGCCCTGTGAGTCAAAGCTCGCTAGGCACTGCCAGTTCCTGCCCACTGCTCCTTCCTCTGTCGCCACATCCTCAGATGCTGCTCATCTCCCCGAGTCTTAGTTCAGGGGCCGTTTTCCACAACTGCTTGGACTCCTGTGGCTCCAGCTGACCCTGTGTCCCCAGGCCCACCACAGACCAGTGGGAAACACTATGCCACTAGGTCACTCTGATGGTGATGGTTGCATCTATAGAAGCAATACTAAGCTTGCATTGATTTTTTCTTCCCAGTCACATCTGGATATGCTCAGGAGTTATCAAAATTGTGGGGTGGTGGGGATCAAACCTGGTCAGGTGCTGCAAGGTAAACACCAGCCCAGTATGCTACAGCTCTGGCCCAACTGCTTATGTCTTGGGCTGTGTTTTTACTTTCCTGATGGCACCTTAGGAACTAACGAGGTTTTTGTTTTGAGGATGTCCACTAGAACTAGCCTGTTTTTGGTCTCTATGCTCTTGTCCTAAGCAACTGCTAAACTGCTTCTGGTCTTCTTTATGAACTTATAAAGCTTAATTTATTATGGTTCTGAGCCACAGTCAGTGGTGTTCAGGGCTTACTCCTGGCTATGAGCTCAGGGATCACTCCTGGCGGGATGCAGAGCATCATGTGTGGTCTTGGGGATTGAACCTGGGTCAGTTGGATACAAGGCAAGTGCCCTACCCACTATCCTATTGCTCCAGTCCTGTCCACTCAGAGCTTAATCGTGCCACTTCACACCCTGAGCACACTTGTGTGTGTGTTCTGAGGAAGGGGTCCGCCTCTGATCTTTGGCATGGGGGCCTCTAGTGAGCCCAGCATTGTTTGTTCATGGGTCGTGGAGATTTAGGCCCTGCATGTGGATGTGATCTGCGGATGGCCAGACCCGGCCCCTTCCCTGCCATGACTGTCTCTCCTGTCACCAGTGACTCGCTGGCTGGGGCACTGAGCTCGGGAGAATGGACTCCAGCCCCTTTCTGGTTTCTTTTCTCACTTTTCCAAGACCTCCCTGCCTTCCTGTGCCTGGCATGGGAGGGCAGAGGCCAGGAAGCTGGCTGGGCACCCGCAGTGGCTGACCAGGGAGGAAATTGTCACCTGAGGGCTGGGCCCAGCACACACACCTCCCCCTGCTGCCGCAGTTTCCCACATGCCCATCAGTACTGCCACCTGGGGCTGCAGCCCAGCAGGGGCGCGGCTCCTGCGGGGCTCGGCTCCCTGGGCCCAGAGAGATGGGACCTGAGTCAGGCACTGGGGAGCCTCAGCACTAAGCCTCCTGGGCTTCCACACTCAGACCCACAGGTGCTTCCTCACTGGTGACAGGGACAGCATGTCACTGGGGCCCATTCACAGCACAGCCTTTGAACAAACCTGCCAGAGTCGCTGGCACAACTCCCCGAGGAAAACAGGTGGGGGCAGGGAGGGAGTGGCTCTAAGAACTTTCCCAACAGGGCCTGTGCTGGGCTTCCCCCATCCCAGTGCCTCCAGCTAGCTTCTGGACTGGCTACCTGCTGCACTGTCTCTCCAGCCCCATCTTCTTTTTGGTAAAGAAGCAAAGCCAGTGGCTCTCAGGTTTTAGACTTGGCCAGGGTAGGGCTCAGTGGTGGAGCATAGGGCTGGCATGTGCAAGGCCGGGGTTCCATGGCAAACTCATGTGTTCTCCCATGCACAGTTCGGAGGAGTTTCTATCTTTTAAAAAATCAGTAATGAGACTGAACCTTCTCCAGTGCCACAAGGGGTCCTTGATCAGCCTCCTGAACCATCTGAGCATTTCTGCATTCAGAAGAAAATGTTCCATCTCCAAGTCAGAATGAAGCTCTAAGCTTAAATTTGCCCTATGTCACTGCTAAACCTATGGGTGTGACTATTACAGTAACTACAGAGGTCAGTAATTGTAGGATATCATTAGTTTGTCCTTTTTACCTTGCCACAATGAGTTTAGGTTTATCTGGTAATAGTCTCTAAACATTTTAAGACAACATTGGTATGTCCTGTTCCCCTTGCCATAAGGAGCTTAAGTTTATTGGGTCACACCCCTCAAAGTGCTCCCGAGTCACTTCCATTCCTTTGTCTATCTGTAACCACTTCTCTATGCTCCCTTCCACAGCCAGTTAATCAACTTTTCCCCCCCAATAAGACTGTTAATTTGTAAGTTCAGATCTTTCTAGGACACTGAATTTGTATTTTAAGTTAATATTGCCTTTCTCCTCTACTTGTGTTTTTTGAATAGTTTACTTTAAAGCAATGTCCTATTTGTATCGACAAAGAAAGACTGTTGTTAATATGCTTTATAACTTGGGATTTAATTGGCTTTGAATATTATTTATTCCTGGGCATCTGCTTTCTCGACTTAAGCCTCAGTTGCCCTTAGTTCCTAGCACCCCAAAGGCAGGGTCCCGACAAGGGACGAGATGGACCCAGGGCAAGTGGTGAGTTATGTGTTACCCTGGCATTGAGATGGACCTGGCCAAAGTGCCTGATGTTTTACTATATGTTAAGAGCTTGGTCATGGACAAATGCTGTCATGATCCAAAAGTAATGATGAGACTAGGACCCTGCTAGGTATAGGAAAGACTAATCTGGCCTGAGCACTGTAGTATGAGATCAAGATGACTCCAGGAGAGCAATTCTATAAGCTTAATTTGTTTTTAGCTGTGTCCATACAAAATGATTGATATTATGAATGCTTATATGTTAGTTGGACAAGGAGAGGAGAAACACACCCATGGGATTCCCCTCTTGGGCGGGTGTCCTGCTGAAAGAGAATCTGTCCTAGAAGTAGCATCCCCCAAGGGAAAGAACTTTACCCCTATTGATTGTGACCACACCTATGTGTAAGCCACAAGCCCTCATGCTGGGGGATTTAACTAGGCTGTAAGAGTGGGCTGGGGGTCCCAGTGCCAGATCTGGAGACGCCAGATCCAGATCCAGAGGAGGAGAATGAAGCAGCATGGGGGAGGAAGAAGCAGGAGGAGAATCAGAGGAGAATGGAGATGGGAATGGAATAAACTGCAACTGAGAAAACCAGCCTGGTCCTCTTTCCTTCCTTCGCCTGTCTCATCATCACCATCAACCTCCCCGGGGTGGGGAAAAGCGGCTAGAGAGTACCGAATGCGGGTGGAGGGAGAGATAGAGCGCCGCTGCTCTGTGCCCAGTGTGCCCCCCCCTTTTTTGTGTGTTTACACAACTGGCGTCCTTGGGCGGGCATGAACATCCAACTGGTGTGCAACTAAAGGTAAGAATAGCATTCAGTAGAACCCCACTCTAAAAAAGTTTAGGGGGAGAACAGGATTTTGTGGTTAAATACTAGTCATACGCCCCCACTAAGATGGGACAAAAACAGTGCCGCGTGAAGCCCGTTCAAATTCTTTCGAGGCAAACTAAACCTGGCAAGTTTTTTATTGAATTGATTAAGCATTTTGCAAAGAGAACTGGACAACCTGTTTCTTGGACCAATTCCGGTCCTGCATAAAAATTGTCTACAAATTTCATCCTTGGTTTCCAGATAAGGATACTTTGGAGCCTAAGGTTTGGGGAAAGATTAAGGATAATATCTTCAAGGAATTTAAAGAAGGGGCTAGAATCCCCAAACAATTCTGGGTAACTTGGGAAATTGTTAACTCCATTTTCAAGGCTTTGAAATGTACCTCTGAGGAGGAGGATGTTAGATATACTATGGGAGACGTTCCTCAAGAGTTAAACAGAGAGGATCTTAAGTATAAGGATGAAGTAAAGAAAGTTTCTACTATGGAGAGAGCCTTACCCTCAGCTCCTCCCATACACAAGCCTAGAAAGAAGCCCAATGGTCAAATCTTGGCTACTCTCGTACCTAAGCCTCGAAAGCAGATCAAAGTGTTTCCAGTGCAAACATGTTCTCAGAGCAAAAATCTCTCTGCCACCCATGAGTTAACGTTCCCTACTGATGTTAAGCCAGAGAGACCACCACCTCCCTTGTGTGACTGCACTTCCAGTGAATCACAGGAAAGTGATGGGTCTGATGAGCCAGCTACCAGTTCCTCAGATTCTGAGTCCAAGAGCAGCATGGTAGAGAAGGCTTCTCACAGGAGCCGCTGCCCTTCAGCCAAGTGACCTCCAGGTAGCTCAGGACATTCTCCCAATAAAAGCTGACAACTGAGATCTTTCGACTGTAAATGGTCACTCCCATCCAGGCCCCATGAGCTCCGTCTCTTTTTTCCCATCCAGGTGGAGGAAAATCAGTCTCCATCTTAGGAAGGGTTAAGAATGGACTCACTCAGTAATTTAAAAAGGCCTGTGCCTCATATGGACCTACACATCCATACTGTAAGGAGTATCTTACAGGCTGGAGTAAAAAGGCTCATTGGGTACCTCAAGCTTTTCATGTGGTTGCTAAGACTTGCTTAAGCCCTTCTCAGTATATGCAATGGATGATGTAGTTCAGTGGTGAGGCCAAGGTAAAACTATAGACCCAAGGCCATGCTGGACGAAAATTGTCAGGGACTAAATTGACTTATGAGATGTTAATAGGTGAAGGGAAATGGCACGACCCTAAAAAGCAAGTCACCTTGCCTCGTGCTGCTTTTACTCATGTCCCTGACGCCGCCTTGTGGGCCTGGGAGAAGATTGATGCAGATGCTGAATTGAAGGGGAGCTATACTAAGATTATTCAGGGTGCCACAGAACCCTATGAGGACTTCACAGGGAGGTTGATGGAAGCCATAGGAAAGCAGGTGAAGGGTAAGGAAACTCAGGAGCTTTTGTCCAAACAATTGGCCTTTGAAAATGCTAATGAGGATTGCCAGGCCATGCTGTGCCCCATTAAGGAGGAGGAGGACATTATGGGGTACTTGAAGGCATGTGGGAATGTGGATTCTATCAAACACTAGGCACCTATAAATGCTGTTGAGGCCTATGCCATACAGAGGCAAGATCAGGGCAAATGTTTTAATTGTGGGAGTTCAGGCCACTTCTGTAAGGACTACAGGGGACCTCCAAACAGTGCCACTGTGAGAACACCAGCTGGACCTCGTCCACGATGGCGAAAGGGACACCACTGGGTCAGAGATTGTCCCTCCCATCTTGGCCTGGCTGGTGACCCCTATTCGGGAAACTTGCAGTGGGGCCAGCCCCAGGCCCCGCAAAATCAGGGGACATTCCGAGCTGCATCCCTTCTCCCCTACGTGGAGCTTCAGAGCTCCAGTCAGTAGATTCGTTTCAACCAGCCACGGCAGGGAGCGCTGCCTTGGATATTCCCTGCCCTGATACAGTTACCATTTCTCCCACCCAGAGTCCCTACAGATTAAATTCTGGTGTACAGGGACAAGATTTGAGCCCTGGGGTAGAAAGGGAGCTTGTTCAAGTGAACCTTAGAAGCAGCACATCAGGTTTTCATGGTTGTCTGGAGGATTCCCTGACAGTGCAGGTAAAGACGTCTCTGATCCCTGACTCCATTCCTCATGGAGCATCTAGAGGCTCACTGACAAGTGAGCCTTCAGGGAACAAGAAGCAATCCTGCATATGGGATATGTGGAGCTGAGTTCTGTACTTGATGGGCATCAGATTTTGAGCCAGGTTTTGAGACAGGACAAAGACTATACTTTCCTCATATGAAAGCATTGACCTCATGGCAGGTGGGGAATCTTTAGTCCTACAGGAAGTGCAGACTCAAGGACTACAGAAAAGCTTTTCTACTATGGAGCAAGAATCATCCCAGCCTAGAAAGAACCTTCATGATTATATCATAACCACTCAAGGGGATCTGCTCCACCCTCTCTCTGGAACTGGGTCCCTGTCATCCAAGTTTTATCAACACCTAAAATTTCCAAAAGTTATCACTTGCTATCTCAGACCGAAAAGAGGTATCAGGCTCATCATAAGAAATCTCAAAGTAACAAGTCTGGTTTATCTTCTGAAACCCAGAAGGATGTCGTGCTTAAGATTCCTGATTTACTGAAGAAAGTATGAAATGATTCCCTCATCATTTCAGAGGGAGTTAAGGATTCATTTTTTAGACTCAGCAAGGCACCTCTCCTAAGGCTCCAGACTCTCCAACTCAGACTCACAAAGCATTCCCAATCCAGACTCTGGAGAATCAGAGGATGACAGTTTCACCAGGTCCCCCTCACGCTTCACCTTCACACATCCCCAGTGTTGTGATTGAACCTGCCAACGAGGTTGTTGCCGTAACAGTACACCCCACTACAGTAAGTAGCAGGGCATTCTCCGAGTGGGCAGCAGGCTACAACGCACTCAGCCCCCCTTTATAATATGGAAGCTTTATTTTTTTTATTTTTTTATTTTTTTAAATTTTATTTTATTAAATCACCGTGTGGAAGATTACAATGCTTTCCGGCTTAGATCTCAGTTATACAATGCTGAAACAACCATCCCTTCACCAGTGCCCATATACCACCACCAAAAAAAAAACAAAAAACAAAACCCACACAGTACACCTCCCATCACGCCCCCCCACCCCCTACCTTGTAACTGATAAGTTTCATTTTACATTCTGTTTACTTTGGTTACATTCAATATTTCAACACAAACCTCACTATTGTTGTTAGGAGTACCCCACTAGATTCAGACCTACTGTGAAGACAAATAAGATCGCGCGGCCTTATTTGTCTTCACAGTAGAGAATTTCTGTACTTTAACAAGAATATCTGTACTTTAACAAGAAGTCCAGGGAGATTTCTTCCAGATATTAGATAATTGCAGGCTTGAAAACCCAATCTGTGGTCGTCTTAATATGGCGGCCACCGCGCCCTTCATCCCCGGAGAGAAAGAGGTGAGAGAGAGAAATACCTTTCCCCTCCCGGGCGGGCATGGAACCGAGGCTTAGTTCTCAGGCTGGAGACATTCTGCGAGGAGTTGCTCACACCGAAAGAGGTTTTGCTGGGTCTGGATTCTCGCCTGTACAGCTGCGGAGAGCTATAATATGGAAGCTTTAACCCCGAATGAGGCCCCTGCACTCTTACCCAATAAGGGAACCACAAATCAAAATCTAAGGCTCTCTTTTTTTTTTTTCTTTTTGGGTCACACCCAGCGATGCACAGGGGTTACTCCTGGTTCATGCACTCAGGAATTACTATTACTCCTGGCGGTTCTCAGGGGGCCATATGGGATGCTGGGAATTGAAACTGGTTCTGCCACGTGCAAGGCAAACGCTCCAGCCCCCTCACCAACAAAAATTCTATCCTCAGCATCCCTTTTGTCCCCCCAGGAGTGATTTCTGAGTGCAGAGCCAGGAGTAACCCCTGATCATTGCTGGGTGTGGACTCCCAAAAATAATGCATAAAAATAATTGTTCTTTTTCTTTCAGCTCACAAATGAAGTTCCAGGATATGGCTATCATGATGGCTATCATGATGCCAAAGTAATCGTGGCAATATCTGTGATTGTAGTCGTGATGATATTGATTATAATTATCTGTCTCATTGAGGTAAGAACAATTTATTCAGACTTCCAAGATTTTTTCTTTTCTTTTTGGGTCACACCCGGCAATGCACAGGGGTTACTCCTGGGTCTGCACTCAGGAATTACTCCTGGCGGTTCTCAGGGGACCATATGGGATGCTGGGGATCGAACCTGGGTCGGCCGCGTTTAAGGTAAACACCCTACCCGCTGTCTATCGTTCTAGCCCCAAGACTTCCAAGATTCAATCTGTTTTTATAATCGATTCAAGGGCTACAAATGGAAAAGGAATGCCCCTTTTCCTCCTACTGAGGCTCGATTTTCCTCTTCAGTCTTGAGGTGTGCTTGTTTCTCATATTGCAAAGAAGACCCCAGGGCTAGTCGAAGGAACCTGACTCCCTGGACATGCCTGTGGAAGTGAAACCAAAATAAGAAGCTCTTAGATAATTTTGAAAAGTTAAGATAAGAAAGCTGGAGCTGAAACAAAAAGTAGTCTTCCTGTGTGCTGTCTGGGGACTACACCCTACTATGTTCAGGGCCCGCCTCCAGCTCAGTGTGGAGGGGAGAGGGGGTGTCACTTCTGGTGGTGCTCAGGGGACCTTGCAGAGCTAGGGATCCAGCCTGGCCCTTCTGCATGCAAAGCATGCACTCTGACCATTCAGCGCTCTCTCTGGTCTCAACATAGACTTTTTTTTTAATTCAAAAGAGATTCTGGGGATTAAAGCCGGGTCAGCCACATGCCAGGCAAATGCTCTATCCCCTGTACTATTGTTCTGGCCCCATGTTTTTTTATGTATAGTTCCCTCACCTCTGCATCACAAAAACATCCAAAACCTTGACCAATGCCCTTAGGTCATGGCCTCAAAAGATTTGGGGGCTTGAGATAGTACAATGGATAGGGCATTTGCCTTGCATGTGGCTGACCAGGGTTAGAAGCCTGGCACTCAGTATGGTTCCCCAAACCTGCCGGGAGTGATGTCTGAGCGCAAAGCCAAGAATAAGACCTGAACCCCCCTGGTTCCTCAAGCCCCATATTGGGTTCATTTAGACTGTAACAGAGATAGTTCGGGTGTTAAGGCACTTGCTTTGCATGCTGCAGCCAACCTCAAGTCAATCCCCAGGTACAATCAGGAGTTGCTCCTGAGCACTGCGCCAGGTACTTCAAACTGGAAATATTAAAGAATGCCTTCCAAGCCTCTCAAACTTTTGGCAATCATCAGAATGACCCAAAGAACTTGCTGAAACACAAACTATTGGGATCTAACTGAATTTCAATACTTTGTTCAATACATTAAGTTTGAGGTGAGCAGGGTATTTCACACTTTTCAAAAGTCCCCAGGAGATGGTGATGTGCTAGCACAGGAATCACAGACTAAGAACCAATCTGAAGTTAACGATTCTCCCCGTCCTAAGCAGTGCTCGGGGCGGTGTTGGGGCACTCCCAGCAATGCTTCTCTAAGCACGTTTGGGACGGAGGATATAGAACTGCTGGTGGGTGCCGTGTCGATTGCACTGGGGCACCATGGATGGAGCGGGTGTTCTCTCTCTGCCTACTCCCTGCGGTCACAGACTTTTAGAAGAAAAGCACAGGTACACGGTACCAGAGACTGAAGCCTCCAGGCCACAGGGGGCGGGGACTGGCTGGTCCTTCCTGTCTCCCGCCCTTCGGGGTCCTGGCTCTCAGGCCTACAAACTGCCTCCGGGAGCCACTTAAGAAGACTAATGGCCTTGATCCAGAGACTCACAAATGAATCTTGGAATGGATTTGCTCACTGCAGAGGTGTCTGCGGACCCCAATCATTTCCAAATTTAGAATTCCAGGAGCACACAGCTGCTTGCACGGCCATGCGACATGTCATGATATTCAGAAAAAGCAATAGAAAATAGTCTAGCATCTGCCTGTGGCAGGCAGGCTTAAGTAGTGGTGAGAAAATTTGAAATAAGGATGGTGTGAAGATGTAATGGTGGTGGGATTGGTGTGGAAATACTGAATGTAATCAATTCATGTGAACAACCTTATGAAAGACAAATTAGAAAAAAAAACTGTTGGGGGCGTGCAGTGCTAAGGATCACACCTGGTGGGGGTGCTCAGGGACCACATGTGGCACCTCTAACTGCTGAGCGATCTAACTGGCCCCAGTTAATGGTTTTTATTTCTTTTATTTACTCTTTTGCTTTATATATGGTCCCCTGAGCACTGCCAGGAGTGATTCCTGAGTACAGAGCCAGGAGTAACCCCTGAACATCACCGGGTGTGACCCAAAAAGGGGAAAAAAATCATTAAAGTCAGCACTCTGTAAGCATGTGGCCCAAACTGTGTCAGTGTCACTGTCATGTCACTGTCATCCCGTTGCTCATCAATTTGCTCAAACGGGCACCAGTAATGTCTCTTGATTGTGAGACTTATTTGCTACTGTTTTTGGCAAATCCAACACGCCACGGGTAGTTGCCAGGCTCTGCCGTGTGGGCTCGATACTCTCGGTAGCTTGCCGGGCTCTCCGAGAGGGGCGGAGGAATCGAACAAGGGTCCGCCGTGTGAAAGACGAACGACCTACCGCTGTGCTATCGCTCCAGCCCATACTATAATAAGTAAATTAAAAAGGAAAGCATGTGGGGTGAGCGATAGCACAGCGGGTAGGGCGTTTGCCTTGCACACGGCCGACCTGGGTTCAATCCCTGGCATCCCATATGGTCCCCCAAGCACTGCCAGGAGTAATTCCTGAGTGCAGAACCAGGAGTAACCCCTGAGCATCGCTGGGTGTGACCCAAAAAGAAAAAAAAAAAAACGGAAAGCATGAGTTTGCAAAGGAAGTGGGGTGGAAAAAGGGAGAGCCTCAGGTCGTTAATTAGTGTAGGAATATTGACTCTGGAGGGGGCTTTGGAGTTAACATTGATATTGCCTTAAACTGTTATTAATGGTTTTACAAATCATGTTTAAATTTTTTTCACCAGTAATTATTGAATTGGCTCTAATTACCTGAGAACTATATTAAGTTATTATTTTTACTGTTTTAAAAGGTACATTACTATGGTCTTTAAGGGAGAATTAAGGAAATTGAAGGCAGTTTTTTATTGACCATGAATGAGGGAAAAGTGCAAATATAAACCTGTGTAGCACTACCACAAGCATATAAACATATTTTCTTTCAGTGTTAGACGTATTTCTGTGTTTGATAAATACAAGGTCGGCAGATTTTTCAACTAAAAACTTGGATTTGCTTAGATTGTACACCAAAGAACAAAAGAGTACCTTTATAGCATGAAAGGTATCATGTCTTCTCATCAGTGACTCTTTTAATGATCATCTTCCTAGTTATAATTACTAATTGCTAAAACATGGAGTATTAATCTCTTCTCCGTTTGTTTTCAGGAAGCAGTAACTATACATATGTCATTTCCTCTTTGCCTTGAAAAAACAGTTTAGGTCTGATTAGAATATAGTTTTATTTTTCAGGACCGGAGCAATAGCACAGCGGGTAGGACGTTTGCCTTGCACACAGCCGACCCGGGTTCGATTCCTCTGTCCCTCCTGGAGAGCCCAGCAAGCTACCAACAGTATCCTGCCTGCACGGCACAGCCTGGCAAGCTACCTGTGGTGTATTTAATATGCCAAAAACAGTAACAACGAGTCTCACAAAGGAGACCTTACTGGTGCCCACTCAAGCAAATCAATGAACAACAGGATGACCTTGCTACAGTACAATTCAAAAGAATGTCAGTGGTTTGATGTACTCACCACTCACTGACATTCTTCTACTCATTGATTACTTTCCTTGTTGACTGGAAGGATCAAAAATGTAGAGTCTCCACCCTCCTGGGATGAAAGATAAAGGTGTTATCTTGCTGATCCAGTGCAGTAGCTCTCTTTACCATCTCAGTAGATGAAGTTAAAACACTGCAGCTAAGACTGGGGAGATAGCTCCCTCCCAGGGCAAGTTTCATGCTTTGCGTGAGGGAGACCTGGGTTTGATCCTCACCCCTAGAGCCACCAGGGCCACCAAGAACTACTCCTAAACAGCAAATAAAATTGTTCCTGCTATTGCTGGGTGGCTCCCAAACCAAACATACCCGCACTGCAGCCTGACCCCCGCTGGGCTATTCTGTCATGGCAGGCGAGCGGTAGTTACTCCAGGAGCTCGCCCACATCTGTCTTCTGTTCAAGTACACACCACTGACTTTTCCCAGCAGGCACATTAAAAAAGTGCTTTAAGGGCCAAGGAGATGACTCAAATGACTAAAACTTCAACTCACTTTGCACGTGGGAAGCCCAGGTGCTAGCCATAGCGCTACCTGGTCCCTGAGCATCACCCCAGATGTAGCCCTCCCGCAAGCACCAACTGCCAGGGACAGCCTCAAAAAATAAACAACAGCAAAATATGATTGAAGGGATTCAGGATCTAGGTTAGCGGTGTTGCACTTGTCTTGCGTGTGTGAGGCCCTGCGTTCGATCCCTGGCACCACAACAACCAACAAAGAATTAGAATAAATTAGAAGTGACAGTGCTGAGGAAGAGCTCTCTGAGCCTTTGATATGTGTAAGCTGCTCGTCTGTGACATCACCAGCAAGCAGCACTGATTTATGCCAACCACAGTATAAGGCGTTTCCTATATGTTGTCTGGTTTAATCCTCGCAGTCCTCTAAGGGCAGCATTAGCATCCCTCCATTCTTGCTGTTCTTGTCATGCTGGGTACCAAACCCCCGTCTCCTGCATGCAAGGCAGGCATTCTCCCACTGAGCTACCTCCCCAGCCCCACCATCCCACTTTCAAACATGAGGGTCACATGCAAAGCAGCCCGTGCTCCTTATTCCACTGTTCCATTTTATCTCCTTAAGGACAAAAACACGTAAATGTTTAAAGTATTGAAAGTTCAGTCGAAGTTGCTCTAACAGTTGACATATCGATTTACTTATTTATTGGGGGCCACAGCCATCTGTGCTCAGGGCTTATTCCTGGCTCTGCTCTCAGGGATCACTCCCAATGGGGGCTGAGGGAACCATCTGGGGTCCTGGGATTGAATCTGGGTCAGTCACGTTCAAGGCAAGTGCCCCACCCACAGTGTGATATCTATAGCCCCAGGAATCAACATATCTCCTAGAACCTTTATTGGTTTTGGTTTGTTTGGGGAGGAATCATTGCAAATGCAGCCAAGTTTTGTCTCCCGTAAGACTCGACTCTGCGCGCTGCATTGATGAGGACTCCTCACGGGGGATAATAGCGGCGATGGGAAAGGCAACAAGACTGGTTCTTGGCATTGTTTAGAACACACTGTTAAAAGGATGTTTCTGTGTTTGGGTCTTGGCAGATACTTTTAGTTTCCTACTTCATAGTTTTTTATCCGGATTAATGTGCTGAATTTCTCTAAAACAGTCACTAAGCTGTATTCCTAACTGTGCCCCTTAAGTCATGCCCAGGGACCACTGAACAGGAGAGAACTCCTGTTCTTAAAAAGTGATGTCAGTGGGTAGGTACAGCAAAAGCAATGGAATTAATAAGGTTGTATAGAGATTGGTCACCACGATAATCATGATTTTTTTTTCAAAACAGATTTATGGTCAGAGAAGAATAAAAACTAAAAATGGAAGATCCAGGTAAATATTAGTCTGACAACCTTTCATTTATACTGGAGTGTCCTCCCCCCGGTGCTTGGGGACCCTGGAGCCCTTCCGTGTGCTACTTGGCCCTGTGACCTGGCCTGAGTTCAGTGTTAGTGTCTTAGGGCCCCACAAGGCCAGGCTGCTCAGTCCCCCATGTGGGGTGGCTCTGCTCTCAGGGATCACAGCCCACCTGTGCTCAGGGAGGCCATACGGTGCCATCGGCCAAAGTTGGAGCCTCATGCCCAAAAGGCCCTTTTAACTATCTTTCCAGTAGCTCGGGGCTACTCCAGCCTCAGTGTTCAGTGTGGTGCCAGGAATTGAACCAGCGCCTCACACATGCAAGCCAAGTACTTTACCATTGAGCCATATCCCCCAACCTTTATCTCTAGCTCTTATGAAAAGGAACAGAGGGAAAATGGAAACTAGGCAAGGCCCTTGGGGGTGCACTGCTGGTGAGTGGGAAAGAGCATGGTCCCTGTCCCTTGGGACCTCTCCATTGATGACCAGAGTCCTTGAACTGGGAGCTCCGTTTCTTGCCTCCACTCAGCGCCCACTTGCTCTGTACACACGCACTGCCTGTAAAGCGCGAGACTGCTCTCTCCTCTGTTCACACTCAAAACACATTGCCGTGCCTCAGTATGGTTCCTGCCTTTGATGCTGATACCTGTGGCTTCTTTGCTCACCGGCGATTGTCTGCAGGATGAAAGCTAGTGTGCTAAAGAACTTGACTAACTGCACACAGGCATTAACTGTAGTTCAGCATCTGGGATAAAGCAGCTAGGATGATAGAATCACCTCCCCCAACCCAACTTCCGGTAAAGGGTGCTTGAGAGACTAAATTCAGAGGTGACCAGTGGAAAGGCTTCTGGACTGACTCTAGTGCTTTCTCTCAGTGTGGTGGGCAGTTTGTTCTTTGCACACAGCATTTGCTGGGGCCATGGTGGTGAGCAGAACTAAATATCCTGCCTGTTTTCCAAGCCAGGCTACATATCAAGATCTCTCAAGAGACAATGGGGTCCCTTTGGATGGACCCAACAAATGTCTAAAAACCGCCACAGGTATGCATGGAATCTCTCTCAAGGTGTCAGGTCATAGTGGTTGGACTCATCATGGCTCCAGACCAAGGTACCCATGTTGTTGTCCTAACAAGACCAGAGACCTCCATCCTAGGAAGCATGGGAAATGGGTGAATGACGAATGATGTGTGTCCGTGTTTTCCTCCAAGGCCCTCTGGCAGTTCAAACAGCCGAAGTACAGTGGAACACGAGAGGCAGGTAAGCATGGGGAGGAGGGGGCACTGAGGCAGGACAGGAGTAGACCGGGGTGCAGAATCATGAGCTCCCCTTGCCTTTTCCAGGGGGGCTTCATCTGGCGAAGGTGGCCTCTGTGCGTGAGAGACACATATCGACCACTCAGTGTCACACATAAGAAAAGCAAAAAACTGCATGACAAGGATTCCTCTGATGAGGACATAATTTTCAGCCGATATCCAGGGTAAACAATGGGGACAGTTCCAATACCTGCCTGATGTCAGGAAGTGATGCAGAGGGGGCAGGTCCCTTGTGAGAGCTGACTGTATTCGTCTTGTTCCAGGGAGCTCAAGGAGTTTATGGTAACGAAAACAGAAGCATTCACTCCTGAGGAAATAGCAGCCAAGAAAATCCAGGGAGCACAGGAACCTCAGTGCCCCCCAACACTTGTCCCCCTGGCACGACAGACAAGCAAGTCTCTACTTGGCACCCCAACAGCACAGACTCCCCAGTCAGGACTGTCCATCAAGGCTCCACAGGCCCCCCATGCACTCGAGTCCTTCAGATCCCAGGAGATCTCGTCATCACAGGAGATCTCAACTCAGATTGAGGAACTACAGGACTCCTCAAAGGGAGCCACCGTGTTGAATGAACGGCTCCCGCCTCAGACCACCTGGAAATTTGTCTTTCATAGTGAAACACTCCATGCTCTTCTAATAAAATCATGACGAGCCACATCCAAGTACTGTACTAATAAGTTCTTTACATGCTTGGAATTTGAAACCTCATAACAACCCTCTAACTTTATTACAAAACAGAGGCTTGGTTAGGGTACATAATGTCCCATATTCTTACTACTTACAATGCCTAGATCTAAATCTTTGAAATGACTGTCTATACTCATGATCAGTATTCATCCTTTTTCTTGTCCTTTGCTAGATCTCCAATCAAGTCTCCTAAAACATTTTTAAAAAATCATCTTACCAATCATCTTTTTTAAAAATCATTTAAAAAAATTATCTTACCTCTGCCTGCTTCCCCCAATCTTATCGACCCAGGGGTCACACCCATAAGCCACCTCCTGTAGGCACCAGATAATCATCTCATCAGCCACTGTCCAGAATTCTGCTGCTTCTCCTGGAAGGGAGAGTAAAATGAGGCCTCCCGTAGCCATGCCACCGGACTCCGCACCAGGCTGTTTACATTCAGGGGTGCAGAAGAGGGGCGCAGGTGAGAGCCCTCCCCACCCCAAGGATCTCAGCCCTGGCAGCCGACCTCCACTACCCAACCGCCGCCATAGTCTGAGCCACTTTTCACATGCTTGGGCCGAGCCTTACGCATGAGTGGACATATTCCTGGATCTTGCAGCAACTTGATGGCCGTGTGACACATCATCATAGAGGGAAATTTATGTAAATGCCTCTTGGAGAGCCCAGCAAGCTACCAATAGTATCCTGCCCACATGGCAGAGCCTGGTAAGCTCCCTGTGGTGAATTCAATATGCCAAAAAATAAACAATAACAGGTCTCATTCTCCTGACCCCAAAAGAGCCTCCAATCATTGGGAAAGACGAGTAAGGAGAGGCTGCTAAAATCTCAGGGCTGGGACGAGTGGAGACGTTACTGGCACCTGCCCAAGTAAATCAATGAACAACAGGATGACAGTGATACGGTGATACAGTAAAGAGCTTCTCAGCAATTCCTATAAAATACTTATTTTATCATTTAAAAATGAATATATGAGTAAGTCCAGCAATGGACTTGGGAATTAAAGCTAAAAAAAGAGGTCAACATTCGTGTAACCAATAAAGGCCATTGGCAGGATGCAGGACTGGAGCTGGAATCCCTCCCCTAGCAGGGATGAGGTCTGAGAGGAATGGGTGGGATGGGAGGATGGGAGCCTCTCCTCATGCCCCCAGAATAATCGTCCCTGAAGAGCTGTTAAAACCACCATCCTCCAGCAGGGATGAGTATTAAAGCAAAACACAGCCAATCCTGTCGTTCTCTCCAAGGGCTCCCCAAGTGCCACAGCAGTTAATGACAGCAGACTCAACTCCTGCCCCTACTTATGGTCACTCTAACGGGCTCTTGAAATGACCAGAACTTTTGCAGCAGTGTCTATACCGCTGTTGATGCTAAGACCTGTCTGTTTTCCCAAACTCTCAAACTTATCCACAAGTGCATGCCTGTAGGATAACATAGCCTCTGACAGTGTAGATTTATTGGGTTACTCCCGTTACGGTGCTCCCATTCCTCTGTGTTTATTTGTAGTTTCTTAGTATTCTGTTGACTTGTAAATATTGTTTTGTATTTCTGTTCTCCTTGAGTCCTTTGCATAGTTTATTCAGAGCCATGTCCTTTCTTGTATAGACACAAGAAGACAATATTATGCCTTTGTAACTTGGGACTTAATTGGCCTCGAATATTATTCCCTCCCGGGCATCTGCTTTCTCCACTTAAACCTCAGTTGCCCTCAGTTCCTAGCACCCCAAAAACAGGGTCCCGATGAGGGATGGGATGGATCCAGGGCAAGCGGTGAGTTATGTGCTACCCTGGCATCCAGATGGGCCTGGCCAAATTGCCTAATTCTTTTTTCTTTTTTTTTAATATGGAACTCTTTGCGAATTTGTGTGTCATCCTTGCGCAGGGGCCATGCTAATCTTCTCTGTGTCGTTCCAATTTTAGTATATGTGCTGCCGAAGCGAGCACCAAAGTGCCTAATCTAAACTATAAGTTAAGAGTTTGATCATGGGCAAATGCTATCATGATCCAAAAGTAATGACGAGACTAGGACCCTGTTAGGGATAGGAAAGACTAATCTGGCTTGAGCACTGTAGTCTGAGATCGAGATGGCTCCAGGAGAGCAATTCTATAAGCTTTAATACATTTCTTATAGTGTCCATACAAAATGATTAATATTATGAATGCTTATATGTTTGCTGGATGAGGAGAAGAGAAACACACTCATGGGTCTCCGCCCTTGGGTGGATCCTCCTGCTGAAAGAGAATCAGTCCTAGGAGAAGCATCCCCTGAGGGAAAGGAACCTTACCCCTATTGATTGTGACCACACCTCTGTGTAAGCCCCAACTCCCTCATGCTGGGGGGATTTAACTAGGCTGTAAGAGTGGGTTGGGGGGCCAGATCCACAGATCCAGGGAGAGATCCAGAGCTAGGACAGAAGCAGAGAGTGAGAATGAAATAAACTGATCGAGCAACCAGTTTGGCCTTCTCCTTCCTTTGCCTGCACTTGACTGACAGCCACACACAGTGGTTCCAGAGCACCGAACTCGGGCAGTGAGACAGAGCTGCCCGGAGAGCCTGCGAGTGGCACACCTGACAGTGTGCCTTAGTTTTTTACACATGCCCTATCTTGGTACTGAAGGTTCTTCTCCCTTAAAACCTAGCAGAAAATTCGCTTGGGGTGTTTTGTCTTGATTTTCTTTTTAAAAATAAACAAAACAAGGCCCTGCCCTCCACGCAAAGGGGACCCTGAGCAGCTGCCCAGGATCGGCTCCTCCTCTCCGGATCCCAGAGTCACACAAACCAATCTCAGAACGCAGCGGCTGCTGGCAGAAATCCCTCTGGACTTAATTACTAAAATACCAGAAATCCAAAAAAGACATCATATGCACTTCATTATCAGCAATCGAAAGCAAATGATTTAATGATGCCTTTTCGGCACGTCTGATTGTTGGGGGGAATATTCCAAGTTATAGTGGAGTTTCTGTTGAACATTGAATGTAAACAAATCAAAGAGTAAAGTGAAAGTCATCTGCCACACAGGCAGGGTGGGGGTGGGAGGATATAATGGGATTCTTGGTGGTGCAATATGTGCACTGGTGAAGGGATGGGTGTTTGATAATTGTATGATTGAGACTTGTAACTGTTCTCACGGTAATTTAATAATAATTTTTTTAAGTGTTCAAAAAAAAAAACCGAAAAACGTAGTTCTCAAGGCTGGATAATTAGCCCTTGCCTTACAGGTGATCAACCCATGTGTAGTGTAGCCCCAGCACCACCTCTGGTCCCCCAAGCCCAGTTAGCAGTCGCCCCTGAATACAGAGCAATGAGTAGCCCCTGACGACCACCAGATTGGTCACCAAGCCCCACGTCACCAAAAACTAAACAAGCCAAAACCCCTCAGTCCTCAGTGAGCAGGATGCTGGGAGGCACAGAGTAAAGAAGAATGTGTGAGCAGTAGTTGACTAAGATGGCCTTTCTCCACCTCGATTTCAGAAAACATTGGTGGAGGGACAGGAGTAATAGTCCAGTGGGTAGGGCACTTGTTTTTCACACAAGTGACCTGGGTTTGATCCCTGATCCTACAGTATGATGCCCTGAACCTTGCCAGTAGTGATCCCTGAGCACAGAGCCACGAGTAAGACCTGGATAGGTGTGGCCCCAAAATACTGGAAAAAAATTTAAGAAAAGACGGGCCAGACAGATAGTACAGTGGGGAGGGCGGCTGCCTTGCATGCGGCTGACCTGATTTGATGTCTGGCATCCCGTATGGTCCCCAAGCATGGCCAGGAGTGACTCCTGAGTGCAGAGCCAGGAGAAACTCCTGAGCATCTCCAGGTGTGGCCCGAAAACCAAACATTTGTGCAGCCAGGTACTGTCCAAGGTTCTTCTGGACCCACCAGGCTTATCCCAGCCGCAGGCACCCCACCTTCCTTCCCTGCCTGAGACAGATCCGTGGTAGCAAGAACTGCAGCAGCAGTGGAAGTAGCACAGACCTCCTCCTCCTCAACAAAGATACTCATAACCTTTTTATACTCGAAAATAATTGTCTTCAGGGGCTGGAGCAATAGCACAGCGGGCAGGGCGTTTGCCTTGCATGGGGCTGACCCTGGTATATTCTTCGGGTCAGTGTGATCAAATTTAGCTAACTACTAATTTTTCTCACTAATGTATTTAACTTTTCCTGGCTTACTAGTGCACAAGGTGACGTATCATTGACGATTTTTTTGTCTTTTTGGGTCACACCCGGCAATGCACAGGGGTTACTCCTGGCTCTGCACTCAGGAATTACTTCTGACGGTGCTCAGGGGACCATGTGGAATGCTGAAGATCAAGCCCAGGTTGGCCATATGCAAGGCAAAGGCCCTTCCTGCTGTACTATCACTCCAGCCCCTGCTCTGCATTTTAAGTGAACTTCTACATTTTTAGGTTGGGACTCCCAACAGTCTCAATAGTCTCAGAAGACTCTGTAGATTCCCTTTCCAAACAGCTAATACCTGCCACTAAGATGTCATTTGAAATGGATATGACTGTCATGACCAAGGAGAGCCCAAGAAGAAGGTTGTCAGAACAGCGTAGCTTTGATCAGGGAACTGCATGCAGTTGAAGATGAGTTTAAGATAAATGAAATTCAGTGTCACAGTTCTTTTAGAATTAATTAATCTGGCAGGTTTTCTGATTCTTACCAGAAATTCCCCACACCTACACCCAATGCAAAAAAAAAAATAGAGAGAGAGAGATTTGCCATCAGAGGTTTATAGCTTCCCCACAGCCCTTCTCAACTTTTCATTGGCCCCAACGACCAGGGCACAAGCCAGCTGCTCTATTGAGAAGCCTACAGCTCTTTGAGCCCTTACTGAAGTTTTTTGTTTGTTTGATTTTTAGTCTTTGGGCCACAACCAACAGTGCTCAGGAGTTACTCCTGGCTCTGCACTCAGGGATCACTCCTGGCAGTGCTCAGGGGACCATATGGGATGCTGGGGATCAAATCCAGGTCAGGCGCATGCAAGGCAAGACCCTATGCACTGTACTAACTCTGCCCCTGCCACTTAAAATTTTTTTTTTATTTTCATATATTTACTTATTTATTTGTGGGTTTTTGAGTCACACCAGGGAATGCTCAGGAGTTACTTCTTGATCGTGCACTCAGGAATTAGCCCAGGAGGTGCTCAGGGGACCATATGGGATGCTGGGAATCGAACATGGGTCAGCCACGGGCAAGGCAAACTCCCTAACCTCTGTACTACCACTCCATTCTCCTGCTACTTTTCTTTTTAAATCAATAAATCTGAAGCTTCCAATTAGAGCCTCTCATTAGCACCACATAACTAGGTTGGCAACTTTGAAATCATAGAATGCGAGTAAACACAATTTATAAAAACTTTGTGTAATCTGCAAACACTTTGTGACTCGGTAAATGTTTTGTCCTCAGGCTCTGTATCATATGGGTTTGCAAACCAAAATGGGTACGAAGTTTAATATATGAAATAAAATTACGTGGCCCCTCTGTATTCAGAGGGGAATAATGCCAAGTTCTTAGAATGGGCACAGACAAATGCCAGATCACTAACCCTCAGGGAAGAATGTAGCAGTGTGTTGAAGGGACAGATGTTCCGTGGTTGATTTGACTTGAGCATTGGTGGAAAAGGTCCGGTGTGAGGTCAGCTCCAGGTGGCTGGGCCAGGGAAAGGGAAGGCAGCTGCCCAGGGATGCTCAGGGGTTACTCCAGGCTTTGCGCTCAGAAATTATTGGCAGTTCATGGGGGACCAGATGGGGTACAAGCCAAATGCCCTACCGCTGTACTATCTCTCCAGCTCCACTTCTTAGATTTTTTAATTCTTTGATGTGTTTATTTTGTGTGTGTGTGCATATGTGATCCGAGGGATTGAACCTAGGACCTCACACTTAGGAGCCTGAGCCATATCCCTGTGACACTTGCACACACACACACACATATACATACCCCTCATTTTAAGAACAGCTTTATTAGGCTCTAAGTCACCAATTAAAGTGTAGAATTTAATTTTTAAATAGACTCACAGGATTGTGTAGCAATTACCAGAGTTTAATTTATTTTGGTCCCGTGGCCACACCCACCGTCACTCAGGCTGCTCCAGGATGTGTATTTGGCAGCACTTGGGGGCTCAGAGCTGCCAGGAATACCGCCTGGGCCTCCTGTGTGAAAAGCCAGCTCTGTAGCCTGCTGAGCTGTCTCTTGAACTCCACAACTCAATTTTAAAACCTTTTCATCCCCCCGCTGAAGGAAACACCTTCACATTACCCGTCCCTGTCCAGTTCTCTGCTCTTAGCCTCTGGCCATCCCTCAGCCACTTTGCTGGTAGTCAGGCCTGTTCTGGAGGGTCACGCTAATAGTGGCATGAACCACACAGCTTGTCCTGCTGTCACCCTATGACAGGCTCAGCCTTGGAACAGCATCATTCCCTTTTGTTGTTGACTGACATTCCTGTGTAGGTGGCATTGTACGGCCAGGTTCCATTTTATTTATTACTGGCTGATGGACTTTGCCCTGTCTAATTTGCTATTATATTTGTGTCTATGTATTTATTTCTCCTCAGTTCATGCAAAGTGCAATTTGTGGGGAATCCAGTTTAATTCCAGTATTAACCTTTTTTGTTTGTTTTGGTTGGGGAGCAACCAGAGAGTTGCTCAGGATCTACTCCCAGCTCAGTGCTCAGGGTTGACTCCTGGTGGTGCTAGGAGTTGGGGCGTGGATGAGACCATCTGCTGCCAGAGATGGAGTCTGCATCTCCCAAGCATGCACGGTGTGCCCCAGACTGTTAAGCTCTCCCTCTGGTCCCTCTGTTTAGTCTCTTGTTTAGTACAACCGCATTGTTAAAATCTAGAAGGTGCAGTATGTTTTTCCACATCTTCACCACCAATTATGATTGTCTCCTCTTTTATTGCTGCCAGCCTCCTGGTGAAAAAGGAGCTCACCCTGGTTTGGGTTTGGGTTTTTTTTTTTAATTTAACTTTGATTTTTAATTTTATTTTCCCTTACCATATATAGACACTGTGGTCTACAAAATCGTTCATGATGATTTGTCACAGACATTCAAACCCACCACCATTGCACCTTCTGTCCACTCTGATCTGCAATTTTTTCCAATCGTCTCTTCCCGCAGAGCAGATCCTCAGTAATTTACTTTAGATTGCTTGTTTTGATTTACTAAAAGAAGAATGAAAAATATTTCCTCAAAATAAAATTAGTGAAGATTGTGTATCTCACCCTGTAGCTCTTAAGCAAATGTACAAAAGATTGCTAAGATGTTCCAGGTTAAGCCTTCTATGTTGGTACTTTCCTAATCAAGATTGGATGCCTTCTACTTTACATCCCATCCGGTCTGGTGTGCTGCTCCTTGTTTATCTTTGTTGTACAGTTTGAAGTGTCACGTGGCTGCAAATGCCCCTGCGCATTGCAGTAAGTTCAGTTTTCAGCGGGATGACAATAGGTGCAGTTACTTTCTTTTCTTTTTGGGTCACACCTGGCAATGCAGAGGGGTTACTTCTGGCTCTGCACTCAGAAATGACTCCTGGTTGTGCTCGGGAGACCATATGGGATGCTGGGAATCGAGCCCTGGTCAGCTGCATGCAGGGCAAATGCCTTACCACTCCAGCCCCAGTGCAGTTAAATTTTTAACTGCTCATCTAGCCAAGGCATGCAATTTGGTACCAGGGCTTAAGAATGAGGTCCTTTTGGGGCCAGAGCCATAGTACAGGGGGTCGGGCATTTACCTTGCACGCAGCCGACCCAGGTTCGATCCCCAGCATCCCATATGGTCCCCCAAGGACCGCCAGGAGTAATTCCTGAGTGCAGAGCCTTGAGCATCACTGGGTATGACCCAAAAAGCAAAAAGAAAAAAAAATAAGAATGAGGATGAGGTCCTTTTGGGCCAGAGACTACCATTGTGACCTGGTAATATTCAAGTAGGGCTATACCCAGTCATGCTTAAGAGAGGATCACAGGACTGGATCGATAGCACAGCAGGTAGGGCATTTGCCTTGCATGTGGCTGACCCGGGTTTGATTCCCAGCATCCCACATGGTCTCCAGGAGCACTGCCAGGAGTAATTCCTGAGTGAATGAGCCAGGCGTAACCACTGGGTGTAACCCAAAAAGCCAGAAAAAAAGAGGATCACCTGGTGCCAAGGGGTCAAATCCAGGCCTGGTGTGCACCGCAACCCCTGAGCTCTGTCTTTATCATTTGCCACATAAATGTTTTTAGTTTGTTTCGGTTTGGGGACCATACCTGGTGGCACTCAGGGCTTACTCCTGGCTCTGTGCTCAGGGTTCACTTCTGGCAGAACACCAGAGACCTTATGTGGTGCTGGGGATCGAACCCAGGTTGGCTGTATGCAAGGCAAATGCCTTACCCGATGTCCCATAGTTCCATCCAGAGTTTTCAGTTTTGATGTAATCCAGCCTATTTTCTTTTGTCCAGTCTATTTTCTTTTGTCACTAAGGGTTTGGGTGTTATAATTAAGATCCTAATTTCCAAGTCTAAGGTCATGAAGATTTATTTCTGTGCATTTTCTCAGGAACTTGATTATTTGCTTTAGGACCACAGCTAGTTGTATAGGAAGGCGACTCTTGGCTCTCTGTTTGGAGGTCACTCCTGGCAATGCTGAGGGGAACCTGCCATGCTGGGGATCAAACTGGGCCTCGCGTATACAACACAGGTATTCAGTCTGCTGGGCAGCCCTCTGACCCTCTGCTTCATCGTTACGGACTTAGCTCTTACTTTTAGGTCCATGAGCTACTTGAACTCCCTTCTGTGTCTGGTGTAAAAGGCCCCACAAAGGCCCAGCGTCCACTTACCCCAGTCCACTTACTGAAGTCTGTTCTTTCTGCTTTTTCCTCGGCCCCCTTAACATTCCTTTGTGTTTACAGTTCCCTTATTGTTTGTGTAAACCTCAATAATATTTGCATATGGCATATATTCTGTGGCTACTTTTTGTATCAAATTCTGAACCATCTGAACCCACGACAATAGTGGTTTCCCAACCCCTGGTCTGTGGGGGTTGTGAATAATGCTTTTTGTTCCCGCCTTGTTGGTCTGCAAAGTTTTCTCCCCTTTTCTCTGGTTCCGCAGAAAAAGGTTGAAAACCACTGGCCCCCTGTCCTGGTTGCTACCACTGGGCTTCAGACTATGTGCAGGACAGCTGTCAGTCCACAGGTGTGACAAGGTCGAAGAATGCTGCTCTGGAAAGTTCCCTGCCCCCAACAGAAACCATCGCTTTTCCTGGGATGGCAGCACACAGAGTCTACTGTTTATGTCTGACATCTTCTCTGAGTGAAATGACCGAGATCCACCTGTAAATACAGCAGGAGGCTGCGCTTGTCAGTTTTCCCTCTGTGCAGTAGTATCCCCTAGGAATACTCTAGCCAAATGTATTATCCATTCTTTCCTTAACAGGCAGTTGGATTATTTCCAGGGTTAGGTTATTATGAAGAAAGCTTCAGAGGTGGACATTGGCTGTCCTGTTGCCAGAGCCAGGTGTGTGGTCAGGGACTGCGGATTGGGTCCCCGCCTCCTGCATGCCAAGCATGCGCTCCAGCCCTTTCGACTCTCTTCCCAGCCCAGCTTTTGTGTTTTGTCATGGTGGCGATCCATGTGGGGCTGGGGCTGATGGTGCCTGAAGTCCCTGTGCATCGCCGCTCACCCTGGCTCTGCAGGCCTGATGCTCTGGCACCCAGAGGTGTGGTACTTGAGCCTGACGGGACTTAGGCCTGGAGGTGTTTGAGTCCGCCAGAACTCCTCCTGACTGTGCATGGGAGAGCACATGAGTTGGCCATGGAACCCCGGCCTCGCACATGCCAGCCCTATGCTCCACCGCTGAGCCCTACCCTGGCCAAGTCTAAAACCTGAGAGCCACTGGCTTTGCTTCTTTACCGAAAAGAAGATGGTGGCTGGAGAGATAGTGCAGCAGGTAGGGCACTTGCCTGGCGTGCATAACCTGGGTTTAACCCTCAGCACACATATGGTATGTTTAGCCCACCTGGAGTGATCCCTGAGCACAGAGCCAGGAGTAATATCTGAGCACCACTGGGTGAGGCCAAAAAACCAATAATAAAAATAATACTACAGAGAAGAAAAGGAGTGGAGCTATAGTATGGTGGGGAGGGCGTTTGCCTTGCTGTGGCTGACCCGGGTTCAATCCCCAGCATCCCATATGGCCCCGCGTCCCACTCCACCCACACCAGAACCACCAGGAGTGATTCCTGAGTGCAGAGCCAGGAATAACTCCTGAACATCACCAGGTGGGATCCAAGAAATTAAAAAAAAAAAAAAGAGTGAGAGAAAAGGAGCCAGCCCAGAAGCTAGCTGGAGGCACTGGGATGAGGAAAGCCCAGGAGAGGCCCTGTTGGGAAAGGTCCTAGAGCCACTCCCTCCCTGCCTCCACCTGTTTTCCTCGGGGAGTTGTGCCAGCGACTCTGGCAGCTTTGTTCAAGGCTGTGCTGTGAATGGGGCCCAGTGACATGCTGTCCCCGTCACCAGCGAGGAAGCACCTGTGGGTCTGAGGGTGGAAGCCCAGGAGGCTTAGTGCTGAGGCTCCCCAGTGCCTGACTCAGGTCCCATCTCTCTGGGCCCAGGGAGCCGAGCCCCACAGGAGCCGCACCCCTGCTGGGCTGCAGCAGCAGGTGGCAGTCCTGATGGGCATGTGGGAAACTGCAGCAGCAGGGGGAGGTGTGTGGTGCTTGTCCCAGCCCTCAGGTGACAATTTCCTCCCTGGTCAGCCACTGCAGGTGCCCAGCCAGCTTTCTGGCCTCTGCCCTCCCATGCCAGGCACAGGAAGGCAGGGAGGGCTTGGAAAAATGAGAAAAGAAACTAGAAAGGGGCTGGAGTCCATTCTCCCGAGCTCAGTGCCCCAGCCAGCGAGTCACTGGTGACAGGAGAGACAGTCATGGCAGGGAAGGGGCTGGGTCTGGCCATCCACAGCTCACATCCACATGCAGGGCCTAAATCTCCACAACCCATGAACAAACAATGTTGGGCTCACTAGAGGCTCCCATGCCAAAGTCAGAGGCGGACCCCTTCCTCAGAACACACGCACAAGTGCGCTCAGAGCGTGAAGTGGAACGATTAAGCTCTGAGTAGACAGGACTGGAGCAATAGGATAGTGGGTAGGGCACTTGCCTTGTATCCAACTGACCCAGGTTCAATCCCCAACACCACACATGATGCTCTGCGTCCCGCCTGGAGAGAGCATGAGGAATCTTATTTTTACAAATTGTATTTAATTTATTCACGTCACACCCAGCAGTGCTCAAGGGTTACTACTGGCTCTGCACTCAGGAATTTCTCCTGGCAGTGCTCTGGGGACTGTATGGGATGCTCAGGATCAAACCTGGGTTGGTCACATGGAGGGCAAATGCCTTACCCATTGTACTCTCTCTCCGACCCTGAAAATGAGCAGTCTTACAGAGCCCAGCCAAGGGGCTCAGGGGAACCTGGGGAAACAAATGGAAGTAAATCTGCAAAGCTGCAAAGTGTTTGCAGGAGGAGCTGGATCAGCTCTTGGTTCCATAGTTGGAGCCACGGGAGCATTTGCACCAAACAGTTGTGTCTAGTCTCAGGTAGCCACAACATTTTCAGTGGAAAAAGAAATGTCCCATTCCCCAGAGAGGTAGACACCCTCAAACAGTCAGCTCAGCCATGGTCGGTGTTCCCATGGTTACTGAACTTCACTGCCCTTCACGGTGAACAGATAAAGTAATTTTAGAAGCACCTGTCCTCTCTGGGTGACTGTGTGGTGTTGGGCAAACTCAGGTACCTCAGGGGTACTTATGACTGACTCTTTTGAGAGAGAGTCTGTGGGGCAAGGGTGGGAGCAACATTTTTCTTTAGTAACTGTCAGCCCAAGCAAACAGGGCCCATTCCTGTCATGGGAGAAAACTGTTTAAAATGTGGAAGCCCCCGAATGGGGTAGAGCAAAGGACACAGATGAGGGCAATTGACAGGAACCATCAGAAGGGCCACAGGAGGCTGGAGCAGAGATCCACAAAGGAGATCCAAGGAGTGGCCCCGGGGCCTCATAGAGCACTGGGTCAGGATGGATGAAGACAGAACCAGTGTTATGTCTCTACAGGCTGATATGGAAGCTGCGCAGTGAGGGCCGACCACTCTCTTCCTGGATGACAGAGTGTCCCCTGGAATGAGGTGGGGGAAGCCGGCCTGCTGTGGAATTTTCCAGAACTACTCTCGCTCCTCACTTGGGGATTCTCCATTTCTTCTGTCCTTTGCTTTCATTCTGTGTCACTTTCTTCCCTTCCCCATCACAAGCCAAATGGAGCCAGAGTCCAGGACTACAGGGTTTCCAAGGGCTGCCTCCTCATTCCCATGCAAGTCCAGGCTCCTAGCTCCTGACTGTCATTCGTGAAACCAAGGAGACCCCGACGGAATGTCTATTTGGGGGATTATGGAAGTATTCCTTGTACGAAGAAAACGTTCACATTTTCCTGATTAAATTTGAGTGTCGAAGGCAAACAGAGCCCTCAAGGTACTAAAAGGAAGATAAAAACCTATTGTCCGCGAATGTTCATGGTGAAGTGGAGACCTGTGTGAACAGTTTCACAGGTGTTGGGAGAGGCAATGAACTCTGTAATTACTGGTTTGAAACAATATCAGAGTCCAGTTAACATATCCAAAGCCAATCTTTTTTTATGGAGAGAGAAAGCTCGGGTGCAGTTTAATGATCTGGTATTGAGGCATAGAAAATAGTGGTGGGTGGAGGAAGTGTGTCAGAATGCCAAAGATTTCAGCCTGCTCTGGAAGAATGAACTAGAATTCAGATCATCTTTACAAAGTCCTGGATAGGGCTGGAGCAATAGCACAGCAAATAGGGCCATTGCCTTGCATGTGGCCAACCCAGGTTTGATTCCCAGCGTCCCATATGGTCCTCTGAGCACCTAATTCCTTAGTGCATGAGCCAAGAGTAATCCCTGTGCATCACAGGGTGTGACACAAAAAAGCAAAAAAAAAAAAAAAAAAAAAAAGGGCTGGATGGAATCTATGTCTCTGTTTTGTTTGGGGGAGGGGTAGTTGGGACCACACCCAAGTGTCTGGGGCTATTCCTGAATGTCTTGCTCAGGAGTGACCCCTTGGATTGCTGGGGATACACTCCCAGTCATCAACCAAAAACAGGAACATTAATGATTAGGGATGATCCTTTCTTAAAAGAGGAGGGTGGGGGGCTCCCAACATGTTCCTTTATATTTTACATACTCTTCCAAGGATCAGAGTTGGGTTGGCAACATGCAAGGCAAACACCTTACCCTCTGTAGTATCTATCTTACCCAGGATCTTTTTTTGTATGTTGTTTTTGTACCATACCCAGCAATGTTCAGGGTTTACTCTTGACTGGTCATGTAGGAATCACTCCTGGCAGTGCTCAGGAGACCACATGGGATGCCGGGGAAGGAACCAGGTCAGTCACACGCAAGGCAAGCACCCTACCACTGTTGATTTAATTTTCTTAGGAAGTACCTATATGGAATAAAACCTGCTTAAGGACCATACAGGGCAATTTGCAGAAAAGGGACAGATGGAGGCCTGTCCTACGTGTAGCAGCTATCAGTCCTGATAAAACTGGGGTGTGCCTTGAATCACTCATGTTCCTACTTCTGAGTTTTAACTACAGCAGCCATAAACTGAGAAATGATGATGTGGTAGTTTCCAGACATCTAGTTTCCAGAACAGAAAAAACAGAATAAAATTAAGATCATGAAAAAAAAATTAAGATCATGATCGAAGATTTTCCAGTTTTAAAGCAACTTTAACTGAAGGGAATCAATTAAAATATTCTTTTAAATTAAAATATTCTTTTAAATTCTTCTTTATAAAACAATTATTAGCATTCTAGAGAGGTCACACGTGACTAAAGGAATCAGTTTTAGTGTTAGAAAAGAAGAACATTAGTTATATTATCCTTTATGTTTTGGGGGAGAGGCCAAACCTGGCAATGCTTAGGGGTTTCCCCTAGCTCTGCACCCAGGAATTACTCCTGGTGGTTCTCAGGGGACCATATGGGATGCTAGGGATTGAACCTGATCAGCTGCATGTGAGGCAAATAAATACTCTCCCTGCTGTACTATTGCTCTGACCCCTGATATTATTATCCCTTTTTCAAGGACTAGGGAAAGTTTCACAGATGGAATTTGGTGCTGTCCTGGCTCTGCTGACCTGGATTCAATTCCCAGCTCCATACATGGTCCCCCAAGCCCTGCGAGGGGTTCAGTTATGCGTGAGCACAAAGCCAGGTGTCAGCCTTGAGCATCACTGAGTGTGGCCCCAAAACAAATGAACACAATTCCATCTGACACTAACATTTTTTTTTAACATTTTTGGGTCACAGGAGTTACTCCTGGCTGTGCTCTCAGGAATTACTACTGGCGGTGCTCGGGGGACCATGAGCTCCCCTATTGGACCCACAACTTGAATCAACTCAATTCCCCAGTTTCTACCCTGCTCTCAGCTCCCACATCATCCCAGCTCCACAAACACAACTTCACAGTGGTCCAGTATTATGTTGGGTCTGGATGGGGCGAGGAAGAAGGAATTTATTTTTTAAGGATTCAGGGGGGACTACCAATCACAAAGATTTTTATGTCCTGTCTCTTCCAGGGTAGTTTTCCACACAAAGTCAGCACTCCTCATTTTCCAGTTTCACTAGGTGGTGCTCTCTACCCAAATGTCCAGGATGAACAAGAACCAGCTGCTTCCTAGAGGTCCTTGCCCCTACATCCTTAAATTAGCTCTCTGGTCTCTAATTCTGGGACTCAATGGCAACAAGATGAGCTAGAACAATTTTCACACACTTTCCTCTAAAGAGTAGGGCAGGTTAAGGGTTAAATTTGCCTTTGTAACTGCTTGTCTGCTTTGAAAGATGTTTTTGCGACCTACCGCTGGGCAGGAAACTGTCACCAAATGGGCCAACAAACTGCCCTAGGAACTGTAAGCAAACATTTGCAGGGAAACAGTCAACAGTCAACAAATGTTGAGATAGTCCCATTTATTTATTTCTGTTTTCACCTGCTTGGCCAGTGGTGTGTCAGCTTTGAAGACACCAGTATCTTCAATGTTGTGGAGGGTTTTTCCGACCTTGTCCTCAATGTACCTTAATGGTTTGTGGTCTGATGTTGAGGTCTTTAATCCTTTTTGATCTGACTTTTGTACATGGTGATAGGTGGAGGTCTAAGCCCATTTTTTTGCATGTAGCTGTCCAGTTTTGCCAGCACAATTTGTTAAACGTGCTTTCCTTGCTCCACTCTCCACTTCACATTTCTTGCTCCCTTATTAAAGATTAGATGGTCATATATTTGGGGGGATGTGTCAGAGTATTCAACCCTGTTCCGTTGGTCTGCTGCTCTGCCTTTGTTCCAGTACCAAGCTGTTTTAATGACTACCGCTTTGTAGTAGAGTTGGAAGTTAGGGAGGTTGATTCTTCCCATTTTCTTTTTCCCAAGGATTGCTTTAGCTATTCGTGGGGGCTTATTGTTCCATATGAATTTCAGGAGCACCTGCTCCATTTCTTTGAAGAACGATAAGGGGTATCCCTATAGGGATCGCATTGAATTTGGACAATGCTTTGGGGAGAATTGCCATTTTGACAATATTAATTCTTCCAATCCATGAGCAGGGGATATTTTTCCATTTCCTCGTGTCTTCTTTTATTTCCTGAAGTAGCGTTTTGTAGTTTTCATTATACAAGTCATTTACCTCCTTAGTTAAGCTGATTCCAAGGTATTTGATTTTCTGAGGCACAATTGTGAATTGGATTGCTTTTATCATGTTGCTTTCTTCTCTCTCACTATTTGCATATAAGAAAGCCATGGACTTTTGGGTATTGATTTTATAGCCTGCAACTTTACTATATGAGTCTACTGTTTCTAGGAGTTTCTTGGTAGAGGTTTTAGGGTTTTCTAAGTATAATATCATATCATCTGCGAATAGTGAGAGCTTGATTTCTTCCTTTCCTACCTGAATGCCCTTAATATCTTTTTCTTGCCTAATCGCTATTGCAAGAACTTCCAGTACTATAATGAACAGAAGAGGAGAGAGTGGGCATCCTTGTCTTGTCCCTGTTCTCAATGGGAAGGGTCTTTGTTTTTCCCCATTGAGGATGATGCTTGCCGTAGGCTTGTGGTAGATGGCTTTGACTATATTGAAGAAGGTCCCTTCTATACTCATTTTGGCGAGAGTTTTCATCATAAACGGGTGCTGGATCTTGTCAAATGCTTTCTCTGCATCAATTGATATGATTATATGATTTTTATCTTTTCTTTTGTTGATATGATGGATTATGTTGATTGATTTCCGAATGTTAAACCATCCTTGCATCCTCGGCACCTCAAGAGAAACAGTGACCAAAGTACAAAGACAATCTACAGAATGGGAAAGGATATTTACGCAGTACCTATCCAATAAAGGGTTGATATCAAGGATATACAGTGCACTGGTTGAACTCCACAAGAAGAAAACTGCCAACCCAATCAAAAAATGGGGTGATGAAATGAACAGAAATTTTCCCAAAGAAGAAATCCGAATGGCTGAGAGGCACATGAGAAAATGTTCAACATCACTAATCATCAGGGAGATGCAGATCAAAACAACAATGAGATATCATCTCACACCACAGAGACTGGCCCACATCCCCAAAAACAAAAACAACCGGTGTTGGCGTGGATGTGGGGAGAAAAGGACTCTTCTTCACTGCTGGTGGGAATGCTGACTCGATCAGCCCTTTTGGAAAACAATATGGACAATTCTCAAAAAATTAGAAATTGAGCTTCCATTTGACCCAGCAATACCACTCTTGGGAATATATCCCGGAGAGGCAAAAAGGTATAGTAGAGATGGCATCTGCATTTCTATGTTCATTGTAGCACTGTTTACAATAGCCAGAATCTGGAAAAAACCAGAGTGCCCCAAAACAGATGACTGTTTAAAGAAATTCTGGTACATATACACAATGGATTACTATGTAGCTGTCAGAAAACACGAAGTCATGAAATTTGCATATAAATGGATCAACATGGAAAGTATCATGTTGAGTGAAATGAGTCAGAAAGAAAGAGACAGACATAGAAAGATTGCACTCATATGTGGAATATAATATAATTGAGAAGAGCAAGTTTGCAGTTATGCAATTCCTGGCAGATATTTCTCTGGACTTAGTTACTAAAATACTAAAATACAGAAACCCAAAACCATGAGGCCACTAGGTGCGGTCACTCGACCTCATACCTCTTCATTCTCAGCAATGGAAAACAAATTGTCAAATGCTTCCTTTTCAGCAGGTCTGACTTTAGGGGGGAGACTCTCCAAACAATAATAGTGAGTTCTGTTGAAATATTGAATGCAATCAAAGTGAAAGTAAAGTGAAATTTATCAGTTACACAGGCAAGGGGGGGGCTAGGGGTGGTGGGAAGGCTAGGGATGTGGGGGGGTTAGGGGTGTGGGGGGATGGGGTGGAGCTATACTGTGATTCTTGGTGGTGGAATATGTGCACTGGTGAAGGGATGGGTGTTCGAGCATTGTATAACTGAGACTTAAACCTGAAAACTTCGTAACTTTCCACATGGTGACTCAATAAAAAAATTAAAAAACACAAATGTTGAGATAAGCAAATTAAGTGACCTATGTGTGATTCCCTTTGATTCAATAGGTGTGATTGTTTCCCTTTGATCCAATAATATGTGTGATTCCCTTTGTAATATGTGTGATTCCCTTTTCACCCCAAAAGGGTATAAAAATAGCTCGCTTTTTGAGTTCGGGGCTTTCAGCTATGCAGCGCTATTCAGGCACAGTTGGGCTTGAATAAACCCCGTGAGTTTGCAGAAAGAGTTGTCTTGGTTTTGTTCTTTTGTTTCTCCGAGCCTCCCCCGGGGAAGAGATCTGCCACTCCTAACACCTCTAAGGAAACCTTTTTGCATCATGTTTAGTCAATTATTTATAACATGCGATGCAAAATAAATTCTTTAACATCTTTTTGGGCAGTCTTTGGTAGTAGTATGAAAACTCAAAATAAAGGTGGTGGAAAGGTGTAACAGTGGTGGAATTGGTGTTGAAATATTGAACGTAAACAATTACTACGAACAACTCTTAGAACAAAAAAAGAAAGAAAATTAGCCATCTGGCCTCTTCAAGAAAGACTTGGGCTGACTGGACTCCATGGAGTTCTAAGGTGGGGATTTAGCACCTAGCCCTGCACACTGTGGGCTGGGCCTGGCCACGGTAGCCCCGCCCCCAGCACGCCCCACCCCTCGGGCGCGCCCCCTTTGAAAAAGCCTCCTTGAGGCTGGGGCGGGCAGGCGCATTGAAGCCGAGGAGGGCTGAGGTGGTACCTTTCACGGTTCCCAGCAAGACTGACAAAACACTATTGGTGTGGGAGCTGAGCCCTGACCCCACGGTCTGAGCCTTGCATGTGATCCGTGTGGGAGGGCAGGGCGGGGTGTTTCTGAAAAGGCTCCCCTCCAGCCGCGACTTCCCGCCGTGGCCCCGCGCCGTGACCTATGACAAGGGAAACATGGCTGTCAGCTCGCCGCGACACTTTCTCGGGCTGCACCTCGGGGCCGTGGCCGTGGCCGTGACACGCTGCTGCAGCCCGGGCTTGCAGAGTGCAGCGTGCTGGGGACTTCCCCCCCCCACACACCTGCGCAGGACCGGGGAGTGTGCGGGGAGGGTGGGCCTCGGCCGCACACTGTGCGGTGGGTGACCACGGCGGCCCCGCAGCATTCTCTGCCCGCAGCCTTCCCCCGCTTCTGGAGTTACAGTCAAATACTGATTTGTAGAAGGTTAATTTTAATTAGAAGTCTGAGCGTGGTCTTCTGTGTGGTTGGAGAAGGTCCTGTCTTCAAAACCCCCAGACTGGATAGAGCTGAAACTTTGGTCGGGATTGAATGAGTCTGCACATGCCCTGACGGTTTTGTCACGGTGTGCTCTGTGGGAGCGCTAGTCTTCTTCAGGGTCGTAGAACCTTTGCTCTCCCTACTTGGTTCTGCCGAGATAGTCGTGACCCGGACTGATGATGGATGCTGAGTTGACGCTGAAACTGTTCCTTCCAAATGCTTGGGAGCCTGAGGCAAAAAGTGTCAGTTGGTAGCTCTGAGAGCTGGGTGAGGGTCTCCTGCATAGCTGAAGAAATTTCTATTTCCTCAGCAGGTCCCTTGTCTGGTGAAAGCTGAGTTTGAGTCTGTCCCAAATGTAGAACTACCCTCTCACTCTGGAACATCTGTGTTTCTGAAGTGGTTGATGATACAATCTGCCAGCCAGATAATTCCATGTTCTCAGAGAGGCCTGGAAATGAAGCCTGGACCTCCTGAGCTGGAGATGATTCATCCTGGGGAGATCCAGGAAACAGAGTTGGGTTCTCCTGGGAGCCTGGCTCTCTTGGGGAACAGAATAATTCTATCTTCTCAGGGTACTCTGTAGACTTAAGTGCGTTTTCTTGTTGGGATAAAAATATTTTCAGTCTCATTTGGAGGCTCATATGTAGTCAAGTCCTCCTGAGAGACTGAATGTTGAGGTGGGGTCTCTTTCTGGGTTACAGATCTGGTTGTTGCAGGAGTCTTTAGAGGATGAGCTGAGGCCAGATCCTGAGCAAGTGGTCTAATCTCAGGTTGCTCTAATGAGTTATTTGGGATCTCCTGAAAGACTGTGTTAAATGTCCACCTCAGGAAGATCTAGAGTCTGAGCAATGGTCTCTTGTTGACCTGGAGTAGATTCGGTCTTTTCAAGGGTGACTGCAGGGTGATCAGAGTCTTCCTCATGGACTGGAAAAGGGCCAATTTCAGTTGTGGCCCCCGTACGTGTAGAGACTCATTTTAGATAAAACTGGTGGCTGAGATTCCCCCAGACCTAGAGGTGAGGTTGTGACATTCTGATGTACTGATTTACTACAAGATCCATAGTTACCTCCGTAGACAGAGTTGGTTGTGCACTTTGGAACCCCACTGTGGGCTTTGGATACGTAAGTTGGCCCTCCTGCTGACTTTGAGGAGACTGAAGTCCATCAGACTGTGTTGGGACTTTCTGATTGACTGAAGGAAGTATCATCATTTCAGAGGGAGTGAATACATCTGGAAATCTTATTGCAGTGCCAAAAGTCCCAACTTTCCTGGGGAAACCAGAGAGTTGGCTGGGGTCTCTCACTGGGGTGGTGAAGTTGTGCTAACCCTCTGAGCCTCAGATTTCACTTTGGGCAATGTCAGAGGCAGAGGTTGATCCCGACTCACAATAGAATCTGTTGACACATCAGGTTCAGGAGGATAAGTTATTTCATTAGAGCCCTAGAGAATGATTTGTCGTTCCCTTCTTGGGTAAGTAGATGGGGTCCTCATTCTGGGTTAAAGGTTCCATATTATAAAGGGGGGCTGAGTGAGTTGTAGCCTGCTGCCCACTCGGAGAATGCCCTGCTATTGTTCTGGGGTGTACTGTTATGGCAACAACCACATTGGCAGGTTCAATCACAACACTGGGGTTGTGTGAATGTGAAGCGTGAGGGGGACCTGGTGAACCGTGGCTGTCAGCTCGCCGCGACACTTTCTCGGGCTGCACCTCGGGCCCCGTGGCCGTGGCCGTGCAACGCTACTGCAGCCCGGGCTTGCAGAGTGCAGCGTGCTGGGGATGTGGCCCCCGCGCGGGACCAGGGTGTGTGCAGGGAAGGTAGGCCTCGGCCACACACTGTGCGATGGGTGACCACGGCGGCCCCGCAGCATTCTCTGTCCGCAGCCTTCTCCCGCTTCTGGGGTTACAGTCAAATACTGATTTGTAGAAGGTTGATTTTGATTAGAAGTCTGAGCGTGGTCTTCTGTGTGGTTGGAGAAGATACTGTCTTCAAAACCCCCAGACTGGGTAGAGCTGAAACTTTAGTTGAGATTGAATGAGTCTGCACATGCCCTGATGGTTTTTGTACGTTTTGCAGAGGTCTCAAGGTAATGCCACGCCTTTAGACAGGTGTTATTAACAGCTTCTAAGATGTTTGCCTCTAAACAGACTTGTTCTTCCACTAAAGCCTAGTTGCCAGTGCCTAAAATCTGGTTCACAATGTTAGCAGCTTGTTTTGGTGTTTTAATTCTAGCAAATTTCTCAACCTCTTCCCTCCACCAAGGTTTAAATTGTACAGATTGAGAATTTTCTAACACTGCCTTTGCAAGAGTTTGCCAATCAAGCGGAATTACAGTATTAGCTTCTGCAAAATTTTCAAGAAGGGCTAAAACATAGTTAGAAGTAACACCATAGGTGGTCACAGCTTGCTTAAATGAGGAAAGAAACTTAAAAGGAACAGGCTCTATTCCCCTTCCTGGTTTTTTCCTTGCACATCAGGATTACAAACGACTGGAAAAGCCATAAACTGACTGAGCAGGCTGTTGGCTCAATTTTGCTTTATATAAAGGAGCTTCATATTTTTGCATCAGAGAATGCAACTCAGGAGTAAGCTTAAAAAGGGAACACAGAGATTCCTCTTTTCTATTCTTATAATAGCGAGGGGAAAGAACTGCTAAAGGGTCAGGATCAGTGATACCCTGTACAGCAGGCATTATCTTTCTTTCAGAAGGGTGGTGCATCTCAAGGTACTTCATTTGTCTAATTAATTTAACTAGGTTTTAATTAAATTTTTTCAATTCTTGGGCGCTTACAACCTCTTTTGAGACTGAATTTTCTGTGTCTGTCTTGACGCTGTCAGACTCAGACCGGGCAGGTGAATCATCAATTTGATATGAATCACCAGACAATACAGATACTGTTGGCTTAGCACAAAATTTTGGCAATATCAAAGATTCTTCCCCACTTTTCTCCTCTAACATAGGAGTTTCTCTGTAAGTTGCCTTGAAAAGTTGTGCATGATGCAACTTTCCCTTACTTTTTCCCATAGTTTTAAATTAAATTGTTCTCTTTTTGCTTAAATAAATGACAATATTTTTTAACCCTCTCAATGAGGTGTAGCTTTATCTGTTCCTTTAAAAGCAGACCAGCTGCTTTTGTTAGAGAGTTCAGAGTGTCAACATAGGTATTCTGCTGTGATGTTACAGAATTATCCATTGCCCTTTTTTCCTTTTCTTCCTTTATTTATTCTTTATTTCTTTCTCTATTTTCTTTTCCCTTTCTTTCTTTCTTTCTTTCTTTCTTTCTTTCTTTCTTTCTTTCTTTCTTTCTTTCTTTCTTTCTTTCTTTCTTTCTTTCTTTCTTTCTGTATTTTCTTTCTCTTTTTCTTCTTCTACCTTTCTATCTATATTTCTTTAATCCCTTTCTTTCCTTTTCCTTCCTTTCTTTTTTCTTTATCTATATTTCTTTATTCCCTTTCTTTCTCCTTTTCTTCTTCCTTTCTTTCTATTTCTTTGCTTCCTTTCTATCTGTATTTCTTCTTTCTCCCTTTCTTTCTATTTCTTCTTCCTTTCTATTTCTTTACTTCCTTTCTTTCTGTTTCTTCTTTCTCCCTTTCTTTTTCTCTTTCTTCTTCTTCCTTCCTTTCTTTCTTTCTATCTATAGTTCTTCTTTCTCCCTTTCTTTCTTTTTCTTCTTCTTCTTCTTTTCTATTTCTTTGCTTGCTTTCTATTTCCTTTCTTTCTTTCTTTCTTTCTTTCTTTCTTTCTTTCTTTCTTTCTTTCTTTCTTTCTTTCTTTCTTTCTTTCTTTCTTTCTTTCTTTCTTTCTTTCTTTTCTTTCTTTCTTTCCTCCTTCCTTTCTTTCTTTCCTCCTTCCTTCATTTCTTTCTTTCTTTCTTTCTTTCTTTCTTTCTTTCTTTCTTTCTTTCTTTCTTTCTTTCTTTCTTTCTTTCTTTCTTTCTTTCTTTCTTTCTTTGTTTCTTCTTTCTCCCTTTCTCTTTTTTTTTTTTTTTGCTTTTTTGGTCACACCTGGCAATGTACAGGGGTTACTCCTGGCTCTGCACTCAGGAATTACCCCTGGACGTGCTCAGGGGACCATACGGGATGCTGGGATTTGAACCCGGGTCGGCCGCATGCAAGGCAAACGCCCTACCCGCTGTGCTATCTCTCCAGCCCCTTCTTTCTCCCTTTCTTTCTCTTTTTCTTCTTCCTTCCTTTCTATTTCTTTACTTCCTTTCTATCTATATTTCTTTCATTTTTCCCCACTCCCCTCTATCTATATTTCTTCTTTCTCCCTTTCTTTCGTTTTTTCTTCTTCCTTCCTTTCTCTTTCTTTCTTTCTTTCTTTCTTTCTTTCTTTCTTTCTTTCTTTCTTTCTTTCTTTCTTTCTTTCTTTCTTTCTTTCTTTCTTTCTTCCTTCCTTCCTTCCTTCCTTCCTTCCTTCCTTCCTTTCTATATTTCTTCTTTCTCCCTTTCTTTCGTTTTTTCTTCTTCCTTCCTGTCTTTCTATTTCCTTTCTTTCTTTCTTTCTTTCTTTCTTTCTTTCTTTCTTTCTTTCTTTCTTTCTTTCTTTCTTTCTTTCTTTCTTTCTTTCTTTCTTTCTATACTTCTTTCTTCCTTTCTTTTTCTTCAGTCTATCTGTCCTTTCTTTCTATTTCTTTCTCCCTTTCTTTTTTCTTTTTTTTAATTTTTTTTTTTTTATTGAATCACCAAGTGGAGGGTTACAAAGTTCTCAGGATTATGTCAGTTATACAATATTCAAACACCCTTCCCTTCACCAGTGCCCATCTTCCATCACCAACCCCCCCAGTATATCTGCCGCCCCCTCCCACCTCCCTAGTCCCCACCCTTGTACGTGATAAGTTTCACTTCATTTACGCTTATCTCGATTACATTCCATGTTTCAACACACAACTCACTACCGTTGCTGGGGTTTCCCCCCAAAAAGAAAAAGACAGTCCTATTGCCAAATGAGGCATTTGATAGTTCTCCATTGCTAAGAATATAGAGATATTAAGTCCTGCTGTTTGTTACATAACTTTTCTTTTTCCCCCTTGCCCCGCGCCACCGAGTTCACGCCTGTTTAGTAATCGCCACGCTGTCTGACAAAGGGAAAAAAACCGAAGAGGATGGTTATTTCCCGTCATCAGCCTGCGTGGGGCTCTGGCTTAGTTGATAGTCTAGTAGAGTGTCTGCAAGCAGTTTCTGGAACCAAAGGTCTTGCGCTGATATCGGCTCCGGCTCGAGATACCACCAGCGTCCCGCTGGTCCATGTACCTAATTTTTCCCCTTATTTCCCATTCCCACGCCACCAGGTCTGTTTGCTTAATGGACATCACACTATGTTTGACACCACGCCACGTTTCTTCCCGAGAAAGAAGGATATTTCTTCTCAGCCGGCGTGGGGATATAGCTTAGTTCAGTCTAGAGAGATGGCTACCATTTTGATTGCCTTCAATATTTCAACATAATACTTACTATTCTTGTTAGGATCACCCACAAAAGTCCGACCCATTAAGAAGGAACCATTACATATTGCTGATACTAAGATGACATTAGGTCGCGCGGCCGCTGCTGCGGCCGCGCGGTTTTGGGTTTCTGTCTAAAGTCCAGGGAAAAAGTTGAAGGAGAGAGAGAGAGATTTCCGCACGGGGGACCTGGCGGAAACTCTCAAGTCACATACTGCAGGTTGCTGGTGGGCTGCTGGTGTCCCAAGCAGCTCCCTCCTCTTCGTCAGTCATTCTGGGGGTGCGGGCGCGGAGAAATGGGAAAGCCCACGTGGCTGCACTCTCTTTAAGTGTCCGATGTGGGCGGAGACCGGTACTTCCCCGCCCTCGATCCCCCGCCAGCCGCGCCGCGCATTTGGGTGCGTCTCTCCATTTTGTGCTCAGAGAAGTGGGGTAGATGCTGTGCTGTGCCCAGGAGAAGTTGAGGGAAAGAGAGAGAGATTAAAGAAAAAAAAAGAGAAACGCCGGGCCCCCGCATGGGGGACCTGGCGGAGACTCTCAAGACACATACTGCAGGTTGCTGGTGGGCTGCTGGTGTCCAAAGCAGCTCCCTTCTCTTCGTCAGTCATTCTGGGGGTGCGGGCGCGGAGAAATGGCTCCCTTTCTTTTTTCTATCTATACTTTATTCCCTTTCTTTCTCTTTTTCTTCTTCTTCCTTTCTTTTTCTTTCTATCTATATTTCTTCTTTCTCCCTTTTTTCTTCTTTCTATCTATATTTCTTCATTTCTTTCTTTTTCCTTTTTTCTCTTCTCTTTCTCTCTATTTATTTCTTTGTCCCTTTCTCTTTTTCTTCTTTTCTTTACTTCTATCTCTATTTCTTTATTCCCTTTCTTTTTCTTCTTCCTTTATATTTCTATATACTCTTTTTCTTCTTCCTTCTATTTCTTTCTATCTCTTTATTCCCTTTTTTCTTCTTTTCTCTCTCTCTTTCTTTCTTTCTCTTTCTATATCTCTTTATCCCATTTCTTTTTCTTCTTTCCTTTCTTTCCATCTATATTTCTTTATTTCTTCTTTCTCTTTCTTTCTCTTTGCTTCTTTCTCCCTTTCTCTTTTTCTTCTTTCCTTTCTTTCTATCTCTATTTCTTTATCCCCTTTCTTTTTCTTCTTTGCTTTCTTTCTTTCTACCTCTATTTCTTAATTCCCTTTCTTTTTCTTCTTTCCTTTCTTTCATTCTATCTTTCTAGACAGTCTGAGGCATTTAAGATATGCACACAAAAGAAATATACATTTTTTGGGAGGATCACATAACTGTCTCCGGAGTTTTTTGTGTTGTGGCCTGCCAGAGAGCAGCCTGTTCAGCCCCCTTTTATTAACTAGGTTGATGTTTTAACCAATGATATTCAGCCACATAAGCAGAATATGCAAATTAACTTAGTTAACGGAAACAGAATCAAAGTCAGTTACATAGCCATTAATAGCTCTTAGCATAGTCCCTTAAAGCAACAGTAACAAAAACAAAAAGCAACAGTAACAGAAAAACAATGTTTACATCCAAGCCTAGCTAGGCCTGGGATTATGGAATGTTGTGCACCAACACATGTTGCTGGGGAAGTTGACAAACCTAGATTCAAAGTGATCCACAGAGTTAGTGGTTAAAACTGAACTCAGGGGCTGGAGTGATAGCGTAGCGGGTAGGGCGTTTGCCTTGCACGCGGCCGACCCGGGTTCAAATCCCAGCATCCCATATGGTCCCCTGAGTACCGCCAGGAGTAATTCCTGAGTGCAGAGCCAGGAGTAACCCCTGTGCATCGCCAGGTGTGATCCAAAACAAACAAACAAAAATAAATGAATAAATAAATAAAACTGAACTCAGGGAGCCAGAGTCATAGCACAGTCATACCAAGGGCTCTTGCCTTGCATGTGGCCAACCGAGGTTCAATCCCAGGCACCCCATATGGTCCCCATCCATCACCTCCAGGAGTTTAATTAAAAATTATTATTATTATTATTATTATTATTATTTTCTTTATGGGTCACACCTGGCTCTGCACTCAGGAATCACCCCTGGCGGTGCTCAGAGGACCATATGGGATGCTGGGAATCGAACCCGGGTCGGCCACGTGCAAGGCAAAAGCCCTACCCGCTGTACTATTGCTCCAGCCCCTAATTAAAATTTATTGACGCAGAAAAAAAATATAGGCCCTGAGTCCAGAGCCAAGGGTAAATCCTGAGCACCATCACCTCCACCACCTCCACCCCTACTCCCACCAACTTCATTCATCTATACATGTGTAAATTCATGAGCATATTCTCCTTGTTACAATACGTCAGTAAAGTTAACAGGGTAATGTGTGAAAATCCCACTTTCCCACTCTACCACCTGTGTGACTACCGCACAGTAACTCCTGTTACCATCTTGGGTTTTCTTCTACTCTCTTTCCTCTGCATTTTCCCCCCACTGAAGGTAATTCTTTGTGATTTGTTCTTTTCCTGGTGAAGTATGTTGAATATATCTCTCCTCAGTAGTCCCCCTCATTTTCTCATTTCCCTAGTCTCTACCTAGAAATTTCTACTATCTCGAAATGTCAGCAGAGAACATTGACCAAAAACTTTGGTGGTCTCTGACAATATTTTTAAATATGTATTTACTGAAAAATTTATTCATTTCTCTGTGTAATTATGAAATTAAAACTTTCTCTATTGATTTGCAGGAGGAGTTACAATAGGTGTGAGTTTGGAAAAATGACTTACATGCTAACTAGCTGGCATTATTTAGCTACTCCAGGAATTTGAAGTTCAGATTGTGAGATATTTCATTGTTTGACCAGTGGTCCAACATTATGTGTTTAGTTGGGCAAAATGGGAAACTGATAGCTGTGGAAAGAAGCTGGTGTTTTCTGTGTTTCCATGATTCTTTTACTTATCCTGTTCATTCTTTTCCTACCCATTCAAGACTGTGAACTGTGTTTCTTCACAGACATTTCCAAGGAAACTCTGTTTCTTCCATTGATGGAAATACATGGAAGGCATACCCTTGGGTTGAGAAACTGTGAGTATATTCTCTCCAAATATGAATATTAAAAAATAATTGCACCATAAAATCCTCCTTAGTGGGGCTGGAGCGATAGCACAGCAGGTAGGGCATTTGCCTTGCACGTGGCTGACCCGGGTTCGATTCCCAGCATCCCATATGGACCCTGAGCACTGCCAGGAGTAATTCCTGAGTGCATGAGCCAGGAGTAAGCCCTATGCATTGCCGGGCGTGACCCAAAAAGAAAAAAAAATCCTCCTTAGTAAACAATTTAAGATCAATACCTCTCATAAAACATACATTTAAGTGGTTAGGAACTTTGCACATGAACAGGAACCTACGTTGGGATTAAACTGGGAATTTAAAGCCTCATTCACAGTTCAGCGCGTACCAGTGACAATGCTAACAGGTGCTTTTCTGTTCATGCTCCTGCCAATAATCAGTAATAGGGAAAGCAAAGCCTGCCATGCACCATGCAGATCTCCTGGCCTCTTTGTTCCTTAGTTTCCTCATTTGAAAAAAAGGTATTGGATCTCAGGACATACTTGTTATAGTCCACACTGGCCTTATACCAATGCATTATTAATAACTATGTGATGTTTTTATGCACAGTTTCAACATATATTTATCTGCTTTTTCACTTACATCTTTTGTAAAAAATGCATTCCATGCCAGAACTA